>NC_054602.1:21333010-21663635 GCF_004785595.1 Juglans microcarpa x Juglans regia | reverse complement strand
TATTGTTTATGTGCTCACTCTTTCGTATATATCTTTTTCGGAACGTCTCTTTCCTATTCTATGCTTATCAACGGATGTAAGTTGTCTAGACGTCAACCCGCTTCATACCCAAACCCGCTCGGATATACTGGGGTACTTACACTTAAGGGAGAGATAAGTCCCCTCCACCCCCCGCTCTCGAACTCTTTCTGGACGCTAAAATGGCGACTTCTGCTCACCTTTTCAATCACGTTCAAATCAAAGGTATTTATCCTTTGTTTTATCACTTTTTGCCTTTCCGTTCTGCGAATTCTGCCTTATTATGTTCCTAACATTTTAGTGGTTTCAATTAGCTTCCACTGTTGGTTTTTCATGTCTTTTATTTTTGAGTTGTGTCATCAATTTTTCCTAGGATGGCCGGCACTGTTATCTAATCGAGGAAATTTCCATATTTCTGTAAGTGCCAGGATTTTTTTTCTTCTTTTATTTCCCTTCTCATACTTTGTATAAATTTATGAGGAGTCTTCTAGAAATGGATATAAGAGAATAGGTACCAAGATAGAGCTATTATGCAGAGTTTCAGTCTTTCCTTATTTATTTCCAGCTTCCGCGAATGGAGCCTGTCCTTAGTAATTTGTTTACAACTTATCTGATTGAACTCAAAATTCAAATGGGCATGCTTTTTTGTTTATAGTTTCACTGAGGATACATTACACTAGCTGTAGCTCGAGTTTTCATTCCTAGGCTTTGTGCTAAGCCAATTTGGTATCAAAACGCAGCTTTTGCCAAAAAAATTATATAAAACTAGCGTATATAGATAATTGTTGAACTGCCAATTTTGTGAATTGCATGTTGTTCTTGATTCTGCCTTTGCATGGTTTATAAGTTTTTTCATTCTGCTAAGCAGATGTGAAATTTTCTATGAACTTCTCAATTTGCATCAATGTCACTGATAATATTATTTCCAATTCCATAAGTCAAGTTTTTATGGATGTCCAGTAATATGAATATACGTATTTATTTATCCACTCCTTTCGTCCTCTAGTTTTTTAGGGTCTTTCATATATATATTTGTGAACCGTAGGCTCCGTTTGGATGTTGGGATAATAATATTAAAAAATAATATTCTAACAAGATTTTAACTTTATAATATTTTTATTCAAACTTTCTTCTCTCTTTTCCCAAAATCCCATAAAATATTTTAACTCAAACCATTTCACTACTATTCACAAACCGTTTCACTACCATTCACAGATTTTTCATCTCATCTCAACATCCACACAAATTGCTAAATTTCACCTTCCACTATAATTTCCATTTTATTGGCATTGGGTGTTGTGAACAAAGTCCTGACTAATCCGAGGGGTGTATAGGCTCTCTGCAAGGAGATTCCTGCAAATGCACCTAGGGTAATTTAGGGGGAATTTCCCCCAATCTGATGGTCCCTATAAATTGTTTACACCCAAGTGGTCAAACCCCTGTGGGTTACTTTCCATTATAATTCTGTCAGGCTTTCTTTGTTTCTTCTTGTTTTAGCTCATGTGTTCCCCAACATAGTATTATTCATTTGGAAAATTGCATTGTAAAATTATGGTTGCTTCATAGTCAGCTCAATGTAAACCTAGGGGTTTGACTTATGATGACAAAAATATAGGTCCTGATGTAAGACACTAAAATGATGCTTCCAATACTACTACTGAAAACTGAAAGCTAAACCGTAAGGATCAAATGCAGAACATCGTGCCCAATATTTGCAATTTTTTCTAGAGAAATGATGACTTAAGTTGTTCAATTTCTCAATAGTGTATTCTTAAGTTTCTTCTTGTTTTAGCTCATGTGTTCCCCAACATAGTATTATTCATTTGGAAAATTGCAATGTAAAATTATGGTTGCTTCATAGTCAGCTCAATGTAAACCTAGGGGTTTAACTTATGATGACAAAAATATAGGTCCTGATGTAAGACACTAAATTGATGCTTCCAATACTACTACTGAAAACTGAAAGCTAAACCGTAAGGATCAAATGCAGAACATCGTGCCCAATATTTGCAATTTTTTCTAGAGAAATGATGACTTAAGTTGTTCAATTTCTCAATAGTGTATTCTTAAGTTGTGGCTCATAATGTTTTTCCTTAATAGATGAAAGATTATTTCGTGATAAATGAGTTTGAGCAAGACATCACATAAAATTCTCTTTTAAAAAAAAAAGATTTTTGCTATGTTGAATAGTGCCGAAGGAAGCTTAAAACTCGTGCACAATTAAGCTTATATAGGTAGGGCATAAGGATAAAATAGGATTAAGAAATCTTGTAAAATACACAATCAAGCAAATTAACTCAACCACAGGTCCTACCGCATCTGGTGAAATCCTCTAAAAATGTCGCTCAACAAAGAATTCTTTGTGTCTAGTGAATTCTATATTGCAAGTGTTGGCCAGCTGAAGGGTGCATGGAAGGTCTAGCGTAATCAATTTGACATCCGACTAAATTTCTGTCCAAACTCGATCAATAGGTGTCTCATGGGAGGTGAAATGTTTTTACATTAGCAATATCCCCTTTTGGGATTGAGAACGAACATATATAGAAATGCCCATATACCAGCAAAAATCAAAATATCAATCTAGAAAGGATATCATGATGTCAATAAATACATCAGATCAAATTAGTTTTTTTTTTTTTTTGTATTGGCACTGAGTGTTCGGGAACAACATTCCGACTAATCTCGGGGGTGCACAGGCCCTTGGTAAGGAGTTTCCTGCAAGTATACCTTGGATAATTCAAGAAAAAAATCTCCTAGTCCGATGGCTCGTAGAGATTGTTTGCACCCAAGAGGATTTGAACCTTAGACCTAGGGGGAGCATACCACTAAGCCCAAGGCCTTTACCACTTGAGCCAACCCCTAGGGGTTTCAGATCAAATTATATATGAAGAAATATTAGAACAAAAAATATACATTGGTACACCAATTGTCAGCTCTCAGCTCTCCTCTATTTTACTCCTCTGTACAAATCATGGTTCCCCCTTTTGGTCACAAAATGACAGGGTACAATCCAACAATATTAATCATCAGCATCAGCAAAATCAACATCAATAGTATATCCATTAGCCTCCTACTGGTCACAAATGTTATGAACATCTTGGTTTAGACGAACAAGTGACTGCTCCATATTATACTAGCTGCTTCAAACTAATTAGCTTCTGGTCCAAGCCACAACATCCATTTGAGAGTCACTGATGCAGGTCTCGTAGAAGAAGATGAGCCAGTAGAACTTGATGGAGGCATCGTAGGTGTAGGATCAACTGTGATCTCCTTGTCCTGTGTTGTAGCCTTGGGAGGTACTTGCTCCAAAGATATGAAAGACTCAGCTCAAGGGTGATATACCTAATAGCTGGTGGATGTCTATCTTGGTGATTGCCATGAGGAAGAGGGCCTGATGTGCTAGAGCTATCTGGATGTAAGATATTGAAATGGAAGGCAAGCGTATGTAGTGTTTCTATGAAAATCTTCTAGAATGACCATGACCTTATAGAAATCTATTCCAAAATCGATAGAAACATCCATCAGAAAGGCATAAAGGAATCTAGCACTAGGCAGCCCGATGTCACTGATGTATCAAATGGAGCATGGGTTATAAAACATTACATGGCATGTTGCAAAATATTGTCTGAAAATTTGGAAGTAAAAATAATACAAGTACATGGAGAACCAAGATGTGTCACAATGACAAATGAGTGGCCATGGTGGGTTTGGTAGGATGGCTTGGATCATGCAGCTTACTCTATGCATAATCAACCCTGGGAACCCTGGGGAGAAATAGATACCTGATTGGATGTGACCCCGATTGCTTTAATCTGGCTTTCATCTTCACTTTTCTTTCCCGATTGAGTTACTATGGATTCAAATTATAGTTCAAGTTCATTCAGAGTTTTGATTTCCATCACAAGTTTCATTCGATCTTCATGAAGTGATTTTTGCATCTTAGGTGTTTGGTACTCTAGAGATTCTAATGTTGACCTTGGTGGCTATTCTAATGTGGATTAGGCTGTTAATGCTGGTAATAGATAGGCAGAAATCTTGTGGCTTGGATGAATAAGAAACAAAACTCAATATCCTTGCCTCTGGTCGAGGCATAATACATACCAGTGGGAAGCTGCTACACTCAATTGCTTTGGAGGAATTAAATGTTGAGTAACTATGGGATTTAATAAGGCACTATGTCTGTGTTGTAACAACACACGTGGCATAAATATTTTTTAAAATCCCATTTGACACTCTAGGATTAAGCACATAGATGTACAGCATCAGTTGATTAGTGAACTGGTGGAGACGCAAGACTTCTCTTTTGATCATGTCCACGCTCATTGTCATATATGTTTAGATGCACGATTCACAGTAATTTAGGCATTGACTGGTTTTCAGGAAAAAAGCAATTGACACTAACTCATTAAGGGGCCAGTTAGTGGATCAATTTGAAACCAAATTGACAGCATCAATGTGTTTGACTGCATCAAATCTTGTTTGTGTCGATGCAATAATTATACATATTCAACTTGGAAGTTAAAATGAGAAACCAAAAGTGTAGTATATGATTTTTAAAGTAAACCTTGTGAGATGGATTAGTAGATGAAAAAAGAAGAGAAACTGTTTTAGTTGATCATTTTCACTAATGATCAACTAAAACAGTTTTCTTTCGTTTTCACTAATGATCATTAGTTACTTTTGCCTTCATAACCCCTAGGGATTGGCTCAAATGGTGAAGACCTTGGCTTGGAGTATGCTTCCCCCAGGTCTAAGGTTCAAATCTCCTTTGGTGCAAATAATCTCTAAGGGCCATCAGACTGGGAGATTTTTCCCTTGAATTACCTAAGGTGCACTTTCGGGAAACTCCTTACTGAGAGCCTATGCACCCCCGAGATTAGTCAGGACGCTGTTCCCGGACACTCGGTGCCAATAAAAAAAAGTTACTTTTGTCTTCACATGACCTTATAATAGATTTATGTAGAAAAACAACATACAAAGATTACTTGACTTTTTTGAGCTGTTATCCGAAGCTTGTGGGGAGTCTGAGACCATATTGTTTCACCTTGTATCAATAATTTAAGATCTTGCAAAATTAGCTACTTTTTTAGTTCCTTGGTTGCTTATGGAAGCAAACTGTAATTGATTTCAAATCTAGCGTCCATTTGATTTCATGAAAAGTCTCAAGGGTTTTATTATTAGGATGGCCTTTGGTTTCATGATGACTTTATCTCAATTTATTGACCATTGTCTCATACTGTAACTTTATTTTAAGACAGAAATGCTGGGATTTTTGCAGTCCCCTAGTCTGCCTTCACATTACAAAGAAATTGCAGAAGTATGTCTGCTTGTTTTCCCTCAAACAAAACTTGTAGTTTCAATGATTTATGGCTATTTGATCCTGGATGCTCCTTGACTTTGGTACCTGTGAAAAGAATAAGAAAAAAGAAAAAGAGGCAAGGATCCCATCCTGCTTGCTTGGCAGTTTCTAGCACTGTTAACTGAACTTTTGTGAGGCATATAAAGTGTTTTCTTTCACCAGATATATACCCATTGTGGTTGTTACGAACCACAAGGGCAAGATACCCATGGTGGGACATTGAAGGTTGATACATCCCCAAATGTTAAAAATAGAAGATCACTGTCCTTTTCATGCTGCTTGTAATCGAATTCCTATCCATATTGGCTATATAACTTCTCTTGTGGCAGGAACACTTCAGGAGCCTAACCAAAAGAAAGTCAAATCGGGTTTCACAACTTGCTCGATGTAGCTCGTGTTTTATGAAAGTTGTGGCTTTCCCCAGCAATGAATTGTCACAAATAGATGCATCTCTTTCAGGAGAGCCATCTGATATACACACAGTTGCAGAACTTCTCAAGATCAGCATACCAGAGACGTCATCATCGAATGCTGCTATAGATTTTATGCAGAGATTGATATTAGCCGACTTGGACCCCGCTTCTGCAAAACTCGCCATTGCATTTCTAGGCCCCTTTCTTCCAGCATTTGGCTTTCTGTTCATTTTGAGAATAGTGATGTCCTGGTATCCAAAGCTTCCTGTTGGAAAGTTCCCTTATGTAATAGCCTATGCTCCCACTGAGCCACTTCTCATCCCTACCCGAAAGCTGATACCACCCCTTGGCGGAGTTGATGTAACTCCTGTGGTCTGGTTCGGATTGATCAGTTTTCTTAATGAAATATTGGTGGGCCCACAAGGGCTTCTTGTCCTTCTTTCTCAACAAGTTAGCTAACATTTTTGAAAGATGTAGGAATGAAGAATGCTTGTATATTGAAATACTTTTCTCTGCTGTGAAATGAGCGAGTTTTTCACCTTTTGGAATACAGTACTAGGAAGTGTTTTTTTGTTTCTTATCCATTTATACGTACTCTAGTGGTTTCCAATGTTGGGTTTAAATTGTACTGTAATAAACCATTTTGTAAATCAAATACTTTATACTTTTTAATTAGATTTCTTCACAAATTATATTTGCAGTCATGTGGTGTGCAAGCGCTGTGCAATCGATTTGAAAAAGTAAGTAAATGTGGAACTTAAATGGAAAAAAAAATTAAATTCTTTAATAGTAGACTCTACTTTTTTTTTCAAAGTGATTGCTTGATACTTGTGTACTCTACGACTGTATATAGCATTACTCGTGAAGAGAAATGTCTTTAGTTATAAACTACATGAACTCTTTTATGTTCTCATAATATTTGTGGAGAATTAGAAATGACTATGGGAGTTTTCTTTCAAGTTTTTTTTTTATTTTTTGGTGACGGATTTAAATTCATTTAATTATTCTCAAGTGAAATTTAAAAATTCAGTGAACACTCGCATTCATCCCTGATTGTCAATTGTTACTGAAAAGATTTGCTTGGCACTCCACATTAAATTCTATATTTTAGTAAAATAAAATGTTGCATACTTCATTTTCATTCTATCCCATTATGATAAGGTGACATTGTCCATCAACATGTGATTTTTTTTTTAATAAGAGATGATCAAAGATCATGGAAGTGTCAAATTTATATAGTGAGATGAGAAGAGAATATGAGTGTGGTATATAGTATGTGTCCATAATTGGTAATTTACGTTTAAAAATAATTTGAAAGGTTATGAGAATAAATTTGGAATTAAATATTAAAATAGTTTATGTGGTTTTCCTCCAAGACAGGTTTAAATTCCCTGAGTTTTTATTTTGAACGTTTCACTTCATGTACGTTCAAAGGTCTTAGACACTTTCATCAGATGTGTGTCTACGTGTCTTTTTTACTTAAAATGAATAGTATGTTAGTTTTTCTAACATGTCTTTTTTATTTTCTAAACTTATGCAATTGAAGTTTTATATTCTATGGATTCATAAATGTTATTGAAGTTTAAAACAAATTGAAGAGTATAGCGTATATCTATTGAGTTAGATATATCGTGGAGTGCGTAAGTATTACACAATTCTTTTAAAAAAGAATGAGGTTCACTATTAAAAAATGAAAACTTCTATATATAAACCTTACATTCCCGCACATCACTTAAAAATATGTGAATTTATTATTTTACCCTCATATTTTATGAAATATGAAATATGAGGATAAAATAATAAAATCACATATTTTTTAAATAATGTGTAGAGTGTGAAGTTTATATGTAGCACAACTATTAAAAAATTAGTTTTTTTTCATGTAAATTTTATATTTACTCATTTTTTTTAAAGAAATTGTGTAATGCTTATACCTTATACGACTGCAAATATCATTTATCATATCTACTTAAATTTTTTTAAGTGATGATCAAAGTTATTGGAGTATTTCTCCTATATACAAGTAGCTCGCGGTCTTAATTATAATAAAATAAAAGAAAATAGGAATAAAATTCTCTACAATTATCTTGTCTTAATTATTCTCTATAATTAGAAGAAAAAGATATATAATATGTGGATATGATTTGTCTCAACTGTGAGACAAATAAATCCTTTACGATGCTCAAATATCCTTTCAATCTATCCTTCCAAAGAGCCAACCATTGGAGCTTGTTAAGAAGAAAAGAACCCCATTTTGGAAGGAGAATAGCTTTGGTCCGATTAAATAAGAAGATAAGGTTATAAGCAAACGTCTAGTTTTGAGAGAGAGAGAGAGAGAGAGAGAGAGAGAGAGATGGCAGAAGCTTGCCGTCTGGTATCGGCAAGAAACATCAACCCAGGCCCCAGTCACTACACAGCTGCAAAGGCTAAATCCCTCAAGCCCCCCCGGCCACCATCTCAGTTTTCCATAACCAGAGCTACTTCAAAAAGAAATGACATCTCCCTGGTATTCTGAAAACTTTATAAATTCAGTTACGTGTTAATGATACTTCTTTATTTTTTATATGAATTCGCTCACTGCAATCTGTTAAGAACTTGCAAAGTCTTCCCAGAAGCATCTTCCTTCTGTGTGAGTGCGTGTTTCTATTGCAACTGCAGATCCAACATCAAACCAGCATACATACATACATACATACATACATATATATAGCTTGATAACTAAAACAGTTGTCTGTTTTTCTATTGGAGCAGTAATGTCTCTCTTTTTCCCTTGCATTCTCTGTTTTTCTAGTCTCTATCATAAAGCAATGGTTTTGTTCCACTCACCTGACCATTTTGTACTGGACAATTCTCAACAAATTAAGAAAAACAGTAGCAGAGGTCCACGCCGTCTGATCAAAATATCAACCTCAGATGGGAGATGGCAAGGGAAATGGAACTGCGACTACCTTCTCTCTCTCAGGGACTTGCGGTTGCAAGATTTGCTGGAAGATGATGAACATAAAGATGCACAAGTTTTCATCAACCTCTGCATCCAGAAGGTGATTATCTTCCCACTCCTTTCATCTTTCTTTCTTTTATTTGTTTTAGTTGTATGTTCATCCTAAATTTAAATCCAAACAAGAAAGCAATGTCAAATGAAGTAGCTTAGGGTGTATGCGTTTGATGGTTCTTCCTTTGGGCAGATCAGTTAGGAAAATTTGAGGGCTCTGCAATGGTTTTATCCCTTTTTTTTCACCAATTCCAGTGTGTCGGCGTTCTTCTATCCACCATTGTGGTAATTGTTGTTATTGCAAAAGGTAAAAGGCAAGCAAGCACATTATATGGATTCTAAGCCCTTAGACTGACAAATTAGCTGACTCAACGATTAGACTGTCTCAAATACTCCTTGATGCTCAATGCTACATATTGGAAAATTCTATTTTCAAGCCTATTTATTGATACATCAAACACTCTAGTGATATGGAAACCTGCAACATCAGCTGGCATAAAAATATTGAGGTTTTATATATATATATATATATATGCAATCTCATAGTAAGGAGCATGTTTATGCACCAACTTGAAATGGTTGGACTCTTTAAAGGCTTTATTCAATTTTCTAGAGAACCCAAAATGCTATATCATGGTAGTCAATGAATGAATCTATCTACTAATTTCCCCTTTGGATTTACCAGCACGCTGGCTTTGGTCTTTCAGTCGATGGAAGGATTCTTACATCCTTCAGTAGAAAATGTAGTATCTGCTCTTCACCATACTGCAGAGAGGTACATATTCACTCTGTTAAGAAAAGAAGATGTGAATTTTATTTGGAGAGGAAAGATTATGCCGCGCTTGCATGACACTAACCTGCTGCTGTACATGCTGTTATAGATTGACACAACCTTCAACGTATGGGTTCTACCATCAAGCAGGGATAATAATGAAAATCAACTACCTGAAATTGGGGGAGATGATCCATCATTAAGTCTCTAATCTCTCTCTCTCTCTCTCTCTCTCTCTCTCTAATACAATTTAGTGTAAAATATGAGGTATTTAAGTAATTTTTCTTGTCAACAAGAGGTGAAATGATCAAAATATTTCATATTCTGCACTAAACCGATACAATCAATTTCACTCAAAATGGAAATGATCCTTTTCCCTCCTTATTTTTCTCGTTTTGACTTTTGAATATGTGATTTAACACAGCTTTCCTTAGCAGGTGATCTATGTTAAACCTGGAAATGAAGTGGACCTGGATTCACTAGTACAAGACTCAATCCGTCTTACCACATCAGTAAAAGTATGATTTGCATCCGGAGTATTTTTTTTATTATCGGACAACTAGCATTGAATTCCTAGTCATTTGGGAAAAGATTCTCAAAATCTATTCTGCAGGATACTTGTTCGGAGTTATGCGAGAGATCAGAACCTACATTGCATTGTAAGTCATGTAATCTTGTTTCATTTTGACAACTATTGAACTATAGGCAATGCAATGCAAGGCAGGCAGTCTCTTAATGAACTCTTTGCAGGTATTGCTGGACAAAATGTGGGTTCTACCGATAAGAGGTGGTCTAGACTCTTGGAGCTGAAGAATTCATATCCCAATTTAAAGAAGTAGATGCTTAATTTAGGCATTCTGATCATGTTTCAGAACTACATGCTTTGAAGAATATTCAGTAAGAAGCAGCAGTCCTAATCAGTGTAAACAGCCACCATAATCAGTGCAAAGAACTGGCGCCAACAGTCTGTTCGTGATAAGGCCATTACCCTTTGTTTTCTACTATAGTTGATATATTTTGACTGTAAGCTTGATTGATATTTTGATTGTAATTATAATCTTTGATTGAGTGTAAACTACCCTATAAATAAAGATCAAAGGTGGTATGAAACGCGAGAGAGAGATGCCGGCCTTTATTCACTCTTGGTTCTCATTCTCTCCTCTTTTATGGTCCCAGAGCCACCAAGTACCTATAAAAAGTCGATTTCTGAGAAAAGTTCTAGCAAGCACTACCCACCTAAATCTCTGTTTTGCTCTCCAACCGACAGCAAATGGAAGCATTGCTTTCTTTCTCTAACCGGCTTCTAAGCTGACTGCCACCTAAATTTTTGGTTCTGTTCTCCAGCAGACTGCCAGTCAAAATTCTGTTCTAATCCTTCTCAACTACGATGTGAACTTTCTCCGTTTGTCTTTGTCAAAGACAAACCAGTATGTGGCAAGCCTGACAAAAAGTATAAGAAGTCTCGTATATTCGATCCTCTTTTTTACAAGAATGAGTGGGTATATAACAAAACGAAAAAAATCTAAATTTGGCTATACATGTATCACGGCTTAATTAACTAAATTGATAGTGTATCCCAAAATTTCCTCCTATAATCTCGCGGAGGACAACTCACGCCAACACTCCCCCTCAAGTTGGTGCATATAGACCTCAGATGCCCAACTTGCCAAGTGAGTTGTAGAAGCTTCTGCTACATACAACTTTTGTAAGTATGTTTGCCAACTGGTTTTCGGATTTAACAAACGGGAGTCGAATTATCTTGGCCTAAAGATTTTGTTTGATGAAGTGTCGGTCTACTTCCACGTGTTTGGTCCGATCATGCTGGACTAGATTATGAGAAATGTCAATTGCAGCCTTGTTATCACAGAATAGGTCCATCTCGCAGCTAGGAGCAAAGACAATTCAGTTAATAGTCTTCGAAGATAGAGAAGTTCACAAAGGCCCTTAACCATCCCACGAAACTTGGCTTCAACACTTGATAATGCTACCACCTTTTGCTTCTTACTTCTCTATGTAACCAGGTTCCCTCTAACAAATGTGAAATAACTTGAGGTGGATTTTCTATTGGAGATATTTCCTGCCCAATTAGCATATGTGTAACCTTCCACCCGTAGGTGATTGTTTCTTGTAAGCATCAGTCCTTTTCTGGGGGAGGACTTTAGGTATTGGAGAATCTGAATCACCGCATTCATATGATCTTCACTTAGACAGTGCATGAATTGTCTTACTACACTCATTGCATAGGCGATGTCAGGCCATATATGAGAGAGATAAATAAGTTTTCCAACTAATCTCTGGTACCTTCTTTTGTCTGTTGGCACTTGGTTTGGGTATTCTCCAAGCTTGTGATTTTGGATTATTGGTGTATCTCCAGGCTTACAATCCAGTAATCCAACTTCTGATAGTAAATCCAGGAAATATTTTTGTTGAGAAAGGAATATGCCTTGCTTTGACTTAGCAACTTCAATTCCCAGAAAATATTTGAGTCCTAGATTTTTCATCTCAAATTCTGTGGCCAATTGCTCTTGAAGTCTTGCTATTTCCTCTGGGTTGTCTCCTGTAATGATCATATCGTCTACATAGATTATCAAAGTTGTTATCTTACCCCGGTGTTGCTTTAAGAATAGTGTATGGTCTGAGTTGCTTTGTTGAAAGCCATATTTCCTCATTGCCAAGTTCAAGTGCCCAAACCACGCTCTAGGAGATTGCTTCAAGCCGTACAAAGTTCGTTGTAGTTTGCACACCATCTTAGCTTTAGAGTTTGCCATATATCCTGGAGGGACATCCATGTAGATTTCTTCTTCAAGATCTCCATGGAGAAAAGCGTTTTTAACATCAGACTGGTGCAATGGCCAATCAAGATTCGCTGCAAGAGATAGTAGAACCCTGACAGTACTCAACTTGGCCACAGGTGAGAACGTTTCTTGATAGTCTACGCCATAGGTTTGCGTATAGCTCTTTGCCACTAGTCTTGCTTTGTACCTTTCAACTGATCCATCGGCTTTGTACTTGATGGAGAATACCCACTTACACCCCACTATTTTTTTACCTTCTAGTAGGGGAACAAGAATCCACGTCTCATTTTTCAATAATGCCTCCATTTCTTCCTTCATAGCTTGGATATGGAGTCTAGGGTCTTCCAGAGCCTCTTCAACACTTGTGGGAATATGATGTGAGGAGAGTTCATTCACAAAGTTTGTGAGGGGTTTGGACAGCTCCTTTGTAGAAACATAATTGGCAATTGAATATCTCAATCTTTGGTCCTCTAGTTTCGGAGAATATCTGTTTAGTGGTTTGCCCCAATTGTGCCTAAAAGGTAACTCATAGCCAACAGGAGTATCCACATCCTTAGAAATGTGAGGTGTGATAGGGGAGCTTACCTCAATGATATTCTCAGGAGATGGGTCATTGGATATTGAAGAGTAGGGGGTACTGCTACTTCAGCTTCTGGAGGTGTCGGCTTTGGATTAGGTTCCTCAATGATCGACTGAGGAGCATTAGGTGTCGTATCAGTGTCCTTGAACTAGTCAAATGTCAACCAATTCATCTCTTCTACTTGTGTCTCCCCCTGAAGAAGAATTGGATGCGACAGGAGAGTAGAAAGTGTCAGATTCAAGGAACGTGACATCCATAGTCACATAGGTGTGCCGAGTAGTTAGGTTGTAGCAACGATCCCCTTTTTGGTGTATAGCGTATCCCAAAAAGAGACAACGAATGGCATAAGGATCAAGCTTCGTGTGTTGGTTCTTGTGGAGGTGAATAAATGCAACACAGCCAAAGACGCAAGGCAGAAGCATCAGTACTGTGGGTAATGACACATAGGTTGACAAGGCCTATAGCGGAGTCCTGAACCTAAGAACTTTCAAAGGCATGCAGTTAATGAGATGGACGGCCGTGGCAACAACATCAGCCTAGTGGTGGCTAGGTACGTGAGCTCCAAGTACTAGAGCTCGAGCAGTTTCGAGGATGTGACGATTCTTGCGCTCTGCAATACCATTTTGTTGCGGAGTTTGGGGGCATAAGGTCTCATGAATTAGTCCATGGTATTGGAAATAATCACAGAACTGCTGATTCACATACTCCCCACCATTATCGGATCGAAGCGTTTGAAGTTTAGCAGAGAATTGAGTTTGAATCAGCATATGAAATGATTGAAATACATGAAAAACCTCATTTTAATGTTTCAATAGATAAATCCAAGTCAATCGAGTACAATCATAAACTAATATCACAAACCAGCAGAAACCAGACATAGTAGATTTTGGGGAAGGACCCCAGACATCAGAGTGAATCAAAGCAAAAGGAACATCGCTCTTATTCATACTCAACGGATAAGTGACTCAATGACTTTTAGCTAAAATGTAAGTCTCACATTTAAAATCCAAAATTGACAAACCAAATAAATCAAGAAACACATGTTGTAGATAGCCAAACGACGGATGGCCTAACCGACGGTGCCAATGCAAAATTTGTTCCACTTTAAGGTCGCTTGGGCGGTGCATGTGGTGTGCTCGACCAACACTGAAATCTTCCATATAATAGAGCCCCCCCCCCCCCTCTTAGTACCACGAGCAATGATCTCCTTGGTGAGAATATCCTAAATAAGACAAAATGCAGGATAAATGAGCACAACACAATTCAAATCTATAGTAACTTGACTCACGGATAGTAACTTTTGAGAAAGAGAAGGCACGAGTAAAGTATTAGATAATGGTGGGGCTGGTGACAACATCACAGTCTCAGCCCTCTTACTGAAGAGATGCCTCCATTAGCATTGGCAATGCTAGTTCGCCGAGGAGGGGAGTGCTGAGAAAAATCATTTGCATCAAACATCATATGGTCCGTTGCGCCGGAATCAAGTATCCAGGCATTGCAGTCAGCCTCTCAATTAGAACCAAGTAGAGCATTACTTGGGTTAAAGTTTGAACTATCGACTGGAATAAGGGAAAGATGTGGTTCTGCTACAGCCACTGCAGCCTTGTCAGTGATATCATCATTCCCACCTCCATCACGGGGCTTTTGAGCCTGGAGTTTGTGCCACCAATCGGGATACCCGTGAAGCTTGAAGCAGGTCTCACGAGTAAGCTTTTCACTCCCACAGTGAGAGCATTTAGTGCCATAAGAGGTGGCTCGGGATTTGGAGTTGGAACTAGATTTGCCACCATGCAAAGAGAGAGACCCGGAGGATGCTTGAGACTGCGAGCCATGCTTGAGACTCTTGGATGCCAGACCCGCTCCTAGTTTATCATCGAGGCTACTCGTTGTCATCACGGCTTGACGAAGAGCTTCCCTTCAGACATGGGCATAGGCTTACTCCACTGTTGGGAATGGCTTTATCTGCAGGACATCACTCCTGATATGGTCTAAGCGGGCATCGAGACCATCCAAGAATACATATACCCAATCTTCTTGAACTAGGGTATTGTAATGTTGAATATCGGTTAGGCATTCCATCGGGTTTGGAAGACTGCTGTCGATTTCATGCTAGAGGCCTTGGAGATCATTGTAGAAATTTTCAAGAGAGCTGCCAGCCTGTTTAAGGTGGGTCACGCATCGCCAGAGGTCATACACCTGGGAGGTGTCACTATCATCAAAGTATGTAGTAGCAATTACATCCCACACCAACTTGGCTGTTGGGAAGCGAATGAAGTTATCGATAAGAGAGGAGTCCATGGAATTAATCAACCATCTTTTAACAATAGTGTTGTCAATGCGCCATCGTCAAAAGGTAGGGTCTATCTAAAGAGGTTGAGGTAGATCGCCATTTATGTATCCCAGTTTGTCTTTGCCTGAGATATACATCTCGATCACCTAGGACCAAAGAGCATAGTTGGTGCCATCCAACTTGATGTCGATCGGTGCAGTAGCAATATCGGAGGTCTGGGTTGGGGCTAAAGCTTTGCTAAAAACTTTAGTCATTTTCATGGTCAACTCGGCTAGGATGGAGGAAGATGGAGATTCATCAGTATAGGGGTCTGTATCAGCCATGGAGGGAGACGAGATTGGTTAGGAAATTGATAGGAGGATCAGTGGCTTTGATGCCATGACAAAAAGTATAAGAAATCTCGTATATTCCATCCTTTCTTTACAACAATGAGTGGGTAGATAACAAAATGAAAACATCAAAATTTGGCTATACATTTATCACGGCTTAATTAACTAAATTGATAGTGTATCCCAAAACTTCCTCCTATAATCTCGCGGAGGACAACTCACGCCAACGAAGCCAACCTCCATTTTTCTACATCTTCCTCTTCATTTACAGTCCCAACCTCTCAGTTCCAAATCAAACTAATATACTTACCAATTTTCTACATAGCAATATTGACTCCAAAATGTCAGCCTCTTTATCCTTAACTCAAATACTCTTAACACCTCTTCCTATTACCAACATCATAATTTATCTTAATAAAACTCAACGGCTCCAATTATCCTATGTTGAGACCAAAGATAAATAATACTCTTTAGCACATATCTGACTAGCCATGTCCATGCATCAATTTTTTAGCTTTCTAAAACCAACAAAACTGCTAAAAACATTACCAAACAAAGTGCTCTTTGATCCCCAAATTTGCCTATCGTTTGTGAAGGTTTTATAGTTCAATATCTTGGTCAGTCAACTTTAAAGTAAATGTGGGTCAAGCTTATAACTCAATGAATCAATGAGTTTAGTCTTTAATCAATATAGGAATATGTAACTACATCTTTCGAGAGTTCTTTAGTGCAATCTTTGATTTTGTATTTGATTCCTTTTGTAGGACTGTACCAAATAATACATTTCTAGAAGCAAGATATTTTAGACGTGGGTTGGTTAATCTATTTTTGCCATTGGAAAGGTACTTTAGCAGCCAAATATGAGCACCATGGCATTTTCTTTTACTTTGGAAATCTCCATGGCCACTTCATAAATTATTTTTAGGGTAATTGATTCGAGAAATTATTTCAATGTCCATAAATATTTAGTGGATGAGTTGGGTTTATTAGGATTCAAGAACTAAATATTGGAATTTATTAGATGAAATGGCCAATGAAAATACAGACGAAGCATAAGAATTTTGTTAGGCTTATTTAATGGCCCAACCTACTTTTTAAGCCCAAAGAAATTATTTGAAGCCCATATAGGCCATAGGACCCAAGGGAAAAAGTAGGGCTATGCAGCAGGTAGGGCTGAAAAACCGACCGGTCGGTTCGGTTTTGGGCCCAAACCGAGACCGACCGGTCGGTTTGTTAGAGCCTCAAAACCGGCCGAAACCGACCGAATGAGGGTGTGAAAACCGACCGGTTCGGTTACCGGCCGGTTCATGGTCGGTTTGTCGGGTTTGGGCCGGTTTGGGCCACTGTGTTTGGGCCGGTTTTGGCACTGTTTGGGCCATTTTAAGACCCAATTCAACCTCTTTTTCAGCTCATTTTGTTATTCAAAATCATCTACTACAAAGACTTTTTTTTTTCCAAAATTTTTAAAATTAATTAATTAAATCAATTTCTTTTTAATTTTAATCATGCCATGCATATATTATTAGTAACTAATAACTATTAACTAGTAACTACTACATATATACTACTTATATTTTATAGTCTTATTATCTTATATACTAAATTATTAATTACTAGATAAATAAAAAAAACTCCACTAGATGTTTAATACACATTACAAACAAAATTAAATTGTCTTAAGCAACAAATAACAATTGTTTTTGAATAAAACTCAAAAAATCTTCATTCTTCAGTCTGCAGTCTTCGACTCTTCAATCATCAATAGTTGTGATGTATGATGCTCCTAACTCTATAAGAAAACACCAAATAATCAAATTATCAATATTAATAAATTAGGATAATGAAAACAAATTAAATTAAATAATAAAAATAAATGAATATGGAATTGAATGAGAAAAAGTTAAAAACACATTACCAGATTCTACTACAAAGCTCTCAACATTATCCATGGAGTCTCGAATATCAATTGGCGTTGACGGATGTCGCAACCAATTCTGAGTACAAATAAGTGCCTCAACAGTTCTTGGAGCCAAGGAACTCCGAAAAGGATCAAGTACCCGACCTCCCGTACTAAATGCGGACTCTGATGCAACCGTCGAAACAGGCATGGCTAACACGTCTCGTGCAATTCTCGCAAGTATAGGATAGTTAGGCTCATTCACTTTCCACCAATTCAACAAATCAAAAGATTGACTGAATGCCTCACAACCATTTGATAAATACCGATCAATCTCTGTTTTGGTAGATGTAGATCCAGAGGCAGTCGATGCTTGCAACCACTCATAAAAAAGTTGTGACTCAAGATTGTCTTCAACATCATCTGGAGGTGCAGATGACGGAGGGGAAACATGTTCTCTGCTACTCGAGGAAGAACCGAACGTAGCATTATACTCCTCATACATGTCTGATAATAATTGTCTCACCCTCGACAATAAATCTTCAGCCCAATTATGATCATAAATTTTTTTCAAGTGAAAAGTAAGAAGCCCCAACTTACTACGTGGATCAAGGAGAACTGCAATCAACAACAACAAATTCAGTCTATCCAATGAACCCCAATACTTATCAAATTTCATTCTCATGCTTATGGCCATGCTCATCAAACAAGTATTCTGACTCTCACACAGTCTAACCAACTCTTTTTGGAGCCTACAAATCTCCAAAAAACTTGTGTTTGCCGTGACATGTAAAGAACCAGAAAATCGACAAGTGGCATCATAAAACATTTTCAAAAATTTTACAAAAACCCGCACTGTCTCCCACTCGTCAGCTCTAGGAGGCCCAATGTTTCCATCCTTAAAGTAAGAAAGAAAATTGTAGTCCTCACTCTCCATTCGCCTAAAAGCCTTTTCAAATTTCTCAGCAGCCTCCAACATCATGTAAGTTGAATTCCATCGGGTTTGTACATCAAGGCACAACATTTTTTTACAATCAATTTTTTCCTTTTCTGCACATCTCTTAAACTTGTCTAATCTTGCACGGGAGGAGCGCACATATCTAACAGCATTTCTAACCATTGTAATGGCATCATCACACTCCTTAAGACCCTCATTCACGACAAGATTTAGAATATGAGCACAACATCTCATGTGCATATACTTCCCTTCTAACATATTCTCCGTCAAAAAATGTCTCAAATATGCAATTGCAGTATCATTTGAGCTAGCATTATCAACAGTAACAGTAAATATCTTATCAATGCCCCAATGAAGGAGGCACGATTCAACATATTTTCCAATGGTATCCCCTCGATGATTAGGGATTAAACAAAAATTTATAATTTTCTTCTGTAATTTCCAATCACTATCAATGAAATGGGCAGTTAAACACATATAATTAAGATTTTGTACCGATGTCCACGTATCGGTAGTTAATGAAATCCTCATTCCCCCATCTTTGAATAACTTTTTAAGTTTGGCTTTTTCAGATGCAAATAGTTTCATACAATCTCTTGCAACCGTCACTCGACATGGCACTTTAAATCTAGGTTCAAGCAACCAAACCATCTTCTTAAATCCTTGCCCTTCAACAATTCTAAATGGTAATTCATCGAGAATTACCATCTCCGCAAGCGCCATCCTCACAGCCTCCTCACTATATTTATGAGTTACAAGATTTCTTAAAGAATTATCACTCTCTCCAAACCCCTCCGAGGATACCTCACCTGCCAATGTTGTTTGGTATTTATCTAAAGGCCCACGCTTATGAGGATTTTTGAGACATGAAGGTAGATGGTTTTGCATAGTTGAAGTTCCATTCCTCTTCGAGTGGCAAGCGTATATCTTGCCACAATAATTGCACTTGGCCTTAGGATCATCTACGGAACAACCCTCAACTTTTGTAAAATGATCCCAAACAATTGACGGATCCTTCCCCTTCCGTTTCTTAGGAAGTGGACAATTACTACTATTAGGGGCACTTGAAGTCGAGAGTTTTGGTATTTGGGAGTTCGAATCAAGATCAATTGGACTTGACGAAGAATCCATCTAACATGTAAAAACAAGAAAGAACAAAAAATCACCCCAATTGTTAATTACACAGCAGCTAGTTTGCAACGTGGCAAACATCACAAATCTAAGATTCTAATCTACATTTTAGATCGCTCATAAATCTCACAAATTATTTTACTTTCAATAAACATCACAAATTATTTATAACATAAAATTCATAAATTTTACTTTCAATAAACATCACAAATTATTTATAACATAAACATTCATAAATTTTACTTTCAATAAACATCACAAATTATTTTTTTTCAACAAAATTACATCCAAATTCCAATCCGTGAATGGCAATGCACACTGTGAAAATCAATCAAAATTCTTCATCAAAATGATATTCACTATTTCAATCATCTCAAACAAAGCAAACACAATCCCTAACCCTAGATTGAAATACCAAATCAGAAAACAAAAACCCTAATCCAAAAATTGATCCTCGGATTCTAAATAAAAAAATAAAAAATACTTATAAATAAATAAGTATGAAAATCATACCTAAAATGCTAAAAACAACAATGGAGAGTCGGTTTGCCGGAGGAAGTCTCGCCGTGAGTGGCTGGAGTCGTGGACGGCGTCGTGGCGATGCGGCGTCACGGCTCGAACTCGAACTCGCCGTGAGTGGCTGGAGCCTGGCGTCGTTGAAACCGAAGGTCCGAAACCGGAAACGGCGTCGTTGCGAAACGCCGAAATCGTTAGCTGAGAGAGAGAGAGAGAGAGAGAGAGAGAGAGAGAGAGGGAGGCGGAAAGAGAGTGAGAGTGAGTCTGTGAGAGTGAGTCTGGGACTGGGGGTTGGGGCCTTGGGGGCGAAGCCGCGAAGCCCGAAGGGACAAAATATGCCCTAGGGCTGAACGGCGCCGTTTCGATTTTTTTTTTTTTTTCTAACTTTAAGAATTAAACGACGTCGTTTCACTTATTTAAGTAAAACGGCGTCGTTTAATAAATTAATATATTTAAAAATATATATATATACGGCGTCGGCCGGTTTTTTCGGTTTTTGGTTGGTTCAAACCGCAACCGAACCGGCCGACGCCGGTTTTGATGATTTATCACCGACGGCCGACCGGTTCCCTACCGGTTTCGGCCGGTTCCAAGCTCCGGCGGTCGGTCTGAGTCGGTCTCGGCCGGTTTTACAATTTTCTGTACAGCCCTAGCAGCAGGGCACTGCCCCTGTCACCTTGCCATCCACTGCCTCAAACCTAAGGAAAATTCCTTTTACTCCTATGCAAGAAGAGAAAGACGAAGGAAAATCCTCTTCAGTTGAACAAAAGTATACCCAAGCGACGCCAAAGGAAAAATCCTCTTCATCACAAAAAAAATACCCAAAAGTATAATTTCTAGCACGAAGGAAAAATCCTCTTTAGCAGCTGTAGCTAAAGGACTCCCACAGTAAGCCACGCCGTCGACGTATCCAACAATCGTCCCTGAACATTGTCGACGTCTCCTACAGTCACCACCATAAGCCACGCCGAACACCTTCTGGTTTGCTTCCTTTTTCTTCTTCTTCTATTTTTTTTAGGGCTGCATTTTATTTTGTTTGGTCGAACTCTTCTTGTTTTGGGACTGCATTCTTTTTTCTGGGGCTGCATTAAGGTATGTTGATGATCCTTGTTTTGAGTTTCTGTAAAACTCTATCAGTTTTATGTTGCAATAGAAAACTTCATCTATATGATTGAAAGTTGTCTGCATATTTAATTTTCTCATGCAAGCATCAATTCCTACATAGGATTGGCTTGGCCCTTCAGAATGATATCACAGTTTTGGTGAAGATAACTTCGCCGTTGCCATTCTGATTAATTTTCATTTTTTGGTACGATTTCGCATTTTTCTTATTATGCTAGATCGCCAACAATATGCAAGGCATGAAAATGATAATAGTAAAGGCTGATGATCACTGGAAATAAATTATTTGATTATAAGTATATGCTATTTCAGATCAAGTGATCCAGATCTTGGTTCATTTGGGTAGTGGTGAATTATGGTTTCTAACTCTATTTCGAAAATAATGGCAAGACCATGCTATTAGAAATTTGTTGACAATGCCCTCAATTGCAAATTATGAAAACTGGTAGAACTCTTGGATCTATATGTGAATTCACTTTTAGTTTACAAGTGGGTTGGATGATATTAGTCATGCCCCATGTCTAAGCGACAATTAATATGCTAGTATTTGTGGTTCAATCACTGGAAATATATGTTAATTTGTTTCCACATAATGGTATCTGATTGAGCTGAATTATTATATATTTTATACATTTAGAACCAATATATTTTATTTATTTCATTACATTATTATTGATTTTAGATGAAAATTTGTTAAGATGAATAAATCCGAGTTGTGTTTTAAATTGGTTAATTGCATGATTTATGCTTAATTTTATAACTTGTGATTTAATTGGACAATATTCATTCACATGCACAACATATTTTTGATATTCTATTATTTTTATTTTATTTTATTTCTAATGTCTATTTTTTTATAGATCAAAAAAAGGAAAAGTCAAGGCATCAAAAGAAAAGTCAAAAGGGACCCAAAATATTTTTTTCTTTTGGCATGAGACGGTGTACTCACACGGAAAAGAAAAGAAGGATTTTTGGCCTGGGACACAAAAGGCAAAAAAAGAAAAAAAAGTTTCTTTTGGGAGTCTTGGACGGAAGCAACACAGGATATAAAAGCAAAGAAAAAAAGCCATAAAAGAGGAACGCCGCACGAGAGGCAAAAATTCTTTTTCATTCAGTATTTGGAGTAAATTTAGACTCGTTATTTTTTTTTATTTTTTTTATCTCAAGTGTTTCTTTCACTATCTTATCTCTCATTACACATTTCACTTATCACCTACTGCTCAGTCGCTTGAACCTTACTTATGCTATTTGGATTGATGTTTAATGTCATGTGTGAGAGACAATTCAAATAGGTTGGTTAGAGTGACGTTGAACACTAAAAGTAGTATACACATCTCAGAGATAGATAGCTCTTCTATTTTTTTTATAGACGAGGATATTGAAATTGAACAAACAATGGCTGCATCTGCACCACGCACTCTTAGGGATTATTTGCAGCCCACTCGCACAACTACACCATCATGTATTATTTTACCTGATGATGCACCTAATTTTTCTAATAAGCATGGCATGATGTCAGTGATACCTCAGTTCCACGGGATGGATTCTGAGAGTCCTTATCAGCACCTGACAGATTTTGAGTTGGCCTGTACTACTTTTATCAATAGAGCCACTACTGATAAATTTATTAGACTTCGTTTATTTCCTTTCTCTTTAAAGGATAAAGCGAAGATTTGGTTTAATTCTTTGAGGCCTAATTCTATCTCTAGTTGGTCTGATATGCAGCATGAGTTCTTACAAAATTTTTTTCCTTTCCAGAGAACTCAATATTTACAAGAGCAGATCAGCCATTTCAATCAGAAATCAGATGAAACTTTCCAGGTCAGCTGGGAAAGGTTTAAGGATTTGGTGAATGTCTGTCCACATCACGGTTTTGAATCTTGGAGGTTGTGAATTATTTTTACACTGGTCTCACTCCACGATGCAAGCAATTTGTTCAGACTATGTGTAATGGAAAATTCTTTAGCAAGGAACCTGATGAAGCATTGCCATTTTTTGACTATCTTGCTGAGAGCGCACAACAATGGAATACTCGCACTGGTCGAGTTGTATTAACAGCACAACCACTGAGGGCTATTGCTGGTGGGGGCAGATATAAACTTGAGGAGGACACTAACATTGAAGCCCGAATAGCTGCATTGACTAGAAGATTAGAGGTTATGGAGATGGAAAAAGTGAAGGCTGTGAAAACAGTAGAGGCATGCTCTATATGCGCTGATTCGAACCACAAGATCCAAGATTGCCCGATTATGCCAGTATTTCAGGAGAGTGGCTCTGAGCAGATGCAATCAGCGAACTAGGTAAACAGAGCACAAAATCAGCCTTTCTCCAATACATATAATCCGGGGTGGAGGAATCACCCAAATTTCTCATGAAGGAATGATCAGCTTGGCCGGTCTCCACCACCTTTTCAACAGCCATTTCATCAGGCTGCTCCTCAGCACCAGTATCAGCCATATCAGAGTTCTCAGAGCTATCCTTTTGTAACACCTCCAGGATTTCAGCCTCATGTAGCTGCACAGAGTTCTTAGCCTCAATCATCTGCGAAGAAGTCTCTAGATGATAGTATGACACAGATGGCCAATACACTTCAGCAATTCATGTAGATTCAGACCACCACAAACAATCAAAACACTCAGGCCATGAATGACATGCGGGGCACCATCAATAAAATAAACACAACATTGAGCACTCAAGAGAAAGGGAAATTTCCAGCACAGCTTCAGCCTCATCCTCAAGTATACTGACAACAACAACAATAAGTGCATAATGTCTCAGGAGAGGTTTTTGAGACAGTGAAGGTCGTTCTTACTTTGAGAAGTGGAAAGGAAGTTCTCCAACCAGGGATGTTTATAGACACACAAGTAGTTGCTCCTCCACATGAAGATATAATATATACCGATGAAGCTGAAAAAGAACCAAAGGTAGTGAGACCAGAGTTGAAGAAGCCTGTGAGTGTAGATCCTGAAGCTAGTAGGGGGTACCAATCTGTGGTTCTCTATCCTCAGAGATTGATAGCTAGCCAAAAGAATAAATACCACACTGAAATTTAGGAGATCTTCAAACAAGTAAAGATTAATATTCCTCTCTTGGATGCCATACAACAAGTGCCTTCGTATGCAAAATTTTTGAAAGACTTGTGCACAGTAAAGAGGAAGCTGAATGTAAAGAAGAAAGCATTCCTAATGGAGCAAGTCAGTGCATTGATATTGAGCGAGACTCCTCAGAAGTTTGGAGATCCCGACTCTCCCCACATTTTCATTATGATTGGTGAGTCACGCATTGGGAGAGCTCTACTTCATTTGAGGAGTAGTGTGAACTTGCTACCATTCTCAATGTATGAGTAGTTGGGATTATGTGAGCTAAAAAAGACCTCCATCAAGTTACAGTTAGCTGACAAATCAGTCAAGGTGCCGAGGGGTATTGTTGAGAATATGCTGGTCCAGGTGGACAAATTTTACTACCTAGTAGATTTTGTAGTTCTTGATATGCAGCAGCCAGCCACTACTATTTACCAGGCGCCTATCATCCTTGGGCGCCCATTCCTTGCTACCTCCAGTGCACTAATAAATTGTCGAAGTAGAGTACTGAAACTCACATTCGGGAATATGACATTGGAAATAAATGTGTTCAATACTTGCAAGATGCCTAGTGATTGTGATGAGTCAGAGGTGTATGATGTTGATGTGATTTCAGAGCTTGATGAAATAAAGAGAGAGGCCTACGACAATTCCCGCTTGGCAAAGGAGCGAATGAAGGCCTTGCATGACAAGAAGATCCATGACAAACATCTTGTCCCTAATCAGAAAGTGCTCCACTACAATTCAAGACTGCATCTTTTTCCCAGGAAGCCGAAATCTCGATGGAAGGGATTGTACATTGTAAAGAAGGTTCATCCTCACGGCGCGGTAGACATTGTCAATTCGAAGAATGGCCATTGCTTCACTGTCAACGGACAACGTCTAAAGCTGTTTCTGAAGGTCTTTGATCCACACGAAAAGATCTTGCTTGTGCAAGGTTCCAGGGAAGTGTTTTGATCTTTTCACCCTTTACAACTTTCTTTACTTGCATTTTGTTTGTTTTAATTTGTTGTTTTGCTTTGATTTTATATTCCATGTTATTTTTTTGTTGTTGTTTTGCTTGATTATTCTTGTGCACTTTGCTTTCTTTCGTTTAATTTATTGAGGACCATGTCTCTCACTAGTTGGGGGTAGCGTGTGTGCACAGACTTAAAAAAAATGCATTAATGTGATGTGCATTGATATACACATATGATTGACACATACTCTATTTCTAGTATTTTGTGAAATATGAGTATCTTGATAGAGTAGTTGAGCGGAATCATTTTGTGAAGATTTATTTTCAAGTTTGAGCATAGAGCATTATTTTTTATGTATCATATTTTGTTGATGTGTGGCTTGAAACACCGGGATGCTATACTCATTGAGATGAGACTTGGTGAGATTTTTGTAGAACGAAAGGCAAATTTTAAAGGACATTTTACACATGCTTACGCTTGTAGTATTACTTATTTACTGTTCATTGATTTAACAGAGGAAAAGTAAATTGCAGGACTACCAAGCCATGCTTCAAAAAGAAAGAAAAAAGAAAAAAAACAAAAGAAAAAAAAGAAGAAAAAAGAAGAAGAGAGATTTGAAAAGAATAGAAAAAAAGGAGATAAAGGCGACTTAGTGAGATTTCCTAAGTAAAGAGTTAGAAACAGTTACCCAAGACTTTGGAGGGTGAGTGTTAAATCTTTAAAAACAAAGCTGGCGTGAAAACTGCTAGTCCCTTGGGCTTTGAGGTAGTTAGAATCAGCAATGATTAATCTTAATGTTGAAAAATTCTATGACAAATCATGACTAGTAATGAGGAACACACAGCCAATTTAGCTCCACACACACATTTGAGTTCTGAGACATTTGCCTCAATTCTATGTGAAAGATTGTTGAGATAGTCTTGTGGATATATCTCCTGGGGTTGAGTAGTAACGTGTCACTTTTGTGAGAATTCAGAATTGTGTTTGGATTTCGATCTTTATGCAATATTCATCCCAATTAATATTCACTATTTTGCTCAAGGATTAGCAAAAAGTTAGTTGGAGAGTGTGATTGAGCTGAATTATTAGTGGTTTTATTTTATTTATTTCAATACATTATTAGTGGTTTTAGATGAAAAATGGTTAAGATGAATAAATCTGAGTTGTGTTTTAAATTGGTTAATAGCATGATTTATACTTAATTTTATAACTTGTAATTTAATTGGACAATAGTCATTCACATGCACAACATATTTTTGATATTCTATTATTCTTTTTTATTTTATTTTATTTCTAATGTCTATTGTTTTTATAGATCAAGAAAAGGAAAAGTCAAGGCATCAAAAGAAAAGTCAAAAGGGACCCAAAATATTCTTTTCTTTTGGCATGAGACGGAGTACTCATACGGAAAAGAAAAGAAGGCTTTTTGGCCTGGGATGCAAAAGGCAAATAAAGAAAAAAAAAAGGTTCTTTTGGGAGTCTTGGATGGGAGCAACACATGATATAAAAGCAAAGAAAAAAAGACGTAAAAGAGGAACACCGCACGAGAGACAAAAATTCTTTTTTCATTCAGTATTACTATATGAATTATGGAGTAACGTTTATTTCATGTTTTGAATCTCGGATTGTATTTGACATTAGGAGTCTTTAACTCCAACGTTGTTTATGTTTTATGGAGTAAATTTTATTTGATGCAAGGAAAAAAGGTTTGTACTTAGTGAATTGGTATGGTACGATTTTTTTTTTTTTTTGAAAAATTGTAAAGAAGGCATTAATCAGCATAGAATAATTGAATAGGAAATTTTTATTTTCATATGTGGTACTACCTAATTTAATGTATATAGAGTAAGCAAACATCAAAGATTCAAAATGGCTAGGAACACAGAAACTACCATGAAGGGAAGTCACAAAACAACAAGACCATGAGAGCTCCTCAAACACAAAATCCATAATTCTCAGCCTTTTTGAAAGTGAGAAAAATAAAACTTTAATACAACCATACATCATAAAACATTAATACAACTATAAACTTAATACAACCATAAAGTATTATGCGGCACTATATTGTATTAAAGTTTATGATTGTATTATTGTTTTATGGTTGTATTGGTGTATTAATTTTTTATGGTATATGGTTGCATTAAAGTTTATGATTATATTATTGTTTTGTGGTTGTATTGGTGTATTAATGTTTTATGGTGTATGGTTGTATTAAAGTTTATGGTTGTATTAGTGTATTAATATTTTATGGTGTGTGGTTGTATTAAAGTTTATGGTTGTATTAAAAGTTTATGATTGTATTAATGTTTAATGGTTTATGATTGTATTAAAGTTTTATAGTGTATGGTTGTATTAAAATTTATGGTTGTATTAAAGTTATTAAAGTTAATTGTTGTATTAAAGTTTTATGTTTCTCACTTTCTAAAAGGCTAAGAATTACGGATTTTGTGTTTTAGGAGCTCTCATGGTCCTGTTGTTTTGTTGCTTCCCTTCGTGGTAGTTTCTATGTTTCTAACCATTTTGAATCTTTGATGTTTGCTTACTCTGTATACATTAAATTAGGCAGTATGACATATGAAAATTTCATTTTCAATTATTCTATGATGATGGATGTCTTTTCAATTTTTCAAAAAAAAAAAAAAAAAAAAAAAATCGTGCCCTGATTCACTAACGACAACCTTTTTGTTTTGCATCAAATAAACGTTACTCCAAAAAACATAAACAATGTTGGAATTAAAGACTCTTAAAATGTCAAATACAATTCGAGATTCAAAACATCAAATAAATGTTACTCTATAATTCATATAGCAGATACCATCCTGTGGAAACAAAGTAACATATATTTCTTGAACCACAAATACTAGCATATTCATTGTCTCTTAGACATGGGTACGACTAATATCATCCAACCCACTTGTAAACTAAAGGTGATTTCACATATAGATCTAAGACTTCTACCAGTTTCCATAATTTGCAATTGAGGGCATTGTCAACAAATTTCTAATAGTATGGTCTTGCCATTATTTTCGAAACAGAGTTAGAAACCATAATTCACCACTACCCTAATGAACCAAGATCTGGATCACTTGATTTGATTATAATTTATTTCCAATGATCATCAACCTTTTCTATTATCATCTTCGTACCCTGCATATTGTTGGCGATCTAGCATAACAAGAAAAACACGAAATCGTACTAAAAATAAAAATTAATCAGAATGGCAACAACGAAGTTATCTTCACTAGAGCAGTGAGTCTGTGATGCTTGGGTGAGACAATTAAATATGCAAACAACTTTCAATCATATAGATGAAGTTTTCTATTGCAACATAAAACTGATAGAGTTTTACCGTAATTCAAAACAAGGATCACAAACGTACCTTAATGCAGCCCCAAAACAAGAAGAGTTCAACCAAATAGAATAAAATGCAGCACCAGAAAAAAAAGAAAAAAGAAAAAGGAAGCAAAGTAGGAGGCGTTCAGCATGGCTTACGATGGCAACTGTGGGAGACGTCGACATCGTTTGGCGACGACTATGGCTTACAGTGGGAGTCCTTCGACTGTAGCTACTGTGACGCCCCAACTTCCGCTTGGGATGAAATAGAGACTTAGAACGTCGAGACATGTAATACAAGGTTATATACACCTATACATGACAGTTAATATGCAATGCATCTTATAAGTATAACTAGCAGTATGCAATAATCGCAGTGGAATAAGGGTGATTAGTTATAAATCATGCCAGAATAGACTAAAAACATCTCAATAACATTAATAACCATCATAAGTTCAAACTTAAGGATAGCATTTCCTTAATACAAAATACTTAATCCAAGTTCCATACTTAGATCAACTATTTCATACACTCTGAAGTATGAAGAGTCAATGCTTATGAGCATGAAAATTATTTTTAGTCTTCGTTCAAGGTTCGACTCCTTTTCAACCATTTACATCCAGCGATCTATCATGTTCATCCTTTATCGGTCCTGTCACAACTTCTATCATTCTGGGGGAATGATAGTGGTCCTATAAGGGGTGAGATTTACTCGAAATCTCAGTAAGTTAAACAACCAACTTGCACCGAGATAAATTATACATGAAGAATGATAAATACGAATTGCATGAAATGCAGAAAAATGTGCAAGTGCCTCCCATCTAGATTCATTAACATTTTTAGAAAAACCTTAATCCCTTTCGCTTTTAGAGAACATTTTCAGTTTCTTATTCAACAAATATGGCATTTCAAAAGAGAACATTTCATACTTCATTTTTTTTTTTCAAAAATTATAACATTTCATCGTTTATTAAAGCCATCATTAACATACGTTTGGTAGCAACATGGTTCCCCATATGCATCATGAGCACCTGCCGATGACCGTAGCACAACTCATGTTGGCGCTACGTCATTGTATGCAAACATCGCTCCCAATGCATTGATAATATAACATATTATTATCATAATATTATAACATATACACCCACCAATATTAGGTGTCATAACATATGATTTCACTCTGGCATTCTTTAAAAAGAACCCATTGGAAGCCCGTTGACTGTTTTTCGTCAATTTAGGGGTTACCACTCCGTTTTTACTCACTTCAGAGTGGATAGAGGAGTTCCACTAAGATAATTCCCCATCCTAGCCTTTAGGGTTGTGAAAAAATTTATTTTTATGTTATGCTTGAAAAATGTGTTTCATGACGTGTGCATGTATAACAAGCTTTTCAAGTAAAAATGACATTTATAGGTGCATTATGCTAAAATGGTAGAAATGTCACTTGTCATGTAAATATACACTCAATGTATCATATAACATGATATTTTATGCTCAAAGTGATAATTGAAACATGAATAAGGCATTTATCAATAATTCATAAATAATATATCAAGGTGTAAGTTAGAGGCCAACTTACAAACTTTCGGAGTAATTGAGAAAAAAAATGTTGTAGCTATGTAAATCAAGTGCTTACTAAGTTAGGATTAATATTTCTGTGGTGAGGTCAATAATCAAAGGTTTCAAAAGTGGGTATTTATAGAAATGCCCCTAGACTCTCAAAAATTGTCATTAAGGCTTTAAATTTTTACTAATTGTAAACGAACTCCAAATTTAATAAAAATTTATAGACTTCATATTTTTGGCATTCTAAAACCATATATGCTCTTGGATTTTCAAAAATTAAAGTGAAATTTTCCCAAATGGTTGCAACCCGTGGCATGCACTTAGTTGATGCCTAAGTGTATTTTGAACTATTGACCCCTATGTTTGCATGCACATGAGATTTTCTTTAATCACAAATGATCACTAACTTCTTTGATGACATAGTGAAGACTAATCCATGGATAATAGAGTTCATCCAAACACTTAATCATGGCTAAGATATCCTTAACCTCTAGTACATTCAAAACTAATTCATACTTGATGATTAAAACAAGATAGATCTAAAACCTACCATGTCATGCTTTTAACCACAATTTAAACCTTTCATAATTATTCTAAGACAATAATAAATCATATAAAATATGCTTAAGACATGCCATAGCTAAATTTTCACTTAAAATCATTTAATTATCCAAACCATCCCTTAATTGACTCGATTTTGATTTAAGCATGAAAACCTTCCCAATACTCACCCAAATTTCATACCAACACATGGAAACAAAGCTTGACATGATAACAAAGATCAAAAGTAAGAAAACTTACAAATTGCATGGCCTTCCAAGCACTCAAGATAGCCTTACACAAGAATTCTCAAGAACACCAAGAACTCACTCGGTTTAAATCTTTTGATCTCTAAGAGGGGGAAGTGCTCTTCAAGGTTCAAGAGGAAGCTTTCTTAGGTGTGAAGAAAATGAAGGGGTGAGAGGCCTTTTATAGGCAGCAAAGGGGAAGGGAACGTTGACTTTGGTCAAGGGGATTGATAGAAGATAGAGTATGAATATGAAATTGCCAGATTTGCTTTCGTCACTTTGTGTCACTTGTGCAGAACGAAATAATGCCCTAAACCACCATGAATTCACCTCTATGGTTGCTAATTTACTCTTATGGGGGTTGGCCAGGTCATGGGATAAAGGAGAGGGGTGAAAAATCATCAAAACCACTAAAGGGGCTAACGGATTCAACTGATTTTTCCTTTGGCAGATTTTGATCACTGTCTTGACTAATCTCTTTGAACCATCATCATGGCTGATTTGTGCAGGAGAAAGGTCACTTCTTGAAGAATTTTTCTAGTGGTAGAAGGTGGAGAGTTGGTTGCCAAGTGATCGTGAAGGTACATCTCGAAATAACTTGATACAATGGAGGTGTTTGCTAAAATTTTTAGATTATCTTCATTGGTTTGTGTCTTCTTGTGGAGGGGAAATAGTGGCCTGAAACCACCATGATTTCTTCCCTACTATGGCTACAATGGTTCTACAGTGGTGATCAGGTCTTGGGACATGATTTGGTTGACAAAAGAGTCATGAAATCTCCCCTTGCAACTGGTGGGTTCACATTGCTTCCATTTGGTAGATTTTTGTTGAGTTTCGGTTTTTGATTATTTTGGGTGGGAAAAACTGAGTTACAATTCTCATGATGTTCATGGGACCCCTTGAGGATTAGGTGGATAAGGATTTGACGTGGGGTGGTGGCTTTAACCATGGCAGATGGGTTGTTGAAACTCAACGAAAATAGTTTGCAATCAACTAGCTTCCTAGGTGCAATCAGTTTGGTGTTTTGAGTTGGTTTGATGCAACTAAATTTGTCCAAGGCTCAAAATGGGTTTATGAGGGTCTCATGAGGTGTTTAAGGACTATATTAACCTTGAGGACAAACCACAAAAATGTTGGACCCAAGGGCAAAATAGTCCAAGCATTACAAAGGATAATACTCAAAACTGATTGATGTAAGGTTTGGTCTTGTTATGCCATTTTTTGTAATGACATGTGGGGTGGTTTAGCTAAGGTATTAACAGGGCCTAATCATGATTTTAATGGAGTATTAATTCAATAAAATTAAAATTAAAATTTTTAAGAAAAGATTAAGCAAATTAAGTTTCAAAGCATGGCTTAAAGTACACTAACCTCAAGTATGATAGTTAATGACTTTAGCCAATTTTCAAAACTTAATTTGAGTACTAAGGGTATGATTTGAGCTTAAGGAAATCAATGTTATGGTCTATTGGGTTTTCAAGTTGAATAGTAAAATAAACCTGGCTTTGGGCAAAGTGGGTTTAAAAGGGCCAGATGCGTGTGTGCATGGCTCATGGCTCTTGGGCTTGAATGAGAGAGGCCTTATCACCAAATCGTTTCGAATAAAAAAGAAATCTCAAGATCCACTGAGATGGGTTTGAAAATATTTGACTTGGCCTAATTGGGCCATGTGTCAAATTTATACCAAGCTTGGCCCAAAGGCCTTATGCCTTCCTCATGCTTGGGTCAAAGCTAGTCTTGAATTCCTAAAGACTTGTTTCAAGGCTTCTTGAGCTAGGCCCATGAATGCTCTAAGGTCCTAAAAGCCTCACTAAATTCACTAACGGACTTGCTTCTCTAATCCTTCATGCTTAATAAGTTGGGCCTAATACCTTAGTGTCTCTCATAAGCCTTTATACCCAAAAAGTTTGGGTCCTTAGTAAACCACTCTTTGGGCCTTCTCCAATTCCATCAAATATTTAACCCAAATTGCTTAGCCCATTAATGTGGCAACCATCCAATATGTCATGTGTCATTCTCTTATGGGCCTCTTGGCATTGATCCTCAAAATTAAAGAAGCACTAAAAATTCTCCAAATAATATCAAGCACCAAAATTTTCGTTTCTCCTCAAAAATTACTATTGCACTAGAATCTTCTAATAATTCTTCTAAACTCAAAGTATAAGGTCCTCTTGCCAATTCAAATATCCAAAATTATTCTTATTCTAGAATAGTTCAACTCCTAATTAACTAAGATTAAGGTTACTAAGGTCAAGGCCTAATGAGCTTCTTAGGTGGGGTGTTACAGCTGCTGAAGAGGATTTTCCTTTCTGCTAGAAATGATACTTTTGGGTATACTTTTTTATGATGAAGAGGATTTTTCCTTCGACGTCGCTTGGGTATACTTTTGTTCAAATGAAGAGGACTTTCCTTCGTGTTTCTCTTCTTGCACGAGAGTGAGAGGAATTTTCCTTCATCTTTTTCTTCTTGTGTGGGAATAATAGAGGTAGAGCAGAAAGAGGAATTTTTTATGATGAAAATAATATTTGGGCTAGCAAAATTTGGCCAGTGAACAAATGTTGGGTTAAAATTATTGTAGATTTATTGATTCCATTGTAGTAGATTTTTGTACAACTTAGCTAAATTTTGGCCAAAATTTGGCTAAGTTGAGTCCGTTACTAGTACTCTAAATTTATAAAAGTGAATTCTCTATCTAAATTTTGGTCAAATTTTGTTGAGTCTACTGCTAATCCTCTAAGACTACCTATGGCATTGTAAAAAGGAAGAAAAAATTATAGCTTGGGATAGTTAAAAGACACATTAAAATAAAATATTTTGAAAATTATTTATTTTGAGTGATTGTTTTAATGGAGAATTATAAAAATTATTACACTTTCAAAATTAATCCAATACAAAATGTTGATAAATAATTCTTTTATTTAACAAGGTTTGAATAATTAATTTTAAATATTTTAAAATATTTGTGTTAAATATAAAATATAATAATAATAAAACATTTTTGAAATTTTCAGCTAAGCACAGGCATTGGATTACCCAAATGCCATTGAAATGCATAATTTGACTTATCCAAATGCAAAATTATGAGTTCTAGCTTGAGTAACAACCATCCCCTGGTCATATTTGACTCTTCACTGTTCAAAGGTTAGAACAATAATTTAATCAATAAAAGGTCCCGTGCAATGCTGTTTTATTTCCCTCAAAATTTTCTCTTTCCTAACCTACTGCTGGGAAATCCATCTTCACCATTTTCGCTCTTTCCCTCCTCCCTCGTCACTTTCCCTCTTCTCCTCTTCCATATTTCTACTTTCAAATCACCATTTTCGCTTCCAAGAGAGAATAAGCCAAATGGTAGTGGGTTTGATGACTGGGCTGAAGGTCTCATTGTAGTCCACACCAGGGCGTTGATTAAATCCTTTAGCGACAAGTCGCGCCTTGAATCTATCGACAGTCCCATCTGGGTGGCGTTTAACGTGGAACACCCATTTACATCCAATTAAGTTAAACACAGGAGGCTTGGGGACAAGTTTCCAAGTGCCATGAGAAACCAAGGCAGTGAATTCGTCTGCCATAGCTTTGCACCACTGAGGGTCCTTTAGAGCTTGAGAAACACATGTTGGTTCCAAGGTGGAAGCAAGAGGATGCTTGGGAGTCACTGAAAGTTACTTGGGACGAAAGATGTTGTTCTGAGCTTAAGTAACCATGGGATGGGTTCGGCGAGGTGGCGTTGGTACTGCAGGCAGACTAGACTCAGTGCTAGGGGAAGAATGAATAGGGGAGTCAGAGGGCATACCTGGAGTAGAAGTAGGAGTGGAAATGGCAGGAGGCACAATTGCAGGAGGTGTGCGATGAGAATCATCCACAACAGCAATGCGAACTAGAGGCACCGAAGGAGTGGAGACTAGACTCACGGGAGAGGGGACATAAGTAATTTCTTGAGGGCGAGGTGGTGCATTTTTGAACGGGAACAAGTGTTCTTCGAAGGTGACATCACGAGAAAGATACAGCTTGCTCGTGTTGAGGTCCAAACATCTGAAGGCATGTTGTGTGAGGGAGTACCCAAGGAAAACACAAGGTTGAGATTTTGGTTGAAGCTTGTTTGTACAGTAGGGAACAAGCCAAGGATAACATTGGCAACCAAAGGTCCGCAATTTGTGATAATCAGGAGCACGACCAAAGAGTGCTTCAAAGGGACTTTGCCATAAGAACAAGAGTGTAGGAAGACGATTAATAAGGTAGACTGCAGTGGCAAGTGCGTAGGTCTAGTAAGTGGAAGGAACCGAAGCATGATGTAGCAAGGTCATACCTGTTTCAACAACATGACGATGGCGACGTTCAACCGTACCGTTTTGTTGAGGGGTAAGGGGGCAGTGGTATAATGGCTAATACTACGAGCAGTGAGAAAAGAACGTAACTTGATAAATTCACCACTTGTTGGAGTACAAGTGTGACGCCCCGACTCCCACGTACAAAAGAACGGGAATCGTGACGTCGGGATGATGACAATACGGTCACGCATCCCAACGAAATGTGCTCAAGTGTGTGTGAAACATGCAAATGTGCACAATAAAAATTCGCAGTGGATATTATACTAGTCAACTAAGTACCAGAATTTTAAATACAAATATTCAACACAATTTATCTTTAAAGAGTTATACAGTCATCCCAAATATATTACAAAGGCAATATATAAATTGATAAAAACATAACTCGCTAAACAGGAGCAATCTCATATCACTCCACCAACGGAGCCAAGCTAGGGCTTGTCATCATCATCTACATCAAAATCTGCGATACCATAAAATGGTACCACAGGTAAGTATAAACCAAACAACTCTCGAGATAAAAATACATTAATGCAACCAACAATATGACAAAATACATTTAGTCATAAAATACCATTTTTTCCATAAAAATGATTATTTCCAACACACGGCAAAAATCTCATTTTGGCCCAAAAATATAGTTTGTCATTTTCCCAGAAAATGATTCACACAAAACAACCCATTTATCGTGCACCGTAGGCGGGAATCACAGGCGGGACACAACCACCATCCCTGCTTACCACCATCCCAATCGCGTGCACCGTAGGCGGGAATCGCAGGCGGGACTCTATCACCATCCCTGCTTACCACCATCCCTACAGTTTCTTTCCACACAATGAATACTTAACCGAGCACTGTAGGCGGGAATCACAGGCGGGACTCTACCACCATCCCTGTTTACCACTATCCCTACCGCGTGCACCGTAGGCGGGAATCACAGGCGAGACTCTACCACCGTCCCTACTTACCACCATCCCTACCGCGTGCACCGTAGGCGGGAATCGCAGGCGGGACTCTACCACCATCCCTGCTTACCACCATCCCTACAGTCTCTTTTCCTTTTACTCACATGAGAATCCAATTCTCAATAAACACATGAACATGTATGCAATCATGCGAAAACCCAGTTTTCTTTATAAACATGATCATGCGTGCAATTGCAGTGAACAAGACACGACACCAATATCCAACAAATGTCAACACAATCCAATCACAAACCAAACATACAATCAACTCCGTCCGCAATCCATCCGACCCCCGAACTCCTCGGACTCAGTCCGGCATAACCAACCAGTTCACAGTTAAAATGAGTTAGTGCAAAAATACATTTAAATCACGAAATTTCTTTCAGAAAATACTTACAGCGCTATAATATGATTTTTGGAGGATCACAGAGTTGCAAAAGGTAGCGACTCAGCAACAACACAGTGTAAAATACACTGTGGCCGTGGGTCTCAAATACCCACTTTTCAACGGGGACAAACTAAGACCCAAAATTGATAGGGTAGGGCCTAGAGAGGTCGGTGAAGCCAATGGTGGTGGTGGTTTGCCGTGGGTGGCGGCGCAAGGGGTGGTTTTAGGCCAAAGATGCACAAATCGGAAATGGGCTTGGTGGGGCTTCACCGGTGACGGATCGGAGCTAGGGTTTGGTCCATTGGGTTGCTAGAAGGTTGGGGATGAAGTAGTGAAGAAATGGTGGCCGGAGGTGGCGCGACGGCGGCGCAATGGGGCAAAGAATACCGCGGCTTCGTGGGGTGCGTGCGGGCTACCGGCGGCGAGATAGGGGCTGGGATTTGGGGGTTGAGGTCGCCGGAGGGAGGGGAGCTGGTCGGCCGGGCGGTGTCGCTCACGGTGGCGCGACGGCGGCGGTCTGGGTGAAGGTGACGGACACGGGGAGAGAGAGGGAGCTGGGTCGCGTGCGCGGGGAGGGGGAAAGCAGGGGAAAAAGAAGAAAAAGAAAGGAAAATAAGAAAAAAAAAAAAAAAAGGAAAGAGAAAATGGAGTGAAAGAAATGAGGTCCAGTTCTCACATCTTGAGTCACGAAAATGATCCAACGGAAAGGATTTTAAAACAACAAATCAATTAAAATAATTTAAACGTAATGATACAATGAAAATAAAATAATTAAATTCCACAATCAATTAATTTTAAAGAATAACAATTTAAATGTATAACAATAAATAAATATTAAGAAAACATAACAATTTAATTCCCACAATTTAAAGATCATAAAATAACCCATTTAAAATATCCGATAATTATAAAATAAGAGAATAAATTTTGAATAAATAAATAAAAATGCTTCATTAAAAATGCACTAATTTATGGGGTGTTACAACAAGTTTTTAAGCTTGCAAGAAAATTGATTCTCAACCATGGTGGTGAATTGAACAAACGTAGGACTAACATTAGATTTTTGCCGCAAGGGATAAAACCAACAATACTTAGTAAAATGATCAACAAGTAGTAAATAATACTGATAGCCATCAATGGAGGGAACAGGTGAGGGTCCCCCCACACATCGGCATACAAAAATTCTAGAGGAACAGTACTCTTGAGAGAAGTGGAACTAAAGGGTAGTTTATGCGACTTATTACATTGACAAGAAATACAAGACAATGTAGACTTAGAGGCGGACACAGGTAAAGCATGAGTGCGAAGAAGAGATGACAAAATCTTTGGAGTGGGATGCCCCAACCGATGATGCCAACAATCAAAGGAGACACAAGTTCCAGTTAAACGAATTTGATTGACTTGAGGCGAGAAGGAACGCAATGCCACAGGATACACACCATCTCCACACCTGTCGCGCATGAGCACTGCTCCCGTCATCCAATCCTTCACAAGATAAAAGAAAGGGTGAAATTCAATGACAACATTATTATCATGAGTGAATTTATGAACATATATCATATTTTTGTGAATGAGAGGCACATGTAAGGTTTCTTTTAAGGTAAGAGATCGGGAAGGTGAGGAAATGGTGGTCGACCCAATATGAGCAACGTGCAAACTTGTACCATCCCCAAGAACCACCTCATCCTGACCCTCATACTCAGAATGGATGGAGAGGTTAGCCAAATCAGAAGTGATGTTATGAGAGGCAGCAGAGTCAAGAAGCCATTTGCTGTTTGTTGGAGTCGTCGAAGTAGTGCAGTTCGCAACAGGGCGGGACTGAAGTTCAGCACATGTTTTGGTAATGTGTCCAGACTGGTCACAGATTTGGCAAACAACAGGGGATCTCTTGAGGCCAAATTTATTGTTGGAATTTTGTTTGGAGCGAGATTTGTTGTTCTTGAATCGACCATTAGACGGCTTCCATTGGGATGAGTTTGATGTGACAACAAGAGTGGAAGTATTGCCATCCATGCGTTTGAGATAGTGTTCATGCCCAATGAGGAGATCATGTAATTCAGCAAAAGACAAAGCAATCTCTCATGTGAGGATGGGAGCCACCATATCTCTGAAGTCCAAACCAATGCCATTAAGTACATAGAGCGTCAAATCATCATCCGAAATGGGTGCATCAATGAGGGAGTTCATCATCGATCACCTTGACTGCATGAAGAAATTCAGACACCGTGCGAGAACCCCGTTGGATAAGGGTGAGATCCTCCTTGAGCTGCATAATTCAAACTCGAGATTTGCTTGCAAACAAGCGGGCTAGATGTTGCCAAGCATCACGACTGGTAGTAGTCATTGCGATGAAAGGCATTACGGTTTCAGAAACCAAAGAAAAAATCGCATTCAACAACAATTGGTCTTGTCGATACTAGTGTGCATAGCAAGCCACAGCAGCAGGAGGAGTGGTCGCAGTGGGTGTGGGAGAGCACGGAAGGGTGCCATCCAAATAACCCATCAGATCATAACGAAAGAGGATGGTGATGAACGTTGCACGCCAAGAAGGATAATTTGATGCGGTAAGCTTATAGGGAAGTTGGCTGGAGGTGTGAATGGAGACAAGAGGTAAGACTGAGGGAGGGTTAGAGCCTCCTGAGACAGAGTTGGGATTAGATTGATCACTAGACGACATGGTTTAGGACAGAATCGTTGTTCTCGTGAGAGAAGAACCTACTGATACCACATAAGACTTTGCACAGATAAGTTGGCAAGAAGCTTAATCTCTTTCCATTACAACTTGTCTAAATATAATACAAGGTTGAAGCTAATAAAGGAATGTACATCTATGAATAGAAGGTGGAAAACAAATTGATTACAAATATATTTACAGAAACATAAATCATGGAATTGCCATAGATTATGTAGATTCCCTAATACTTTTCGTATCACACCCAAGTGTAGCATCGAATATTCTAGCACTAGCTGCATTACAACATTGTACAGAAACACTGGCTCACGTCTATATAAGAGCCTCATGTAAATTCATTTAATTTAATGAGAAATACAAACAATACATTTTTGTAGCATGGTATCAGAGCCAACAAGGACTAACGTCCATGGCTAATCCTATGTCTTCTTCTCCCCACTCCCACAACCTTCCCTTTCTCATACAATTTTTGTCAAATTAACCCAAGACAATTACTTGTTATGGAAGATTCAATTGGTCCCTTACCTACGTGGTTAACGTCTCTATAAGTTCGTTGACAACACCTGCCCAGCCCCTAAACCAAAGCTCGTAAATCATACTCCCAACCCTGCATATGACCTATGGCTACAACAAGATCAATTAGTGATGTCTACACTAATTTCATCTCTAGAATCCACCTACGCTTCCGTATCCCAAGCTTGTCTCATCCAAACCCAACTCCAACTTGCCTCTCTCAAAAAGGGGTCAGACTCCATCTCTACCTACTATCGACGAGCCAAAGCCCTTGCAGATACTATGGTTGCTGCAGTGATGTTCCATGGAAGATTCGCTTTAGCTAAGCCGTTGGGAAGCTCTCTCACTCATCACCCAGCTCTTGATGTTTCATTTTTCCTTTTATGCTTTTGCTTTAGGAAAATAGAAAAAAATATGTCTTGTAAGTTTGACATATTTAAACGTATACAAGTTTTGTTTGCTGGTGCTTCTGTGGGAAACGATTAAGAGGTGCTATTATTTTTTAATTTGAGAGAGGATACCAAAATGCTTTGGGTAGAAAAATGAGTTAATGCACTTCATTATTACTAATCATGGGACGATTGTAGCCATTACTTTCAATTAGGACTATTAATCAGGGCCGGGTTTTTTTTTTGGGTACAGTCTGGAGCCTAGAAAACCGAATTCCGGTTTTGGGCTGGAACCCGAGTTGCAAAACTCGGGTACACCCGGTTCGGGTACCTGGATTTACAGCCCGGTACCCCCTTTTTTTTTTTTTTTTGTTTGTCAGTTTGAATGTATGTTTCAGTTTCAAAACATTCAAAAATCAAAACAACAGTAAATGGTTCTAGTAGCTAAGAAAGAAAGTTAACAAGAAAGTGCAAGAAACGGAAGAAAGAACCATAGGAGAAACTTTGTTTCTGTCAATAATTTTCTGGTTCGAATACTCGAATTCATTTATCAGCTTTTTCGAGACTTTGTGCGGTTTTCTAGGGTTTGGTGAAAAAATTTAGAGTTCCAAACTCCAGTGATTAGCAAAGGTGGCAACTGCAATGGTACATATTTTAGTCTGCAATTTCTGTCGGTTAGTCTTTGTCTTTTCCAAATGTCATTTTTATTTGTTTCAGTTTCAAAACATTAAAAAAAAAAAAAAAAAAAAACTAGGTTCCAGGTTGTAAACCCGTATTCCGGATTTACAACCCAGATTCATTCTGGTCTGACTCGGGCTAACCTAGCCCAAGTTTGAAACCCAGGTTCCTAGGCCGGAATCAGGATGAATAGTCCTACTTTCAGCAACATCATCTTATTGCAAGTTCAATAAATCTCTCATTTCAAAAATCTGAAAAGTTTGTTCTCGACCAAAGCATGACTTTTCATATTTGGAGGAAGTGGCAAGAATCAAAGAGCAATAAAAAATTCTGGAGAAGGTAGATATTCGCTTGTTCAAAATGAGTGCTGTCTATTTTGGATTATCATAACTTAAAGAATGGGACAGTGGTTCATTTTGTGTATGGTGCTCACGTGTATGAATTGTTTGGTAACATTGTCATTTTGAGACTGGGCAGTGTTTTTCTTATGCATTCTTATGTGTTTTGAACAGCTGGAATGATAGTTATGTGTTTTGAACGACTGGAATTACCTACTGCTGATGGTTACCTGCCGCTGTTTCAATTTGTGGAATGTTGTTGTGGAATTACCTGCTGCTGATGGAATTGATGTTGTGGAATTGTGGAATTAGTTACCTGTTGCTGCTGTTGTGTTTTAATTGTGGAGTGTTTGTTGTGGAATTAGTTATCTTGTTGATGTGTTTTAAATGATTCTGGTTGTTTATTAATCACTTTTAGATGGTCATCAAACATTGCAGCATATATAATATTTTATTATTATTTAAAAAAATATTATTAAATTGATAATATTTTATTATTATTTTGACTAATAGATAGATAATCTAATGTGGGAATAAGTTTTAAATAGAATAATCAAATATAAAATCATGTGATATTATACAAATTTTATATTTACATTTACATAATCCAATGAAGATGCTCTAAGGCCGCCTTTGGCATTGAGCCAGCCCTAGAACCACCCAAGGCAAATCCTTCACGGCACCATAAACCATCCCAAACTGATTGCATTGAGAAGCTCACATCCCACGTCCTAGACATCCAAATTGCGTGACGAACCCCTCCACGTCGCCACCCTCTGTTGAAAGCAAACCGTAGCCCACCGTGAAGCACAACCTCTTTCCACCGCAGCCTAGTCACAAAACTTGTTATACCGTCCTAGCACCATTGCAATTAAACAGATCGTGTTCGGATTAACTCATATAATCTAATATTCATAATTTAACACAATACTCGAATTTCCACTCCTAAAAATAAGTTAGAGATGTTTTTACACCACTTGAGTCTTTAATAAGCAAAGATTAGAATCTCCAAGTAGTGAATTATCACGTTTGGAGCCTTGGACAGACACAATTTAACATACTTAATTGCCTGAATTCGTGATTTATCGGGTTCCGCATTAGTTTTGACGTAGAGTAGTTATTGCAAATGATGGCATACAAATATAAAACATAGAAGAGCATTCACAATAGATTTTGTAAAATACAATTTTCTGTAGAATATAAAAAAATATGACCAAAAGTCCCCTCCAACAGATTATCTATTCTATTTCTTTTTTCTATTTAGCTATAGTAAACCCGTTACATGTGGTTATTGTTCATTTTTCTAAACAACTTTATATTATTTCTCTCTCATTTCATCCTCCTTTCTTTTTTATCTTATTTTCATTTTAACCCTTTATCACTTTCACACAAGCCCCTCGTCTCATTACTCTCTAGCACTCCGTTTACATAGTCTTTGACTTTTTTTATTATTATTATTTTTTATCTTTTCAAGGTAAGCATAACTTAGATTAACTAAGTGGTTATAAAGATATAAGATTCAATGGGGCGAGAGCCCAAAAAATCATCCAAAAACAAACAAAAGCAACATCAGAAAAAATAAAAAACAGAATTTGGAGCCAAAAATTTGACTGTGAGTCTTTGACTCATTAGAAGTTTTGATGTTAATAATAAGGCTACCCTTTCAATCAAATGTGGGGCATCAGGATCAAATAGATGCATTGAACAGATACTAAAAATTAAATGAATTTTCTCTGAACAAACCAGGTTAGTTTGGTTTTCCAGTGAAAATGATCAAGACATCATGCATTATTTGGTGTAAAAAAAAAAAAAAAAAAAAAAAGAAGAAAAACCTAGTTTTACTCTTAATTTTGTCTCTATTTTTTGAAGTAATTTAAATATGACATTATATATAGAGAGCTATTGTAAATATCAAAAGATACGAGGATATCATTGATAGTTAGAGGAAATATTTGAAATGAATAAAAAAAATTAAAAAAAGAATATTTAAATTGTATAGAGAAAAAATAGATAAGTTGATGTATGATGTATTGTAAGAGTCAATATGTAAAATAATAATAAAATGTAGATTTTGGTGATGTATTTAGAAGAATATGATAAAGAAGTCATTGTGAACGCTAAGATGTTGGCCTCTCTTTTCTTTTCTTTTCTTTTTATATGTAAAATAAAATTTTATTAATACAGGTAAATAGACGTAATCCAGGGACACAAAGAGAACACCTAGTTACAGTTAGGGACTACAAATGGATACAAGAAATCAGGGAAACTAGCCCCGTTGAGAACAACTACAGATGCACAGAAAAATGTGTTAGAAGGAAGAAAGAATCTCTTAAAGCTCATCCAAAAAAGGTTCCCGATCTTCAAAGCTCGTCATTTCTCTCCATTTAAAGGCAGCACATGAGACAGACATATGGGGATCATAACGATTACTGATGACAAAATTGTTTCTATAGAGAACACTATTCAGCATACAGGAAAGCACCACTTCTTTTCGTGCAAGTGCTAAATTCTTGTGATATGAACCATAAGAAAAGAAAACCCAAGAAGATGTCACGAGTTAACCAATGAAATTAAATACAGGTTCTTCAGCGCCAAACAGGTGTTTAGGGAAACAATCAAGAGATACTACTACATCCAGGCCAAAAACACACTCGAGACGAGAATTCAGGGAGATGGAACTTACCAAAATCGATATTTTTCACGGGGAGTTATTAGCAACTAGTCGTCTTGGGTGGTCCATTGTTTGAGGCAACCTTCTTGAGGTCCACGAAGGATATCATCTGACTCATTAGAGAGAAGAAGACCACTTGCCATAGATTAGATGTCAATCATCACATGGCTAAATTCGACTAACCCTTAATGCAAGCATCACTTTCACTACCTCCAGTGAACTTCTTCATATTAATAATTGATTTCGCCTGCACTGTCGTAAGGATTTCCTTTGTCAAAGACTCTCCACAATTGGAATAACCCAGTCTCCATCTCTCGTACCTTCACCATCAGTTCTACAGACTAAAGAATCACTAGCCTCCTTGACTTCCTTCTCAGTCACAAATTCTCCAGTACTTCGACACCCTTGCAAGACAAGGTCCAACATCTTCCTTCGAACAACATATATTGGGTTGGGCTCAATCAGATATCCTTTGCAATATGCTTCTCTAAGAAAGACCATTTGTAGATTCCCTTTCGTCGATATGTAAAAAATTCCAGGATGCTCAAGAAGTAGTTCCCGCACATTAACTTCCATGGCAAAGTCCCTTCGGAAATGAGCTAAACGATCAACTTCAACCATTTTCTCCACTGTCAAGCTCAATAACTCATGAAGAATTCCGACTGCTCTCTTCTTAAACCGCTCCATCCCTCCACAAGTTCGAACCCGAACTACCTCTTTCCTCTCATACGGCTTCAAATACGGTAGCCTTTGCCAATTCTTCAACTTGTCTCTAACACCTGCCTCGATCTTAAACCCAGTCGGGAAATTAATTGGAAATGCGTGTTTGGTCTCGAACTCACTCAACCACTTCTCTCTATACTCTTTCTCCCTCCACGTCTCAACTTGGGCAACTCCCAAATTCTCATCCCTACACACCAATCCCACTACCTCCAAACCAATTAATCTAAAATCACCAGAATACTTTGCAAGAATCGAGTCACGAAAATCGAGGGGCAAACCCAATTCCGTTCTTATCAACCTCAAAGCATGAAGACGAACAGTGCCACTGACCGACATCATTAACAACTTCTTCACGCGGTATACAGCTTCCAACTCACATTCTTTAACAGCATTCTCTTCCTCCCTCATCAAAACTCTTACCTTCTGCCTAATCCTGCAGCATAAATTCCTCCTAATTGGATGCGTAAACAGCTCAAACACGTGTGGGTATTTTTTAATAAAACCGCCAATAGCGATGTTTAGTCCAACGATGTTCCTCCACCGGGACATCAACTGTACGGAAACGAAGGGACCGCGTTTTCTTTGCAACATTAGCTCAAGCAGGTTGAAGATGGTTCTGAGTTTTTTTATGGAGGTGACGAGCTTGTCAAGCTTGGGGTCCCTGACTCGGTCTTCCAAGCGAGTTCGGGCAGAGATTACTGGTTTTTTGAACCTCCTCTGAGTGAAAAAATTGAATGGACCAAATTTGAACTTTTGCGGCCTCGTGAAAGGCAGAGAAAATGGCAAGATAGTGAGCCTGTACCTATCTAATACCCTCATCATATTCGATTCGGAGAAGAGGGCTCTGAATACGAGTATACTTTCGCAGTCAGAACGGAGAATCAACGGGGGAGAGTGAAACTAAGCTGAGGAATCACTGATCACTATTCCATGCATTCAGGGACTTGAGGCCCCGTTTGGGTTTCTAGCCAAGAAACTCTTTTCAGAACGAAATAGGTTTAATATTGGGGCGAAAATTCTATTTATTAGACTGTTCTTTGACACTATGGCCACACCCTCCATCCAAAAAGGGCATGAATTGGCATTAGGAAGAAATTGGCCCCCGTGAACCCCTTCTTCAATGAACTAGGGGCTTAAAATTTTCGATCTAGAAAAACTGACCAGATTGGATCGAATTGAAAACTTTTTTGGTAGGTTTCGGTTTATTATTTGTGAAACCGAATTTATTTCGGTCCTGTCTTAGGATGAGATTTTTTCATCCCGAACTGGACTGGTCAAACTATAAATATATATATTTCTAAATATTTTTTATAAATTATATATATTATTTTATATATTAGTTATATAAGTGAATCATGTAATTTTCATCTAATCTATGACTATTAAAAATATAAAATGTTAAATATATAATTATTAATTAACTAATATCAATTAACTAATATATAATTATCATTTTTGATAATTTGAACAACTTTTTTTAGGCTATTTTTAAGTAAAACATATGCAAATTAAATTAAATAGTTGTAGTTGTATTATTCAAAATTATAAACATCGTCGATTTTTTTTATACTAATGAGCCAAAAATACACATTATAGGCTTTTTAGTATACTTCAAGAATGATCGGCTTTTTTGTATGATTGGGCCCCATTTTGAAACTAGCCCGGACCGATAGCTAACGGTCCGGTCTGGTCCACTAGGAGTGATCGATTCGGTCTGAAAAATGATGGACCGACATCTCTTCGGATCGAACTGGACCGATTTACACCCCTACTACGAATTGGCTTTCTCAAAATCAAATGCGATGAGTTCCGACAGCAACTTCTTCAAACCGACAACGACACTAGCTATTTAACTCGACGACGACATTGGCCAGGGAGGCTTCCTTTCTTCAAACAGTACCAACCCAAATTGCAAAAGCTAGGTCACTCGACGACGACAAACTTTTGACTGTTTTCTTTTTACGATCTTTTTGACTGTTGAAACTTTTTGTGTTGTTCATGGCCTCCCTTTAGAGGATTAGGTGATGCAGTAAATATAACGGCCACAACTCTTTTGAGAATCTCTATAATAAAAAAAAGGACTAAAGAATAGAATTTTTGTTAATAAAAATGGGGATGTTGGGAACTTGGAAGCAAATTTTTCTGATGGAGGTGGAAGCTGTTATGCAAATGGAAACTATGACATCAAATGCATGTCTAAAGAAGGGGTCCTGAGGAGCAGGGAATTCTATAAATCCTAAAGCATGCAGCTAACTACCAAGGGCAGCTTGTCCATACACTTATTGGACAACATTTGTGCGATTTAAGCAGTCCATGTTGCTCATTTAGCAGAGAACTTAATGACAGTTTATAAGGCTATGGGTGACACACTCGCACTACAATATGGTGGTTCCCAAGCACACAATAAGGTAATCCTTCACAAATTTTGTTTATGTTGGAAATATTAAAAATGATTACATGTTAGTGGAAATGAAATTTCTTTGTGTTTGCTAGTCAAAATGATAACATGGGAATGGCCAAATTTAAAAGTAAAAAGAAAAAACAAACAAAACCAAAGGGAAAATAGAGTTATTCAACCCAAAAATCAGAGAGGACCCAGAAAGGCAAAGACGTACCTTTTAACAATCTTAGCATAAACTCTACAAAGATTTCGAAATGTAAAGTAGAGAATCTGAAAAAAATCCCAAAATCAAATCAACAAGAAGAAAATCGAAATGCAAATGCAAGAGCTTCACGGTGTCATTGAAGAACTCTGCTTTCGTGGGTTGAATCTTCACTTATAGGCTATGAGGATGCAATGCAACACTAGAGAACACAGCTTCGGGATCGAGCAGATGGGGAAAACTTTTGGCTGCTCCTTAAGGCTTTTTTTACTCTTTTGAAAGATATAAAAGGTTGACCAAATGGGGCATTTGCTGTTAGTTTCTTTTTTTCACTTAAGCCAACTCAATGTACATGCTGGCCAGTGTGGCCAGAGTGTTACAAACTAAGGCTAAAGCATAGTAGAACTCTTATTGGGGTGGTGCTAGAGCCACCGATAGTCGATATTGAATTCGGTACCGACTGTGTAATTTTTTTTTTCTTTTTTCAAAGCATTTTTTATGTATTTTGTTTTTAAAATGCATAAAAAAATGAAAAACACAATACTAAAATATAAAGAAACAAAAATCCTAAAAAAGATATAGAATCGGTACACTTTGTCAGTAGAAAGTGTAGGTGGGAGTATCATTTCCCTTATTATTGATGCAACATTCAGTGTTGACTAACATGTTCACGATATAAATAGGGGCTTCTCTTCGTTTAAGTCTATCACGTTTGATTCCAGCAAATAGAACTTAGTTAAGGAAGCCACTTCCTACCCTTTCAACTTAGGAAAAAAAAATTGTACACGATAGAAATAAAATGCACTAATCAAATTACAAATAAAAATTGTAAGGTTCTTTAATATCATCTCGTGCAATTGTAATGTTGATGTATATTCGCGTGACACCTTCACGTACTGATCTACCAACCTGCAACCAAAATAAGACTCTCGAGAAACCCTGTAGAGAATGCCTTCGATAATTAAGTTAGGGAGGAAAATACTTCTCTCATTAATCAACTTAGAATACCTTTAGAATGAACCTGGTACGGTATTTATAAGGGTTGAGGTATTCTATTATGGAATTGCTCTTTCGGGGGCATGATTCTTGGTGCTTAGTTAGGAATATTACCTTCCCCAGCTCAGTTATACCATTGTAGCACTCTTTTGGTGTAGTTATTAGCTTAAACTTATTCTACAGATTCCGATCTTACAAAGATACAATTGGCTAAGATTTACCATGGTAAACATGACATCCTTCTGGGCTTTATCTATGGGCTCGTACAGTGAGTTTTGTTTAACTCTATCCTTTGCTTGTCCTTAGTCACGTGAACCCCCCGTGACTTAACCATTCTTCACCAGCTAACCTTCCTCCCCAACAAAATATTTATTTACACACAACAGCTATCCCACAAATTCTTACCATAGACGTGTAGGTGTGAATTTTTCTTTTTGATGCGTACCATTTTCGAATCTGCTAGGCACTCCCATGGACACGTGGCTCTTTCCCTATTGTTCTTTGTTCGTCTTTCTGGATGTTGCTCCTTCTCGACATCTCTTTTGACACCTTTCTATACCTACTTCGTTGTGCAGCGTGAAATCCAAAAGTTCGTCTGATAGAAGACTTACCCATCCATTCGTTCAACGCGAAAGTGAGATTTTGTTTGCCCTGACCAACACTTAGCGCCCTCTTCTTTGCTCAGCACTTGCGCTTTCTTGCTACTTCATCTTCCCATAATCTACGTTCCTTTTCTACTTTCCTTATTTCCTTCTACTCTAAGTCTTTTCTTTTTGCTCTTGTTCACTTTTTTGCATTCTACCACCTCATCTCATTTCCTATCTTCCTTCATCCTCAAGTCTTCACACTTCTCTCCCTTGATGGCTCCAAAAAATCCTTCCCATAATACTCCCCGTTCTTCTTGCTCATGCCAGTCACTGGACTATTCTCACGGAGTACCACCCAAGTGGAACTGGACACCATGAGAGAACAATACGACATTCCTGAGTTAGGGAGGTCCTTTCTGATTCTCACAGCAACATTATCAACTCGGAGGGCACTGCAAAATACGTCAGGCTCTACATCGGCATGTTCTTGATGGGACTAAGACTCCACTTCGTGACATTTTGGACTATTTGGGCCTGGCTCTTGCTCAACTCTTTCCCAACACTTGGAGGATCTTGTTGTCCTGTTGTGTTATTTGGAGGCATGCCCTAAAAGCAGTGGGAGAAGAGAACCACAACCTTACCGCCCATGAATTTTTCCATGTCCATGGTGTGAGGAGGCACGACGGGAACCAATGCATTTTTCGTTCGCACAACGGTTAGCGAGTCATCCACCTAGAGTCCCATTACTCCCACATCAAGAATTGGGATCATGAATTCTTTTTCATTTTTGGAGTTGGTTGGGAATTTTCTGCCAACAAGTTTGTTTGTTGTGAATTTCTTATTAGGGCCTCTTGGAGTTCTATCCCTAACATTCGCAGCTTTGAAGTGACTGCCACTAGCGGGAACATGGCATGTTTGGATCTCATCTACGCATGGGTTAGGAGAACTTAGATCATGTTGGGTTGTCAAGTCCCGAGCTCAACGGATCTAGAGCACACCCATCAACACAAGAGGTCTGCCCTTACTCCTTCGAACCGTAATGGAAAGAGAACTTACATAGAGGGCGACGAAACCCGCGACAAGTCATGTCCTTGTAGTGACCCCGCTTACCCAAACTCCTGTTATCCCTACCTCTGGGGATCAACGAGAAACTCGGCATTCGCAACCACCGTTGCATGATTATCGCCTCACGGATGTAATAGGCCATGGGGCCTAGGATCTAGACTCGTTGCTGGATTCCAACTTCTTTTACACAATTGCTAACGTCTTCCTAGGCTCTTTCCCTAATGCGCTATTCAGGAAGTTTTGCCCATTGTCCTTTTCATCTTGGAATCCGTGCAAATCCGTCAAGGTGTTAGAGGTTGGTGACAAAAGGCTTTCTCTAAGAAGGCTGCGGAAAGCCCTCGAAATTCAATCTGCCCACCCAATCCGCCCATCCTGTAAGGGCCCGTTATCTCAGGAAGGTGTCGTGTTTCATTATAAATTTAATGAAAGTGAGTGAGGGCGGGTTAGGCTTTAGCTTGTCCATGTTCTACTTCCCCCCTCCCTCGTTGTTTATGACACACACACACACACACACACACACTTACACTTAAGAAAAAACCCTAAACTTGACTCATTTTCTCCCAGCCGCCATCTTTCTCTCTCTCTCCCTCCTCCTCCTCCTCCTCCTCTTTTTCTTCTACATTTATTCTCTATCTCCTCATTCTTTTCTTCTCTTCCTTGCCCTTCTCTTCTTCGCACCCTCTTCTCCGCACCTTCTTCTCATTTCTCATTCTTTTTTTGGTTTCTCATTTCTCATTCTTTTTTTGGTTTACTTTCTTCTTCTTCTTCTTCTTCTGCCTATCTATCTCTCCTCCAAAACTTGCCCAACTGTCTATGTTTCTTCTTCTTCTTCTTCATTTCTTCTCTATGTCCTACTTCCAAGTTTAATTTGATTTTCATTGGTTGTCTGGTTAGTTGGTTGACTTGGTTCTCATTCAAGGTAGGCGTGGAGGATCGGCCAAGTGACTGATCTGATGGTCTCCGTGCATGGAGAGCCACATCCATCAAACACGAACATGGTTTCCCACCAAACTGGATTAACAGTAGTGCGTAGGGCAGGGATATGAAGATGGTCATTGCCACTCGTCCGCCTGTCAAACAGACAGGGCTAAGGAGTATATATGGGCGGGGACGAGGTGCAAGGGAAAAACTAACTCCTCACCCAAGCAAGGGTGGGGAGTGTCGAAGTCGCCACTGGTTCGCCTTCATCCATGGAATGAATTGGGCCCTGACTAAAGAAGTTCTGTCTATTGTCAGTGAGACTGTTGTAGGGGAAGCAACCTCTACATAGGGTGCACCCATGCCTAGTCTTTTCTTTAGGGAGGAAGGTGCCGTGTTTCATTATAAATTTAATGAAAGTGAGTGAGGGCGGGTTAGGCTTTAGCTTGTCCATGTTCTACTTCCCCCCTCCCTCGTTGTTTATGACACACACACACACACATACACTTAAGAAAAAACCCTAAACTTGACTCATTTTCTCCCAGCCGCCATCTTTCTCTCTCTATCTCTCTCCTCCTCCTCCTCCTCCTCTTTTTCTTCTTCATTTATTCTCTATCTCCTCATTCTTTTCTTCTCTTCATTGCCCTTCTCTTCTTCGCACCCTCTTCTCCGCACCTTCTTCTCATTTCTCATTCTTTTTTTGGTTTACTTTCTTCTTCTTCTTCTTCTGCCTATCTATCTCTCCTCCAAAACTTGCCCAACTATCTATGTTTCTTCTTTTTCTTCATTTCTTCTCTATGTCCTACTTCCAAGTTTAATTTGATTTTCATTGGTTGTCTGGTTAGTTGGTTGACTCGGTTCTCATTCAAGGTAGGCGTGGAGGATCGGCCAAGTGACTGATCTGATGGTCTCCGTGCATGGAGAGCCACATCCATCAAACACGAACATGGTTTCCCACCAAATTGGATTAACAGTAGTGCGTAGGGCAGGGATATGAAGATGGTCATTGCCACTCGTCCGCCTGTCAAACAGACAGGGCTAAGGAGTATATATGGGCGGGGACGAGGTGCAAGGGAAAAACTAACTCCTCACCCAAGCAAGGGTGGGGAGTGTCGAAGCCGCCACTGATTCGCCTTCATCCATGGAATGAATTGGGCCCTGACTAAAGAAGTTCTGTCTATTGTCAGTGAGACTATTGTAGGTGAAGCAACCTCTACATAGGGCGCACCCATGCCTAGTCTTTTCTTTAGGGAGGAAGTACTTGAGACTGCTATTGCAATTGGCTTAGGCAATTCCCGAGTGTTGGTGGGGGCAACACTACATCTACTGACCCTCTAGAGCCTCAGCTTGTGGTTCCTTCTCCAAGAAGGGAAATCTCCTCCCCATTGCATATCCTCCGAGGATGGCCTCCCTGGTGGCCCCTACTGAGTAGGTGGACCTTACTTTGCTTGATGCAATTCCTCGGTCCTTATTTAGAGGATCTCGGTTCCTCCAAGATTTTGCCCACTTCATTAAACCCAAAAGCGAGTCTTTCGATCCCTTAGTTGCCAAAATAGCCAAGAAACTTGAACATCTCCTCTCTCCAATACGTAACTCTGCTACTAGCATGTTGTAATCTTCCTTTTGCTTGTTATAATTGTCCTAGGTCATTCCTTGTAGGGCTTATCTTCTTTGGCTCAATGGGTCACCTAACACCAGTTTGGTTTGGAGGAGTAGGTCCAGTCTTCCCATTCGTTCACGGAAGGAGCCTGTCAAGTTGTTTCTGAGGCAATAGAAGAGACGAAATGATGGGGGGAGGCTTACTCCTGCATGAGCGGTCACTCGATTGTGCAAGAGGTGGAGATTGTCACACTAAAGGCCGAGGTGTTGGACTTTCGGCGTGAGCATGGAAATTTGGATATAACCTTGGCCTCTAAAAATTGAGAAGGTTCCTATTAGCTCATATTGGAGAAGACTTTAGGGCCTTGGAGCTGCATAATGTCCTCCCCAACATGGTGACCTTGGCTATTTTAGACTCTTTAGGAGTCGATGTGATGCCCGAAGCCTTCTTCGCCCAACTGCTTCCTCATCCTCCTATTAACAGCCTAACTTAGCCTCAGGGATAGCTCCTCCCTTTGGCTACATTGGTTGCAATGTTAGTTAGGATATTTCATAACATACTTTATTTGTAAGGGGTATATTTTGTAATAGATATATTTTTGTGACTAATGGTTGTTGCAAATTTTCTTTTACATTTGCCACCAATCTTGTTGTTGTTCTTTTGCTTTTTGTTTGCATTGCACTTCCCAAGATCTACACCTCCTTTGGCTATTTCTTCCCCTTCGATCTAGTTAGGTTATGTATCTGATCACCCAAGGTTTACCCCACTTGTCCTTCTTGTCATGAATCTACTATGGCGTGGGATTTTTCTAGGTCTCCATCATGGGTGCGGGAGGTTTCCTTGATCACCATGGTCGCCAAGGTGTGTGTCAGCCTTGGATGTTGAAGCTTTACTTGCACATTGCTATGATTGCTTCTTTGGTCAGGGGGAGGTTTCCTCAATCACTATGGTCACCAAGGCGTGTGTCAACCTTGGTTGCCGAAGCTCAACGTGCATGTTGCTAGGCTTGTCTATTTGTGTGCGAGAGATTTCCTTGACCGCTATGGTTGCTAAGATTTGTGTTAGCCTTGGTCGCTGAAGCTCAACCTGCACTTTGCTAGGTTTGGCTCTTTGGGCGTGGGAGGTTTCCTTGACCACTATGGTCGCCAAGTTGTGTGTTAGCCTTGGTTGTTGTAGCTCAACCTGCATGTTGCTAGGCTTGGCTATTTGGGTACGGGAGATTCTCTCGATCACTATGATCGCCAAAGCATTTGTTAGCCTTGGTCTCCAAAGTTCAACCTAAGCTTGGCCAGGCTTGGCTCTTTAGGCGCAAGAGGTTTCCTCGACTACTACAGTCGCCAAGGTGTGTGTTAGCCTTGGTTGCCTAAGCTCAGCCTGCACTTTGCTAGGCTTGGCTATTTGGGCATGGGAGGTTTCCTCAATCGCTATGGTTGCAAGGCGTTTGCTAGCCTTAGTTGCCTAAGTTCAACATGCACTTTGGTAGGCTTGGCTCTTTGGGCTAGAAGGTCTTATCGTGTTGAAGTCGTATATATGCCTTGTTTGCCTAAGCTCAGCTTGCACACTGCTAGGCTTTACTTTTTTACCGCAAGAGGTTTCCTCGACCGTTATCATGGCGAAAGTGTATATGTGTTGAATTTGCTTATGCAAGCAGTAACAGTTCCTTACTAGCCTGCGTTAATCATTCGAAGAGTCATGGGTGTGACTACTTGAACAAGAGTGATTCTTATTCATCGTTTGTTTTGGTTACATGAAGTTATTAAACGAAACACTTCCCTAGGTGCTCTGTGTACCATTGGTGTGACAACTTCTTTCCATTCATATCTTCCAAATGGTAAGCGCTAGGTCTGTTGCTGGCTACGATGACTCATAATCCTTCCTAACTAGGCCCAAGAAAGCCTTTTCCTTCTTTTTGAGTGGTGGTGCTGACTTCCCTTAGCATGATGTCTCCGACTTTGAATGTTTTGTGTTTGACCCTCTTATTGAAGTAAGTCGTTGCCCTTTCTTATAGGCTGCTGCTCTTACCTCAGCCTCTGCTCTCTTCTCATCGAGCAAGTTGAGGTTTCTTTCCAAGCCCTGTAAACAAAACAAGAGTCTCAGAGAACCCAGATGGGAATGCCTTCGATGGTTAAGTTAGAGAAGAAACTACTTCTCTCAGTACTCAACTTAGAATAATACATTTAGAGCGTAATTGGTAGGGTATTTATAGGGTTTGAGGTATTCTACTATGACATTACTCTTTTGGTGGCACGATTCTTGGTGCCCAGTTTGGAATGTTACATTTCTAAGCCAATTCTGCCATTGATAACTCTCTTCCGATGAAGGAATCTAGCTCAAACTTATTTTGCAGATTCTAATCTTACAAAGATACATATATGAATGGACTCATATCAATATCCAACCAAATTTAAGCTAGTTAGTGGTGCAGCCACTATGTATGCTTTCCTAAGTTTAGATGTGTCCTGGGATTAAGCAGGCAGGAATTCAAGGAACAAGGATTTCACTTGGGTTCAGATGAGTGAGCCAAATCGCAAAATTCCTTGTCGGGCTAGTACCCCCAGCAGGACAAAAAAGCCTTGCACAAGCTAGTACCCTGGCAATACATCAAAGACCTTGTACAAGTTTGAATTCTGAAGTGGCACGAAAAGACCTAATCCAAATTAATCATGCTCTCAATAGCACTTGGACTAACCTTATAATGGCACAAAGGACATCACTTGGAACCATTGAGCAAAGAAAAGAAAGTAAGGCCTCACTCACGCTTGGTAGGAGAGCGAATCAATTTAGGATTTGGTTGATTTGTAATAATTGATGAAAATCCTTATAAAAATAATCTTAATAAATCGAGATTGCCTTAAGAAATCCCTACTAGGGATGCGACATGATAAGATGGTGAGCTATGCTATCCGGGGCCCGGGGGGGGGGGGGGGGGGGGGGGGGGGGGGGGGGGGGGGGGGGGTTGAGCTCTAGGAATTACTTTTGCCCCAAAAAAGAAATTATCTAAGGGAAATGATACTCTTCCCATTGGGGGCTACCGCTGGTAGCTCTCGCTGGAATTTTTAATTTAGTTTTTTTTACTTAATGATTAAGAAAGTGTTTTTAATAATATTGTGATTTTTTTATTTTTTTAAAAAAAATATTTAAAAGTGTTAAAAAATACATATATGAAAATGTAAAAAAAAAAAATGATCCTATAACTAACGGTAGCTCAGCGGGAGCTGGGAGCGGTGGTTGTAGAGCCACCCATTATCTAATGGGTCCCTCTCACTAAACCCATGAAGGAAGACAACTTTGCAACCCCACTTTTTTAGGGGATAATTTCTTTAATTATTCTAATAACTCCAAGCCTAAATTGTGACAAACATCTATGGAATCTACTCATAAATTAAGGAAAAAAAAAACATTAAGAAGGGCAGTTCCACAATAAAAGAAGATAACAAATTCATTCTAAATAACTCTCTCTACCATTGATTTTCTCTCCATAAATGAAATAAACTGACTTAATCATCAGTAGTGTCACCAATCTCTGGACCCAAGAAAATTTCAGTGATAGTTTCCTTAATTTGCAGGAGGAGCTCTTCACCAGTCTGGCCAATGTAAAAATTGCATCACCAATTGATGTGGAAGCCTATCGCTGCAATTAGCATAAAATATTTGTGTTTTTATTTCTTTTAATAATTTTACTGTGTTCTTTTTTTTTTTAAAACAAAAAAGGAGGGCTACACCTCTATTTTTATTGAAAGAAAACCTCACTTATGGTTGAGGAAACCTTATACATCATAGCAATACCAAACAAATAAGACCAACGTGTAAAAACAAACCAAACCAGCCAAAATAAAATATCGACAGAACCCAAACTATCGACGTAAGTGTGGCAAACGCAATTTATCCAAGCGCAACATGCCTATTAATTGCCGAAGAAGCAACTCAGTAGCCTCATATCTCCTGTTCAAGCCTTTCGCACCATATCTTGCAAGAAAATCAGCAGGCAAATTCCCCTCTCTAAACTGATGTGAAATGGAAAATTGCATATCAGAAAGGGACTAAACTCATTCATCCCAATAATCCCACAGGTACCAGATGGAACAACTTCGAGCATGGACCCAATCCACGACAACTCTGTTATGAACTTTCATACAATGTAATTGCAATGTAAAGTATAATGGATATAAGAGAATCACAAGATTCATTCATTGCAAATGGGCATTTTCAAGGAACACCCAACCTCTAAGAACAGTCAGCCAATTCTTACAATTTCCAAATGAAAACCATCGCACACACGTCCCTCACCTTTTTTAGATTCCCTCTATAGAAAATAACTAACTCAGCCAATCAATGGCTTACAAGTGTAAAACTAACAATTGTAAAGCAGGGCATAAAAGTAAATTGACAACATTAAAATAAGAACATCTCCTTTATTTTCTCATTACGGAAGCCTTCCTAAAGAACTTCAAAATGCATCCACTCCATCCATGGGCCTGGCCATTCACTTAATCAATTCTGGCCCATTCCCGCTTCACTAGGCTTCAACCCACGGGCTTCATAACAACCCACCCCGCTTAAAGAGCCTGGCCCACCAAGTGGGGGTATTCCTCCTGAAGCCTCTTCAAGCTCTCCCACGAATTGTCTTCTTCAGAGATCCTGAGCCACTTTACCAAAACCTATGTGAGAGGGCGATTCCCACGGTGACTCACACGACGGTCCAGCACCTCTTTCGGCTCAAGCTTCACTTCCCCAAGGTCATTGATAGGAGACAGCGATGGCAGAGGGTTGATCTGGGCACCTAGCTTGCGCTTGAGGCAAGATACGTGGAAGATCGGGTGGATCCTCGACTCCGGTGTCAACTCCAAACGGTAAACCACTGTCCCCAGGCGTTGCGCCACCCGAAAGGGTCCGTAAAACTTGGGGGATAGTTTGTGATTGTGCCTTACCGCCCCTGATTTCTGGCGGTAGGGTTGCAATCTGAGGTAAACCCACTGCCCAACTTCGAATTCCCTTTCCGTTCTGTGCAAGTCTGCATATTTCTTCATTCTTTGCTGAGCAAAGTTGAGATTTTCTTTGAGTATATGCTTGAGCTATTCTTTGGACTTGAGTAGCTTGTCAACTGAGTCATTAGCAGTAGTCCCTGAGACATAGGATGTGAGCTTAAGGGGTTGATACCCTTATAAGGCCTCGAAAGGTGACATCTTTGCTGAGGTGTAGTATGAAGTATTATACCACCACTTTGCAAGGGTCAACCACTGTACCCACTGTTTAGGTTTGGCCCCCACGTAACACCTGAAATACCCAACCACTGCCTTGTTCAAAGCCTCGGTTTGGCGATCACTTTGTGGATGGTAAGCCGAGTTGTAGTTTAGTGATGTTCCCTGCAATGCAAACAAGGTCTTCCAGAAGGCACTTAGGAAAATAGGATCCCTGTCTGAGGTAATGGCTCTTGGAAAACCATGCAGTTTAAATACCTCCTTAAAAAATACATGAGCTACATCAGTGGCTGTATGAGGATGTGACAAGCTCATGAAATGGTCATACTTTGTGAGCCTGTCAATAACCATCAAGATGACATTGGCCCCCTTAGATGAGGGAAGGCCTTCCACAAAGTCCATAGAAATTTCCTGCCAAGCTTGTTTAGGAATAGTTAGTGGCTGTAAAAGACCTGCAGGATAGACATTTTCTAGTTTTTTGATCTGGCACACATCACAAAACTTGACCAAGTTCTTGATGTTCTTCTTCATGTCATGCCAAAAAAAAATCTCTCTTCGCTCGTTGGTAGGTCTTAAGAAACCCTGAGTGACCCGCAGCTGGATCACTATGTATAAACTGTAAAACCTTTGCTTTAAACTCAGAATTAGGGGCTATGACCACCCTCCCCTTCTTAAGCAGCAGCCCTTGCAGCATTGTGTACCCTTTAGGAACTAGTTGGTGATCCTCAATTTTCTGCATTAAGTCCAACAATTCAGGTGCAGATTTATAGCTTTGCTTCAGTTCCCTAATCCATTCAGCCTTGGGAAATGAAATGACTGCTAATAACCCATCTTCCTCCACAGAACTCTCGAACCTTCTAGACAAGGCATCTGCCACTTTATTCCCACTTTCTGTTCTAACAGAAACTTTAAGGCTTGTTGGTCAGTTTTGACCACAAAAGCCTGGCCCAACAAATATGGCCTCCACTTTTGCACTGCGGTGACCAGTGCCAACAATTCCCTTTCATAAGTGGACAGTGCAAGGCCTTACCCTTCAAGGCTTACTGAAAAAACAGATTGGTTGCCCCCTTACATGAGCACTGCCCCTATGCCACATCCACTAGCATCACACTCAATTGTGAATGCCTTGGTAAAGTCTGGAAGCTTAAGAACTGGTGGCTATGAAACTGCAGTTTTAAGCTATTGGAAAGCCACAGTGGCCTCGGGGGACCAAGAAAATGCATCTTTCTTGAGAAGATCAATGAGGGGTGCAACTATGAGGCCATAGTTCTTAATGAAATTTTTCTAATATCCCGTCAATCCCAAGAACCCCTGTAGTGCCCTTATATTACTAGGGATTGGCCATTCTAACATAGAAGACACTTTACTAGGGTCTGCCTTAACCCCCTCCCATGACACCATATGTCCCAAATACTCAACTTTAGCCACCCCAAAGGTGCATTTAGACAACATAGCAAAGAGTTGATTTGTTGCAAGAACTTCCAGCACTTGTTTAAGATGGCTCAAGTGGTCCTTTAAACAATGGCTATAAACCAATATATCATTGAAAAAAACCAAAACAAACCTTCTTAAAAAAGGTTTAAACAACTCATTCATCAAGTCTTGGAGCGTGGCTGGTGCGTTGGTGAGCCCAAATGGCATCACCAAAAACTCATAATGGCCTTCGTGGGTTCGAAAGGCCGTTTTGGGAACATCCTCAGGGGCCACCCTGATTTGGTGGTACCCGGACCTTAAATCCGATTTTGAAAAGATAACCGAGCCATGTAACTCATCCAAAAGTTCATCAATGAATGGGATATGGAATTTATCTTTAATTGTTTCTTGGTTGAGGGCCCTGTAGTCAATACACAGGCGCCAACTACCATTTGCCTTGTGTACCAAGAGAATGGGTGAGGAAAAAGGACTAGAGTTGGGTCTAATCATTCCAGATTTTAACAAATCTGCCACAAGCTTTTCTATTTCAATTTTTTGATAGAAGGAGTATCAATAGGGTATGGTTGAAATGGGAGTTGTTCTCTCTTTTAAAATGATTTTATGGTCTTAGGTTCTCACTGGAGGAAGCCCAATAGGTTCCTAAAAAATCCCCCCAAATTGTCTCAACAATGCATCAATCTACCCATTTATAGGTCTCGGAGGCTTGCTATCTAGTTATGGTAAAAGTTCCATGGCCCTTAGTTGAATCAAGACTACCTTGGAACCCTTACTAGGAGTAAGTTTCACTCTACTGCCCTCCTCAAAAGCGGATTTGCCTAGTTGCAAACCCAAAAATTTTATCGGTTTCCCCTTCCATTGAAAATTCATAATAAGCTTGGAAAAGTTCCAATTAATGCAGCACAATGTCTCTAACCACTGAATGCCTAACACAACATCACAACCTCTCAGAGTTAACAAATAAAATGGGACAGTGAAATGATTACCTTGCAATTTAATGGAGGTGTTGGGGCAGAACCCTTCACTGGTAACTGAATCTCCATTTGCAACTTTAACATTCAGCTGCTTTGTAGGATCCACTTCCAATTTGGCCCTTCTTGCAATCGAGGGATCTAGGAAGTTATGGGTGCTTCCTGAATCTACTAGGATTACCACACTTTCTCCTCCAATAGAACCACATAAGCGCATTATTTTTTAAAATGGAGCTCCTGTGATGGCATTTAAGGAAATCTACATTTGTTTCTCAGCCTTGTCTCCAAGTGTAGCATCTTCTATGTCATGTGTGTCGAAAAAAACTTCCTCTCCCTTTTCATCCATATCTTTCTCCCAACCATGAATCACATAGAGTTTAGGGGACTTGCATACATGTAAGGTGTTCCATTTGTCATCACAATGATAGCAAAGACCCGGTCTCCTCTTCTCATCAATTTGAGCAGATGAAGTCTATTTGATGGGCTTAAATACCCTCTGCCCTTGTCCAGGTTGCCCCTGCATTGTAAGAAAACTCAGGTGAGTGCCAGGTGTTGAACATGAGCTAGGGGAACCTGTTTTCTCACCCCATCCTTTCACTGATCTTTTAGAGCTGGTCAAATATTCCTCATGAATTTTTGCTAGCCCAAAGGCAGCAGTAAAGTTCAATGGGTTGAACATCCACACCGAAAGACGGATTTCATCTTTCAACCCACTAAGAAAGCAACTGAGTTTGTGAGCTTCTGGAAGATTTTTTTAAGTCTATTAGAAAGGGCCTCAAATTGTACCTTGTACTGAGATAGAGTAGTGACTTGCTTGAGCCTAGTAAGTGCCTCCATAGGATCATCATAAGCAGATGGTCCAAAGTGTAATAACAAGGTTCTAATGAATGTCTCCCAGCTATTAAATTGGCCTGTTTCTTCTACATCTTGATACCAAATTAAGGTATCACTCTCCATGTGGTATGAGGCCATTAGCAATTTCTGAGCAGGTGGGGTTTGATAATAATCAAAGTAATGGTTAGCTTTAAACACCCAAGCAGCTGGGTTTTTACCATCACAGTAAGGAAAATCAAGTTTAGTACCTCTACAAATTTCATTGTTTTCTCTGTCATGGTGTAGGTTGTGGTCACGGTGAGCCACCTGGGCAGCAGAATTGGTCACTAAGGTTCAGACCATCTCAATCAACTAGGTCAAAATTTCACATATGGCATGATTCCTTTCATCATCTTAAGCATCATGTCTCATTGTGAGTTCCTGGTGTTTAGAACGTGTATTATTAGCCATGAGGAATGTTGGTGATTTTCTGGTTTGGTGTTTGGCTTGAGGTGGGAATGGCAATTTTGTAGTTTATCTGAGTTGGTGTTTGGCTTGTGTGGGAAGGAAAATTTTGTGGTTAGTTTTTGGGTACATGATTGGAGACTTGATACCACTTGTTATGAACTTTCATATAATGTAATTGCAATGTAAAGTAAAATGGATAGAAGAGAATCACAAGATTCATTCACTGCAAATGAGCATTTTCGAGGAACACCCAACCTCCGAGAACAGTCGGCCAATTCTTACAATTTCTAGATGAAAACCATCGCACGCACGTCCCTCACCTTTTCTAGATTACCTCTACAAAAAATAACTAACTCAACCAATCAATGGCTTACAAGTGTAAAACTAACAATTGTAAAGCAGGGCATAAAAGTAAATTGACAACATTAAAATAAGAACATCTCCTTTATTTTCTCATTACGGAAGCCTTCCTAAAGAACTTCAAAACGCAGCATTTCCACTCCATCCGTGGGCCTGGCCATTCACCTAATCAATTCTGGCCCATTTCCGCTTCACTAGGCTTCAACCCACAAGCTTCATAACAAACTCTTGAATCGCATTCAATCTCTACATGCAAATAGCCTAAGTCCTTGCAGAGAAGAATTCCTACAGTTAAGGCCCGCAGCTCAGCTGCGTTATTAGTACCCTACCCAAAGAAAGATGAGAAAGCACAAAGAAAATTTCCACATTCATCACGTATTACTCCCCCACCTCCACAACTCTCGGGATGGCCTCTGCTACTATAGTCCACGTTGAGTTTCACCCTACTTGTTGATGGCTTAGTCCAGCGCACAATTGATGGATGGATAACAGGTGACTCTCGAGTCTGCACCTCCAATGCTTGTAAAATGTCCTGATCAAAATGAGAGATAAGGAAGCTCTTAGTCAACTGAGTTGATAAATTCTATAACCAGACCTTCACTGCCAACCAAACACACTCTCTATTGATTCCAAATGACCCTCTACACAAGCTTTACACCTGTGCAACCAGAGTCTCCAAGGAATCAAGCTTGACAAAAAGCGATTAAAAGACCTCGTTGTGTAGTCTTCCTGGCATAGGATAACCAGTGAACCATACGTGACCACCAACTATTGGCATGCAATCTGGGGATGCCAAGGGCAACTTTAGCAAGTTTCCATACCCAGAAAGCAAACTCACCTCTTCTCAACAGATAATCAGCATTTTCAATTTGGCCCAATCTGCTGTAGTCACATTTAGACACAAGAGGAATACCCACTGACTGGATCCTGGCATCAACAAGCAAGCAATTGTATCTAGCCTTCCAACTATAGAGTGACACCTTATTTAGAAGAAGGCAATCACAGATCCAATCCATGCCCTAAACCTCTGGAGCCTTTATTCGAATCAAATTCCATCACTAGCAAATGAAAACCTACCATCAGAACTCGGCATCCAAAGTAACGAATCCATCCCCTCCTTTCCCGTAGCAATGGAAAGAATAATCTCATCAGCTTTGTCTTCTCCCACCAACTCGACCAATTTTTCCCTATCCCATGCATCCTCTACTCACACATCTCTAATTTTCAGGTTAACATTTTGGACTGAATTCGTGAGCTGACTAAGAGGTCCACTTGCAGCCAGCGATCATACCAGAAGGAACTCTCCCCATTCATCACCTTTAAATGCACATGATCAATCACATCCGAAATAACTCAAAGGATAGATCTCCACAAGCAAGACCTTGCATTCGAATGAACTGCGAGAGAGAGATGACCTTTCTTCACATAGTTTGCTCGAAAGTAATTTATCCAAAGATTATCCATCGTCAAAAGACACTAAACAAACTTCATATGGAGAGAATGTTGAACTTCCCCAAAATCACTTAGATTTAAACCACCCTCACTAGTAGGTTTACATAAAGTCTTCCGTGAACGGCATTTCTTTTTATGTTTTCCATGTGAATCCCCCCAAAAGAAGTTTGAAAGAATATAGTTGATTGTCTGATGCACAACATTAGGAACATTCATAACTGTGAGAAGGTGGGTAGGCATACGCGAAAACACATGTCTAAGTAAAATGAGCTTGACATCCATAGAAAGTAAATGAGCTTGACATCCTTAGAAAGTAAATGAGCTTGACATCCTGAGAAAGTAAACAAGTTTTCCATCCCACTACTTTTCTTCTAATTTTTGCCACCAAAGGTTCCAAATCTCGCACTTTTAATCGCCCCACAACAGTTGGAGCTCCAAGATAAATCACAGGAAAAGAACCCTCAACAAATCCTGTCAACCGCATCAAATTCCATGGCCTACTCAAGCTTACATATTTAGAGAAAAAGAGCGCAGATTTTTCCTTACTAATCAACTGTCCCGACCATTTCTCATAAATCTCCAAAGTGCGAATAAGCCGTCTTATGGATCTCTTCTCCCCATTAACAAAAACTAAAAGGTCATCGGCATAGAGAAAGTGAGAGATTAAAGGCGTCCCCCTTGGATGAGAGAAACTCCTTATCCTACCCTTATCAAAATTTTGCCGAAGAAGCTGAGATTAAACATCCTCCATGAGAATGAATAAATAAGGTGACAGAGGATCCCCTTGACGGAGACCACGCATAGACTTACCCTTGTACGCCCCATTCATCATAACAGAAAACAAGGGCGAGCTCACACATCCCTCCACAAGCCTACAGAATTTCTCAGAAAGCCAAAACCAGCAAGAACTTTCATAAGAAAACCCCAATCAACCCTATCATAAACTTTAGACATATCAATTTTCACTATAACATTACCACCTGCAGTTTTCTTGTGTAGATCATGAACCATTTCTTGTGTTATACAATAAGTAGTGTGTACTAATAAACTTACAAGTAACAAAGCTCTTTTAGTCTTATTATTTAATATATTTCTTAGTTTTAAACTTTTGTTACTTTTATATTTTAGGATTTTTAAAGCCGATTTTGTGTTTATATTTTTATGTTATGTTTTATTGGCATGGCTAATGCCCCCACTTCGGCCTCTAATTAATCCATATGTAATATTAAAATTTAAAATTGTCGTTAGAGAATTTTCACACATTACAACAACCAATTTTTTTTTAAAAAAAATGTAATAGGATGAAAAAATTGAAAATCTCGAAAGCTTTTTGGCAATCTAATAATAATAATAATTAAAAAAAAACTCCATCGTAGCCTCAAGCTAAAGTCTTTTTTTTTTCTCCTCTACTCTCCTGGTTGAATCAAACCAGGCATGGCTCTCCTTTCCAGCTCCAATCCTTTTTTTTTTCCTCCTCTTTTTTTGTTGGAAGAAGTATACTCCAGGCCATGGCATTTCTTTTTCCACTTCACCTCTCATGTCACAAAATGCTCCTTCTACATCATCGTTTCCCAATCCTTTCAATGTTAGACTAAATCCTCTTGCTATTAGAAAATCTTCAAGAGCTCAAAAGCAACCCTCTTACTTATAGGTTTATCATTGCAAGTTAGGTGTTGCTCATACATTCCCCAACTTCATCAGAACCAAGTGCTGGTAAGTCTACTTCACTTCCTTATTCTATTACTTATTTCCTTTCCTATGATAAGTTGTTGCCTTCATACAGATCTTTAGTTCTTTTTGCTTCAATCCATTATGAACCTAAAATTTTTAAACTAGTTGTTTTGCATATCCATTGTCATGAAGCCATGGCAATTGAGACTCATGCTTTAGAAACCAATAACACTTGGACTCTTACCACTTTACCTAATGGAAAGCAACCTATAGGTTGCAAATAGGTGTACAAAATTAAATAAAAGCCTTATGGCAGCATTGAAAGGTAAAAACTAAGATTAGTGGCTAAGGGTTACACTCAAATTGAAGATCTTGATTTTCAAGAAACCTTCTCACCTGTAGCCAAACTTGTGACTATCAGATGTTTATTAGCAATGGTTGCATCTAGCAATTACTTTTTACACCAATTGGATGTTAATAATACTTCTGTTCATGGTGGATGAGGAGGTCTATATGGAAATCCCTCCTGATTTTAGTCAACAGAGGCAACATATTGTTTGCAAGTTAAACAAGTCATTGTATGGGCTTTAGCAGGCTTCTCGACAATGGTTTTCCAAATTGTCATCAGCCTTAACTTCTTACGATTTTGTGAAGTCACAAGCAAATCACTCTCTGTTTACCTTGCATTCTTCTACTCATTTCATTGTACTTCTAGTGTATGTTAATGACATAATTGTAGTTGGCGGTGACCTTGATTCCACCTCATAACTTTGAAGACATTTTGTGATCAGAAATTTATTATTAAGGATCTTGGTGATGTGAAGTTCTTTCTTGGGTTGGAAGTGGCTAGATCCTCTAAAGCATTGTTTTGAATAAAAGGAAATATGCTCTTGATATTTTAGGAAAATATGGTTTTCTTGGCTCCAAACCTTTGTTGTTTCCTATGTAGCAAAATTTCAAACTCTCTAAAGATGATGGCCCTCCTTTACAAGATCCCTCTATCTATCGAAGGCTTATTGGTCGCCTTATTTACTTGACCATAACCAAACCTGACTTAGCATACTCATTCAAAGTTCTTAGTCAGTTCATGGATTAGCCACGACAATCCCATTTGGATGTCATTCATAGAGTATTGCAATACCAAAAATCTACTCTTGGCCAGGGTCTCTTATTTCCTGTTGTTAATGATCTCCATCTCAAGGTGTAACATTCCAAAAGAAATTCAATAGATTTATTTCTTTAGACCTTAGAAACGTCATGAAATCCCAAAAGGATTTCACGAATCGAGCGATCGATTAGGTTTTAATCAGTTAGCATATTTGGATCCCGATCCAATATGGTTATAACATTATATTTTTATTTGATTGAGGTACTTAGGAGTATAATATTACAAAACAAATTACATCATTAGACTCATATGAATATTTAGGATTTTATGATGCAATAAAAAGATTTTGAGTTTTTCGGGTGAATAGTAACACTTCGGGAGAGCGCCACGTGACATCTATTTCAAGCAGTTTCAAATCACTCTATAGGATGTACAAATCCACTTAGGATAAAAGTGTTGGACACATAGTACAACCCTAGTCATCTACTTGGAAAGCCATCGGACACTTGTTAAGAGGATTACAAGTGTGTAAGTGATGGAGTGTGAATTAAGTCTTGTCATCATGTCTCTTACACCATTTACTATTTAATCCAACCAAACACTTTTGGGTCGACCAAAAGAGGATTTCAACCCCAATGAAACCCTAAACCTAATGATGAAAACCGAAACCCCCATAGTTGGGGTAACCAAAACCTAAATGATTGCACTATGTTTTGACTAAGTGTTTTCTCACTTGGTTAATTCACTTCCACAAGCAATCCACCACTCAAGTACAAACTCATATACCCTCATCCACTCTCTTACACCTTGGTAATTTCACTTAACCAAGAAAAATTATGATTGGACTAAACCCTAATCGAAACCCCACTGAAACCCCAAATGGAGTGCCATACGGTTAGCCTCCCTTAGTCCCACCGAAACCACCTAGTTGCACCAAGGTTCTTCCAAGGTTCTTCCACAAGCTTCCACCCTCTTATAAGGCCATGTCTTGGCTACCATTCCATCTCATGATTAGCTCCAAATAGTTCCATTTATGACAAGTCAAATAAGCAAGAGTCAAGTTCCTCATCACCATTCGACCAGCCCATCAAGCCCTCACTTCCATCAACTTGTCCTTCTCATTTTCACAAGTCAGCTTAACCTCATTGTGTCATAACTCAACCACCAAGTCAGACCCTCTATACACCCCATGCCACCCTCACTTTCCTCCCACACTTGTGCATTTTCTTCATCCATTTCCAAGAGCAAACCAAGAGAGAGCTCGATAAGAGTTTTTGGCAGCCTTGTGTTCTTGAGATCTAACCCCTTAGTAAGTTATTTTTCCTAGCTCAAATCTTGTGTATTTTTTTAAGCAGTGAGTCTAGTTTACTTGGGAGTGTTTTGGCTAATTTTTCTTGGAGATTTGTTGAATGAAAGTTGGTGTTGATGGTGGAATGGTTCAGTTATGCTGATTGATGATGAACTTTGGATGTTTTGTGAACTTTTTATGAGAAGTTGTGTATATCTCGGTTTTATAAATTTTTTACATGATTTTTATGCAATTTCTAGTTTGACTCAAAGCATATTAAATTTTTATAAAGTGGTTTTGCATGATCTATGGACTGAAAGAAACCGATTGGTCTAAACGACTTTTTTGTTTGGTTTAGTTTTTGTGATTTTATCTTTAGGATCTTGATTCAATGGTTATGATTTTTGTAAATCTTATTTTTAAAGCTTTGATCTATGGATTTTTGGAGATTTATAACTTAAGTTTTTGTTAGATTGTTGATGAACATGCGAGTAGGTTTTTAAGCATGATTTAGAGGCTCTTGATTTTGATGGATTATTTGCTATGGCTTGCTAGATTTAATAATTTGATCGATTTAAAACTTGAATGTGAGTTATATGGTTAAATTCTTTACAGATTTATTGCATGAAAATCAAGGATCTAATCACTATGATTTAAGTCAAGAGCATGCATGATTCGGTTTCAATGATTTACATGCAAAATGATTCTAAGTTGTTATGTTTTGTGATTTTTGAAGTTAGTCAAGCATGCTATCACCTCGGTTTGATTGATGAACATGTTATAAGTGTCATTTATAGACTTTTGGAGTCCTTGGAGTTCATATGAAAGTGTTAGACCTAGAACATCAAAAATTGGTTGTATTTGACCTAGTCTTGATGTTTTTGGGCATTTCCTTGAAGTATTGAGTTTAAGATTTTGTTTAATTTATGGTTTAGTGTCTTGGCATGATTTAAGAACTAAGGATGTGAGTTTTGAGAGTTGTTATAGTCGGTTTTAGCATATTAGTATGTTAATTGGCCAAGTGATAACAAAATCATGGATTTTAGCCTCGGAGTGAATTGGCTAAGAGGAGTTTCCATACTTGGGTTTAGTTTTTAAAATTTATAAGTTCATATTTGGATTTAAAATGAAGTTAATATGAGGAACGCAATTTTTAGTGAGTTTTGGAGTCCATTTGCAATTTCCTTAAGTTTAGGGGCAAATTTATAATTTTCTAAAAGTTGACGAGTAACTTCGAAAATTTAACCCAAAGTTAGTGATTTTTGTATTTATGAGGATTAAGTGAGAAATTCTAACTTTAGAACGTCTCTAATTTCAGCTTTCACTCTTTTACACTATGCTTAGGTTTACACGACATTTTGTAAGTTAGCTTCTAACTTACCTATAGTATGATTATGTATGTATGATGGTAAGACTCATGCAAGTTATGTTCATGTTCATGTTTCCTTTAAGTTCATTAAATTGAATTATATTATGCTATGTCATGTTGTTATGTATATCAAGCATGAATATTTGTCACATGTTACGATTGCCATGTCATGAAGCATACAAGCATGTCATGAAATTCTTTTATCAGTCAATCATGATTCGATTAAGCTATCATGATAATCCCATGAGATAAGATCAAGATATCGTGGAAACCCCATGAGATAAGATCTCTATGTAACAAGCAAGAACAAGAATGAGTGGCTTATGTCTTAACAAGCAAGTATGCCATGATCATGTCAAGTTTTGATGTTTATAAGTCATGCTTTCACAAGCAAGCCCATATTCATCAAGTATACATGTCATATTTACTGTCATGCATGTTTATTTATATTGTTGGCAGTTTAGGAGTTTTACTTCCTGAGATTTATAAATCTCACTGTGGTAGTCCTAACTACTATTCTCCCAGAATGGTAGTAGCTGTGACAGGGACTAATGGAACCTAATTGGATGAGGTAAAGAGTGGTGTGACCAGAGCCGATTGACACCAAGTTTACTATAGACGATCTTTTTCGGTTGATTGATTACTATATGGATATTATAATACATCTAGAAAACGGTATTGAACCAATTTTGGTGGGGAATCTTGAGCCCCAATGGATGTTATACTATGAAGAGTTTCTCACCTTGAAGAGTTGCTTTGTATTAGCTAACAATTTTATGGAAGTCAATTTGACACTATTGGACGAGATCATGGAAATTTTGGAAAATACTAGATGAGGATTGGGATCTTGTAATATACTAAATGCTTATTGTTTTTAGGTTTAAGAGGGTCTATGTTTTGGGACCCTACTTTTGTTATATGAATGCTTCAACTTAGCTTTCTGAATGAAATATGTAACTTTGGTTTATGTATATATCAATGGAAGAATGATTATGTCTTGGGATTAGCATTTTGTTACATTATGTATTGCTCAAAGAAAATTTTATCTATTGTGATTACTGCATATTGTTAGAAGCATGCTAGGTGCATTGCATTCTTAACTATTATGAATGAGGGTATGTAACCTTGTGTTGCACATCCCAACGCTTCAAACTCCATAAAATTCCAAGCGGAGTTTAAGAGTGTCACACAAGGCATTTACAGGTTTCGATGGAGTTTGCATTTGTGCCCCCATTATGACCAGCAAAAGGGCTAGAATTATTACTTGTTTGTCTTTGGAAGTTGCCAATGGTGGTGGGTCCCAATCAGAAAGTGATGACTGGGATCAAAGCCTGGCTCTAATACTACTTGTTAAAGAGCTTAGTTAAAATCATTGGGTATAGAAGTGATTGTATATTTGAATGAAGAGAAGATGTATAGAAATCATATTTGTATTTTATTAACATCAAATACTGGGTGATTAAGACAACCCATAACCTCCACAGGTCTAACGACGTTCAAACAAGATTCAGAATGCCTCTTCCCTTTTCCTCTCTGCACTAAGTACTCGTGCCCCCCCCCCCCCCCCTAACGAACTGAAATGCAAGTGACCAAATTGACCATTTAACCCACTTAACATCTCTTGCCTAAACGCAAAGTATTAATATAAGGAAAATTACATTGTTTTTCATTTCGACTTTGACTCTGCTTCGTTTCGACTCCGACTTCGATATTGCATATAAAAATATATTTTATATACATAGAATTTATGTGGTTAGTTAAATTCGGTAAAATACTAGTAAGTAGTATGAGTCAATTATTATAAAATAATATATTTGTACTATAATATAAATAGACTGAATTGAATAAGAATAGTTTAGTATTTATAAACAATGAACATCATAGTATTACTACCATGTAATACTAATGTATAATAACACTAATATAATAACATGTAATACTAAGTCTAGTATATAATTAAGTTAGATACTATTATAATAACATGTAATTAAATACTATAGTATAAGTCTATAAGATGAATAAGTTAGATACTAGTATAGTACAAGTATAATGAGTTAATAAAATGTAGTACTAATGTATAATAACACTAGTATAATAAATTATATTTAAACACTATGGTATGGAGTTTTGTTATTTGGTTACTGCAAACTTTGTCGTGGATAGAGTTGTGCTATCTCTTAGACTTCAGTCTTTAGAGATTAGCCATTTGGACTAGACTATGTCAATCACTAAAGTGTACTGGGATACTACTAACGTTTGTAATTGACTTGTTGTTTTAAGTCAACTTTGTATGTCCTTCTTCAATTAATGGAATGAGATCCGTTGCTATATAAAAAAAAAAAAAGTCAATTTAAATAGTAATTGTTAATAATCAATACTAACATTTAAATTGAGTGATAAAAAAATTATAAGAACTATAAATAGAATTATCAATACTAACAAACTATAGTATGATAACATATAATTAGACACTAGTGAATTAATATTTACTAATAATCAATCATAACAATTATAAAAACCATAAATAAAAAAATTAGGGCTAAAACAAAAATTTAAATTAAATTTAAATTTAGGATTTAGTTTAGGGTTTAGAGAAAAAAAAATGCAAAATAGAGGAAAAATTGGGTTTAGAAGCCCCCGACCGGAGTATCCCAGCCCACCAGCCCAAATTTAGTCAAAATGGTGCTATTTTTCTTGAAAAGAAAAAAAAAAAAAAAAGATGCCATTTTGACCACTTTTTCTATGCGTCCCCCCCCCCCACCCAAAAAAAAAAGGGCGTTGTTTTTATAGGAAAAACAACGTCGTTTTGACTACACTGACTACGTTTCTACCCAACCCCACCCCCTCGCGCGACCTCGTGTCGTCACTCTCATTTTCATCTCATATTCTAAACCCTAGGTCCTAACTTAGCCATCGCCTCTCTCTATCTTCTCCTGTAGTGCGGTCGTTGATCAACTCACCCTCCCCCTCGCCTTCTGACTCACTCACTCTTAAAGATCTGCGGTTTCATTTAGGATTTCGAGACATCAAAACCGTCGGAGCAACCAACACCATCGAGCGCAACTGATCGAACAACGGAGCACGGATATGGAACCGAAGCAACCAACACCCTCTGCCTCTCGATCTATGTCTATCGAGTCTCAATCTGTGTCAATTTTTTTGAGTTTTATTTTTTGGTTCTAATCTAATTTTACATATGCATTTTGGTTTTATTTTTTGGATAATTTCGGTGATTGGGTGGTTCATGGTTGTTGGTTGTTGTTTGTGGTTGGTTGTTTATGATCTGTGATTAGGTGCCAAGTGTTGGTGGATCTGACTTCGCTCCAATTTCAATTCCGACTTGCTGGAGCGGAGTCTACAGTAATCGAAGTCGGTATTAAGGCATACCGACTCTGATTGATGTGAAGTTTGGATATTGAGATGAGATGATATGATTTTAAATGAAAGTTGAATAAAATATTATTATAATATATTTTTTAATATTATTATTGTTTTGAGATTTAAAAAAGTTGAATTGTTTATTGTATTTTATGTGAAAATTTGTGAAAATTATAATGATGAGATGAGATGAGATGGGTTGAAATGGTTTTGGTATCCAAACCTAGCCTTTCTGCTCAGCCCTACTGCTAAGAGCATTGGCATTGGCTTCGTCAAAGCCATCTTCAAAATTTGATGAAAAGTACATGTTTTTCATAATTCCAAAACCTCTATATCCATAATCCTACATTGGATTAGTCATTAAATTCATCAAAATAAGAATATAAGATTATTTTTTTAATAATAATTTTTTAATTTTTTTTTCATATTTTGCAATTACACTATCCAAAGAAAGCCCAATGATTAATAATAAAAAATTAAATGGTAGGCATCCCAGATAGCATCGGGAAGTTTTTTGCTGGCCTGGAATTAGATGAGAGCATCGGATTTTTTAGCTAATAATATTATGTTATATTATTATAACAAATAAAAATTACTGTAGATATAATCCTATAGTATTAACCTTATACAAATTTAATTGGGTTATTATTTAAAGAACAAACTATTATATTACTGTACACCATTTACGTTGGAAAGAAATTGGTTTTAGTTTTTATAATAAAATATTACTTTTGATTATGAACAATACAATTTGAAGATGTACTTAAAATCACAATAATTCAAAGTTCAAACTTTTACTTTTTGATGAAGCCAATGTAGATATTTCTTCAAATTTTAAAGATGCATTGGCTTCATCAATGCCGATGCTCTAAGATGTGCAGTTTTAAGGCTTACAATACGACCGCGTTTGTATACTTGTTGAACTACGTCGTTTCTTCTAATGATAAGTCTTCACTCCTACGATTCCCGTAGTTCATTTCTTCTTCCCGTTCTCTCTCTTCGCCAAGCCAAAAGGTCCGAGCTTTGCTTTCCTCGTCCCGGTTGTCAATTGTCATCTCTCGAAGACTTCGACACAAAAATACACAAAAAGTGAATTCCTCTATTTTCTTTTCTCTCCTTTGCTCTAAATATAGTCATTTTCTGCAACTCTCTAAAATCAAAGAAGAAGATACAATGGCAGTGCAGATTTTGTCATTTTCACCTTCCTTGTCGTCGTCGCTCTCATTATCGTCAAGTGTATTATCATCGGCATTGGCCATAACTGCTAGTAAGACCGTCTCTCCTTTCTCTTTTCCTTAAGGAAATTGCTTCCTTTTGTGGTGCGAAATATGAGAAACGATTACTGCTCTTACGTTGCAACTTTTACTAGTTTCGGGGAAAATGAGTTTCTGCCAAATTACTCAGGATATCAATGTATCTTCTTTGGAGGGAATGTGGAAACACGGATCTTTGTGCTAAAGTTTTATTTGTTATGAAAGTTCTTGTTTCTTCTAATTTTTTAGGAGACTACAGCATCATACACTAGGGTTTTTTTTTTAAACACTCTTGATTTTTCCCCTCTTTATTACTCGTACTTTGACTGAATCTTGTTCTTCTTTTTAGCTTATAGGTTTCTTATGAATCCCATTGATCGGCATGCTTTCGATGGAGTTTGCATTTGTGCCCCCACTGTGACCAACAAAAGGGCTGGAATTATTGCCTATGTGTCTTTGGAAGTTGCTGATGGCGGTGGGTCCCAGTCAGAAAGTGATGAACAAGTGGATCTGGCATTTGATAAAATTCCAGCGGATCCAAAGCTCCAGCGGAAGCTGGAGCACAAGATGAAAATGAAACTGTCGAAGAAGATTAGGCTTCGAAGCAAGAAGCTACAAAGGAAACGGAGGATGAGGAAGAGAGGCCGCCGGCCTCCTTCGAGATGAAGAAGTGAAGCAATGTCTGACTTTTGAGCTTCAATTTATCTTGGCAATCTTGCAGGTTTAGTGCTGACGATTTTTGTGCTTTTTAATTTGATCAGTTGAAATTTTTTCTTTTTTTTTTTTTATAGGTAATCAGTTTAAATTCATTTCATATGGATGTATCTCGTTTCATTTGAATCTCAGTGATTCCAATGGATCCAGGTTGAATTGATGAATCACTGGTGTAGCATTGCATATCATTTGGTATCCTAATAGATAAAATGCCCTTTCCCATGGTATTCTGCCCTCACTAGAAAATATATGGCTTTTCTGCACAAATATTGATAGAAACACAAGTAAATGCATCGTTTGTTAGAGAGACAAAGAGCTTTAGGCTTTAGGCAAAAGAGGACATGTGTGAGCATTTCAGATAGCTTTGAAGATCTATTATTTCCCCCCATTTTTTTTTTTTTTTGATAGGTAATAAGCAATTGTATTGATAAAGATAGGCATAGCCCAAGTACACCGGAGGTATACATATGAGTATACCAAATTAAAAACTAGAAATTGTTACAAGGAAATCATGGAAGCTGAGACCATTTAACTCTAAAGCAATGGCCCACATAAATAAAGTCTTCCAAAAAAAACTCCTAAACTCCTCCGAGGAGCGTTCATGATCCTCAAAGAATCTACCATTCCTTTCACTCCAAATACACCAGAAAATACAAATAGGCGCCATCTTCCACACCGCTACAATCTGTGGTGTCCCTGTGATCCCTCTCCAGCTAGCTAGTAATTCCACCACCGTTCCTGGCATTACCCATGCAACTCCCAAATTGCTAAAAAAGTAAGTCCATATGTCTCTTGCAAAATCACAATGTAATAGTAAATGATCTACCGTTTCTCCACTATTTCTGCACATACAGTACCAATCCGTAATTATGATTCCACGCCTTCTTAAGTTGACCATGGTTAGTATCTTCCCTAAAGCTACTGTCCAAACAAAGAACGTAGCCGTGGGAGGTGCTTTACTCCTCCATATGTTCTTGCAAGGAAAATAGGGCCTATCTTGAACTGTAAGAATGTCATAAAAAGAGTGTACCGAAAATTTCCCGTTCTTGGAAGGCCTCCATTCCATCATGTCGTCAGCTGGACCCGCGGTAGTGATGTTATATAATAAGCTGAAAAAATCCACCAGCTCACTCACTTCCCAATCTTGTGCCTCCCTAGTGAGATTAATATTCCACTCCTGTGAACCTTGTCTAACCACCCTCACATCAGCCACCATAGCTTCCTTTTCTCTTGCAATTCTGAAAATGTTAGGATAAGCATTTTTGAAGGCCATATCTCCCACCCACACATCATTCCAAAAGCTGATTCTACTGCCCTCCCCCAAACACAGCCTAGTATTATTCGAGAAAGTCCCCCACCCTTGTCTTATGTGCTTTCACAACCCAACCCCATAAGCCCCCCTCCCCTTATTAGAACACCAACCCCCCCTTGCACACCCATACTTCGCATCAATTACCCCTTTCCATAAGGCTTCCCTCTCATGATTATAACGCCACAACCATTATCCTAGTAGAGCCTTATTAAAGAATCTAACATTGCGAACCCTCAACCCACCAGCGCTCAAGGGAGTACATACTTTATCCCATCCAATTAAGTGAAATTTAAACTCATCCCCTAGTCCACTCCACAAAAAGTCACGTTGGAGTTTCTCAATTCTAGATGCAATGCTTACCGGGAGGGGAAATAAAGACAAGAAGTATGTGGGAAGGTTAGATAGCGTGCTCTTAATAAGTGTGATCTTTCCCCCTTTCGATAAGTATAACCTTTTCCACCCGGCCAGTCTACGCTCTAGTTTCTCTAACACCTCCTCCCAAATTGTCTTGGCTTTAAAATTTGCACCCAACGGAAGACCAAGATACTTTAACGGCAACGAGGATACCACACATCCCAATAAGCTGGCCAACCCACTAATATTTCTCACCGCACCCACTGCAACCATCTCCGTTTTAGCAAGATTGATCTTTAACCCAGAAACCGCTTCAAAACAAAGTAAGATACCTTTTAGAGATTGAATATGTCCTGCATTATCCTCACAAAACAGCAACGTATCATCAGCAAACAAAAGATGAGAAATAGTGATGGAGCCATGGTTAGAAGCCCCTGCTGAAAAACCTGAGAAAAACCCCCCTCTACAGCCGCCGACACCATTCTACTAAGTGCTTCCATCACGAGGACAAATAAGAGTGGTGAAAGTGGATCTCCTTGTCGTAGTCCTCGCGAACTATTAAAGAAGCCCACCGGGTCACCATTTACCAAAACCAAAAAGCGAGCCGTCGACACACAATGCATTATCCACCCCTTCTATCTTTCCCTGAATCACCTAACAAATAAAACAGAAAATCCCAATTGACGTGGTCATAGGCCTTCTCCATGTCCAACTTACATAAAAATACCTGGTACCCTCGACTTAAGCCTGCTGTCTAGACATTCATTGGCTACAAGAACTGAATCCAGTATTTGTCTACCTCTCACCAAGGCATTTTGAGACTTAGAAATGATCTTATCCATTACTATGCTCATCCTATTGGCAAGTACCTTGGCTATTATCTTGTATATGCTACCCACAAGACTAATCGGCCTGAAATCTTGCACCTTTATGGCACCCACCTTTTAAGGGACAAGTGCAATAAAAGTAGCGTTTAAACTTTTCTCAAATTTTTCAAACGAGAAAAATTCTTGAAACACCTGCATGACATCTCCTCCCACCACCTCCCAGCAAGTTTGAAAAAATGCCATAGTAAAGCCGTCTGGACCTGGCGCTTTGTCCTTGTTCATTTTTCTGACGACGAGTCGTACCTCTTCCTCTTCAATGGTCTCTCCAACGAAGTCATGCTGTTTTGATCAATGGCCTCAAAAACTAGACCATCCACTTTTGGCCTCCATTCACGGGGTTCTGTCAACAATCAAAATGTACAGCAACATGATCTTTAATTATGGCTTGATCTGAGGATATACCTTCATCTACTGTCATGGACTGCATTAAACCTCCTGTGTGACTTTGCAACTCGATGAAAGAATTTTGTGCATCTATCCCCCTCCTTGAGCCACAAAGCTCTTGACTTTTGCCTCTACGAGATCTCTTCCATTAATATCAACCTTTCTAACTCGGATAATACTTGGCCTTTGCGTTCATTCTCATCTTCAACATCCTCCAAACTTTGTAGTTCTTGTAGGAGATTTTTTTTTTTGTAATATTACATTTCCAAAAATCTGTTCATTCCGTGACTTTAAATCCACTTCAAGCTTTATAGTCTAACATTATAGGAAAGTGATCAGAACATACCCGTGGAAGTCTCTTTTGGCATACATCTGGAAATTGCGTTTCCCATAAGGGAGATATGAGGAATCTGTCCAGCCTTGACCAAGCTTGGTTATTAGACCACGTATAATCACCTCCCATAAGAGGAAGGTCCATAAGTTCTAGCTCAGATATTAAGTCAGAAAATTCCACCATTGCGTGATTATTTCTCCCCTCGTCGGATCTTTCACTGGAAAATCTTGTCACATTAAAGTCTCCACCAATGCACCAAGGAACCTCCAAACAAGAACATAAACCAGCCAGCTCATCCCAAAGCAAATGTCTTTCGCTATCTAAGTTAGGTCCATACACCCCAGCAAAGGCCCATACAAAACCATCTACAGTTTTTTTTAAAAATCATCCCACCGTGTATTCTCCCACAAATTCTTTCATATTCTCCACCACCCTTTTGTCCCACATAACCAATATACCACACGAAGCCCCCTGCAAAGGTAAGTATGACCATCCTACATATTGACAACTCCAAATACTCCGTATGGTTTTTCTTGTAATAAGCTTCAGCTTTGTTTCTTGCAAACAAATAATGTTCATCTTCCATTGTCTTAATAAGGATCTTATTTGGAGGCGTTTGTTAATCTCATTCAACCCCCTTACATTCCATATCAGAATTTTTGGCTTCATTTAACAACCATACCAGCCCTCCCTCTATTCCTACCACAACTTGCACTCCTCTCCTTATTGTCATAATTAATAGACCAATCCAGTCGCTGCAGTTCTCTGTTTCTTTTTGGCCTTGCTTCCTGTTGATAATGGCCTGCCTCAACGGCTGTTAACAATGCCCTAAACTGATCTGCATATCCCACATAGGAAATCCCCTCACAACTCTGTAATTCTTCTACCATTTTCATAACACAATCTGCAGGTAAAGGATGCATAATTCTTATCGGAGAGGGATCCTCCCCTGCAAGCTCTTCAGTCTCGGATTCAGCATTGAATAAAACCAAGTAGCCTTCACCTTCCCTCTCCCTCTGCTCCTTCTCCTTTATAGTCACCAGTGTTCCCATATCTTCACTATTAGACCCTTTCTCACCCTCCCTCCGCGTGTTCTGTATTGGCCAGAGATTCTCTGGCTCTTCAGTCTCGGACTCATGTGGTATTTCACCAGCATGATCCCTTCCTTCATCTCCTACCGTACTCCCAAAAAATTCCCCCTCTTCCATTTCCAGCTTTTGCAAAACAACCACAGGCCCTATCGGCTTACTATTTTTTTTTTCTTCTTCCTCTAGCGACGACATCGGCTCTGACGCGCCACCGGATGACTCCCCACGAGACGGCGATACTTTCTGTGTAAGTGGTGGCTCCGTCGTGTGCGTTGACGCCGTCGTGTGAAGCCCTCCCGTAACGCTGATATCATTTCGGCTTTTGGGTCTCCAAACCCGATACGGGCCTTCCTCCTCAACCAGGCCTTCCAACTGCCCAACTCCCTTCCCCTTCAACACCCCTCCAACGGGCCTTACTCTTGACCCCCAAGCCCACCCCAGCCCACGCCATTATCAATTAATGATCCGCACCATTTTGCTTCCTGCCCCCTACCCTCCAGTCCGCACTATTTCTTTCCCTCCTCTTTATCCTCCTCTATATACCGAATTAAGCCAAACATCTGCCTCTGCAACTCTCCCACTTGAGCCTGCATCTCTGCCAGTACCCGAAGTATTTCTTCCTTATTTGGGCAAACAACTCCCCTGCCATCGCCCCCTCTATGTTGTACCTCTGCAAAAATGGCAACCTCATGCCTGCTAGGGTAAGCAACAGGCGTCGGTTTGGGTTTCTATAAAGCCTCCTTATACGACTGCGACGAAGGTTGAGCTACCGACGTCACTGCCATCTTCATTGAGGCCACTCCGACGTGACAGCCTCCTCTGCCCTCCTTCAAAACCTCCACCATTTTCCTCCTCCCCTTCCCCTCTCTACCTTCAGGAATGATAATGCAGTTGCGCCAGCCCCCCTGTTTGAATTCCACCAGGGCCATGAAAACCTCTTGTGCATTGGAGCTTCTCTGAGCTATGAAGCCCCTATCACCTTCTCTGTGTGCTGAGTAAAAACCCTTTCTCCCTAACTTTAAGCAATCCTCCAGTGATTTTGTGAACCACCATGCCGTGGCTAACTCCAGATGAAGATTCTTAACCCACTTCCATCCCCTCTCAGTAATATGCACCCATCTTCCCTTCCTTACTACCTCAAAATTTTTAAAATCAATACTAACAACATTCAACGTACCCATGTTCTTTACCACACTTTCTAGAATCACACACTCAGTCTCCCATGAACAGAGGTGAAAAAGTGTACGGAGAGAAAATATGTTATGTTATGTTTTTTATCAAAGAAAATACTAACCCCCCCATCTTTGAAAGCAGTGAAATCCAATTTATACAGTATCCTTTCAAATATCTAGCAAGTCCTCAACAAAAGGCAACTTTCCCAGATTGGCTGTTTTTCTTGAGCATCTACACAAGGACTGTTTTTCAGACAAGTAATAAGTGAAGACTCATATAATAGAATATATGGGTAAGAAACCAAGAATATTGACCGTTGTTTTCACATTTACTTGGAATAAATTATTTGGTTTTAGGCGACTCTACAAAACTAAAAACCCATAGCCTTATGTGTACGCTATAAGATTGCTGTACTGGAGCAGCAAATGGAAGCCATCTGACTAGCAAGATCTTGGGTTGGTGGAACTCTCTGGGAAGTCAAACATTGCATCTCTGCCTTCAAGGTCGGTTGGCTTGGGCAGGAGTGGAAAATTAAAGTTATGGGCAAGATTCAGGAGTAAATTAGGACGGTAAACTGGTAATATTGTAGATTTTGTTTATATGAGGGTTTTTTAGCAATACTTATAAAAAAAATGAGAGTTTTTTTACCAATCACATAAATACTGCTGCAGTAATTTGATACTGAAACCGGGATGAACCCTGCCTTGAATTAACCAAAGCCCCCCCCCCCCCCCCCCCCCCCCCCCCCCCCCCCCCCCCCCCCCCCCCTCCCCACGGATTTCTCCCTCTCTCCCTGAAATATCTTCCTGCTTGTTTGGTCGTGTGAAAAGCATGAATCTAAACTTATAGATGTGGATCACTTACACCTTGACCCTACTTGTAATGAAGTTAACATGGTATTGATAGGTGAACTTTCAGGTTAGGTTTCGGGTATTCTTTCCATGGCCTCAGAGAATTAGACCCTGGCGTCCCCACCTCCCGCACCCTTTACCTTGGGTTTCCAGATGTTGGGAAGAAATTGTGTAGCAGACGGTTAATAGTACTTTAAGGGGAAATATTTATGTTAATGGCAGCAGTGCATGCCATTTGGCATGGAAAGAACAATAGGATATTTTAGACTATCACTAGAAACACAAGTATTGTTTGCAGTACTTTGAGGCCTGTGTTGAGTTAGGGTCAAGATTAATTGATCGTATGGTATTCTGCCCACATTAGAAAATATATGGCTTTTACCGATTTACATTCTTGAGCATTGGAAGTTAATATACTCATCCTGCTTTCATTTCTTGCTGTATCAGGCTATTCGGAGATTTCCTGACCAGCTAACTTTTTCAGTATTTTTTCCCTTTTGTGCAGTGATTGAAGTGGTGGTAACCGAAGAGCATGGTAACATATTAAGCTCGTATTGAAACCTCAGGGCTGTGTCTTTTTGTTGGTCCTCACTAAGCCGGGTTAGTGAAATTTGTTATAATTGTTCTGTAATACAGATGGACCTCTGGCTCTGGCAATGAAGTGGATATTCTTACTTTCTTTTGGCTTAACGTGAAACCCTAACACCCTTTAACCACCTATGTTATAAATAAACCAATTAACTATTTGAGATTATTAACTTATTGTAAAATTTCCTACTTCAAATTTGAAAATCTCAAACTAAATATCTTCAAATTTAAAAAGAAAAAAAAACAATACGGTATTTCAACTTTTCAATTTTCATCTAATCATTACTCAAACACAAAAATTAAAACAACTTTTACAAACAAAAAACAAAAATTAATTTTAAAAATTATATTCAAACAAATTTTCAACTCTTACTTATTTGATTTGTCAACTCCCAATATATTTTTTGTATAAAGAAATCATATATTTTTCTTTCCTTTCCCAAAACTCAATAAAACATGTCTTAGAAAAATTCTCAAAATTTTTCCTAAGCAGACATAATGAAGCAGCTCCACTGCCCATCACCACCCACTTAGCACCTCTTCATCACGTTTTACACTCCATGCCACAGCCATCACAGACCCTTTGAACTGCCTAGCACCACCGGTGAGCTGCCACAACTCAAAGACATCATTGCCAACCAAGGAACCTTAGATACCGCTCGGTATACACCCTTGGTGCAACACAATCCCACCCTCTTGATAAAGATACCCTTTTTGCATTGTTCATCTCCATTAAAATGCATAAGATCATGTATAGATAAGAGGTTTACGAAGTGTGAACCAAGTAGAACCCCATGTGCATGAGTCCAAGGAGCAAACCGAGTATGTACCTGAGTGGTTTGATTGTGGTATGCATGTAACCCTAATATGTATTGGTGGTTTGATGGTTGTAGAGCTTAATGATATTATAATCATGATCCTTGATCTAGGTTATTTTAGGTGAAATTGTGAAAAGGTGAGAAAGAGAGGTTTGGGTGCTAAGCGGTGCAATCTAAGATTAGTGATTCCATGAGCAAGTGGGAGTAAGGCTTGGATTAGTGGTTGTGGACTATAGTAGAGTCATTTATGAATTTAAAGATTTTGATGTGAGTTCAAAGCAGGTGTTGTAAGTAAGGATTTTATCCACTTGAAGTTTCGGATAGTAGGGGTTTGGAGAGTTGGGTTTTGGACACTAGGGTTTCATCATTTTTTGTGGATGACCCGAGGTTAAACAAGGTTGATTTGGTGAGATTGAGGTTTTATGGTATGATTTCAAGAATGCATAAGAGAAGTGTGAAACCGTAAGGATTAGGTTAAAAGTTACACCTATAGATAGGATGGGGTTTGGGAAGGTTTTATAGACACACTGTTCACTCTTTGGGCCTAGTTGCACGATGCATGTTTCATATTTTATTTAGCAGAAGGAGATGCTTGCTCGACTATGACATTTATAGGTTCTGCTTGACGCTTTAGGACTTGTGCATTTAAGCTTATTTTGCACAATGATTGAGGTACGTGACTATAATAATATTTTTCAATGCCATTTTACGTAAACTGAAAATGTCATTTTATAACTAAATAGTTTAGTACATTTTATGAAGGTATATGCATATGTATGAAACATCTTTGGCAGCCTTATTCATGAACCCTATTATTATTATTAATGTAATGAATGACTGATGATGTGACTAAATACTAAATGGTACGACTATGTATTTCAAATGAATGAAAGGTAAGCCAAGGTTAAAGGAAAAGAAAATGAAAACGTAAATATATGATTGCATGTGCTTGTTGAGGCAAATGATCTGGCCATGACAGTGAAGACAGTACAAGGTTTAAGGGGTGGATTACAATGCCGGAATGCATTACTAGCGATGCACCTAGTGATGCTCATTCTCGAGGAGGGCAAGGTTCTAACTTGCTAGCTCTAAGTAAAGCCATGACCACAAGGATCACTAGCCCTAACGCAAGGGGGTAATAGTGTTACGACCATTAAGGATTTGGTTAAGAAATGTATGTTTTTCCTTGAGGTTTAATGTTATGTATGATATGAGGTTAATATTGATTGAGGTTGTTAATGTTTGATTGAAAACCTAGACTGCTATTATGTTTATTACATGATATAGTTCTAAGTTTTCGACTCTTTTTTTTTTTTTTAATTTATGTTTTTCCCAACCCAAGTGAAGATAATTATGAGAACGCAGTAGAACTGGAAGCTGCTCAAGGAGATGATATTGAGGCGAACCCTATTTATTTTCGGTATTGAGTGATTTGTAGCACAAAAATGTTTTCGACTCTTTTAAATAAGTGTTACTAACATTTATTTTGAGAGCTTTTATATATAAAATACTCTGATTTTATGACTTCTAGTAGAGGGATCTTTTGTACTTGGAACTAAATTGTAACTGTTTTAAAGTTGGGGCCTGTTTGGGGTTGCAGTAGGAGTTTTAAAAAGTGCTTAAATAGTCTTAAGAGCTCTTTAATGGAAAAATCAAGTTGTTTGGGTGTTACATATTAAAGCACTTTTAATCTCAAATAAGCTAAAAAGTATGTTTGAGAAGTATCATTTTGTGCTTTTTCGGATAATGCGGAACGTAATTCGAATTTTAAAAAGATTGTTAATGGATGAAAATACTCATAAATTTCAAATAATTATAACTTCCAAACTTTTAAAGATATGATCATAATATTTAAAAACTCAAATAATCGTAATTTCTACGTCAGAAAATACTTTTTTAATTTGTTTCCAAACAAACATAATATGTTTAAAAATACTTTAAACATTTTACTAATAAAAATACAAATTTAAACATATAGTTATCAAACAGTAAATAACTTTTCAACAGTAGAACTTATTATTTAAGTTATAAGCTATAAGTCTTAAAGCTATAAGTTATATTTTCTACCATAATCCTAAACATGCACTTAGTAGCATTTAGTTCCTTTAACTTTATAATCCTAGATGAACGCGGTGTTGCAAATATGGTGGATCGTACAGAAGATGTAACACCCCGTTCCCAAAGGTTAAGAATAAAGTTATTTTTAGAAATTTAGGGAACTAAAATGCTATTGACATTGATTTTAAAATTTTATTCTTAATGAAGTACCAGATAAAAAAGATTCCATAATTTAAATATAATCATTATTTATTAAAATTTTGAAAATATAAAAGAGACTTATGTGGAAACACTTATTAAAATTTCTCAAACCTTTTACTATTAAAATCATAACTTAAAAACTTTGTATATGATCTAAGTCTTTATCACGCCTCTTTGAGCCAAGTCCTGTCCTGTAGTTCCATCATTTAAAAAATAAAAATAAAAACATATAAATTGAGTCGAATACTCAATAAGTAGTACACCATATAGTAAATATAATAAACATAATTTTTTTTTTTTAAATATGTGCATACTTAATAGTTATACTAACATAAACATGTAATTTGTACTAAGCATAACTCATGAAACTTGTATCTTTCTTTCTTTAATGGCCAACACACTTTGACCCCTCGGGTGCAGGATTGTGCACTAGTTCCACATCCTATGACCACAAAGGGAACCACTGATCTGATCATAACATATTGTGGTGGCCACACTTAGGTTCATGGCTTGCACATTCACCCATAATTGCATTGGTACCATGCATCTCTAATGACCATTCTTAATCTTCTTTCATAACTTGTCTTTTATCTCTTTTTACATTCATACTTAATACTTATATTAACATAAACATGTAACTTATATTGAGCATAACTCATGAAACTTGTATCTTTCTTTCTTTAATAGCCAACACACTTTGATCCCCTGTGCAGAGTTGTGAACCGGTTCCACATCCTGTGGCCACAAGGGAAATTGTTAATCTGATCATAACATACTGTGGTGGGCCACGCTTAGGTTCTTAGCTTGTACATTTACCCATAACTGCATTAGTACCATGCATCTCTGCTAGCCATTCTGAAATCTTCTTTCATAACTTGTCTTTTATCATTCTTACCATGATGTATGTTGAACACATAATGACATAAGTTATCGATATCATTACCATGATGTATTAGTTATCGTTATCATAACTAATACTAATGTAGTTATACTAACCACTATAACTATATATTATTAATATTACTATTAGTATAATATATAGTATTAATAATAACTAATTCTAATACTAATATAATATACTAATACTATTAGTGTATTACTAATATTTATATATATTAATATATATATCAAGTATAAGAGATTATAAATCACTAACATACTAATACTATGATACTATAGTATTAGTAATTATACTATAAGATATAGTAATAGACTAATAGTATATTATAGCAATACTATATTATATATAAAATAGTAATACTATTTTTCTAATCTTCATTTCGTATACGGTAACCTTTTTTTTAATATTCATATATAAATATATATATATATATATTTATATATATATATAACGACTCTGCTATTGATTGGTTGAGAACAAGAGAAATAGAAAGTGAGGATTGTGTTGCAGCTCACGAGTTTATTCACATGAGGTGTACGGCACACATCTTAAACTTTGTTGTGAGTGAAAGTTTGAAAGATGTTGATGACTCGATCATAAGAGTTAGAAATTTGATTAAGTACATGAAGTCTTCTCCCCAAAGACTTGCTACTTTCAAGTCTTGTGTTGATAGGTCAAAAGTGTCATGTTCTAGTTTCTTGTGTCTTGACGTGCTTAGTAGATAGAACTCAACTTTTCTTATGTTGGACGTGGCTGAGAAGTATAAAAAAGCTTTTCAACTTTTGCTTGATGAGGATCCCTACTCACAAGTTTATTTGTCTAAGGATGGACATGGGAAAAAGGGTCTAGGAGCTCCTGGGGCTAATGATTGGGAGACCATAAGGAACTTTTCAAAATTTCTTCATGTATTTTATAATGTCACCCTATGTATTTCTGGTACACTATATGTTACATCAAATTTGTGTGTCAAAGAGCTTATAAATATTCATAAAAACTTTAATACTTTTTGTGACAATAGTAATAGACACTTGAGTTCAATGGCTTTGAGAATGAACACAAAGTATAATAAATATTTGGGTGATCTTGAAAAAAAAATTCGATTGTTGTTTGTTGCTGCCATTCTTGATCCATGGTACAAATTGGTTGCTCAAGCATATTAGCTCAACAAAACATTGGGTGATGAGAGGGATGAGAAATTTGATGTACTCCTCAAGAGGGATATGGAATATTTGTATGAACAATATGTAGGGTTTTGTGATGGCCGCGTAACTAGGTTTAAGTCAACTCGGAGTCGGAGTGGTGAAGGTAATGCATCAATGGGGACATTGGGGAGTAGTAGTAGTACTTGTAATGATGATCCCATGAAATTTTTGTTGGGATTCCATAAAGACCAAAAATCAACATCCTTGATGGATTGTAAGTTTGAGCTAGAGTGCAATTTGTTGGAGGATGTTGAGATTCCTACGGGGAATTTTGAAATTTTGGTATGGTGGAAAGTCAACTCAAGCAAATATCTAGTTCTTGCTCTAATGGCAAGAAATATCTTGGTCATTTTGATCACCATCGTTGCATCTGAGTTAGCATTTAGCATAAGGGGCCGTGTCCTGGATCTATTTAGGAGTTATTTGGCTCCTAGAACTGTAGAAGCTCTTGTGTGCACACAAAACTGATTAAAGTCAACTCCTATATACTTGAATCAAAATTATACGGATGCCATTGATGATGCGGAGAGTTATAAGTTAGACTTATGTGATGTATTTAGAGATTTTTTTTTAAGTTGTTATATATGTTGATTTTGACATTTTGTGATACTAATCTCCTATACTTTAACATCTTAATGTAGAATTAATCTTTGGTATGGCCAACTTACTTCGTGAAGATAATTGACAATTTGACAGATTGAGCATTTGAGGTTTGAGTTAGGGCTGAGCTCCGACTCCGACTCCGACTCCGATTGGAGGTCAGAACTCCGACTGTCTATTGGGCTAAAAATAATAATAATAATAATAGTACTTAAATAAATAATGTGGTCAATTTCTTTTGTTAAATAAATTATATGCAAAAATAAATTTAATCCATTAAATGACATAGCACTATTAACAGAGGTAGGTGTGTCTACGACTTGATCTAAAAATAAATATAAGACATTAAGACTAATAAGAGTATCATGTGCCATGTGGTGGGTCCTTGTTTTAGTTTTTGCTCGGAACGAGCACAATGTAATGTAACTACATAAATTATTAAATATGATCACCAAAGCCCAAGTCCAAACCTATAAAAAAAAAAAAAAAAATACTAAAAAGATATATATAAAAAAAAAAAACTTAAATACAATAGTTTAAAAACTAACACGTATGATGTAGCCATAAGTTATACAGCCTCATTTATAACGTAATAACAATATTGACTTATCCTTGGAAGTTAACTACATAAATATTAAATGCTCATTTCACTCAAATCTCAACAGTTCATTGATTATGCCTGAAATGAATATAGAAAGTTGCAATCAATAAATGAAAAAAAATTGATAAAAAAAAATTGAACACTGTAAAAGTAGAATTTCATTCTTACCAAGAAATGGGGTTCTTTTAACGACATCCCAACTCTCAAGTGGCGTCCGTCTCAGACTCTCAATCATCGGCAATTATGTTAGGGTTCACAATTAGATTTATAAAATCATAAAAATTAGAAGTTAGGAATATTAAAAATAATTAAATAATCATTTAAAAGCATATAAACTTACCCGATTCAAGCCTATAGCTCTCGGTATCAACGCCAACGGTATCTAGTCCAATGGGTGTTTCACTTATCCAATTCTGTGTGCAAATGAGGGCCTCCACGGTTGACAGTGGCAATGAACTTTGATAAGCATCTAACACACGACCTTCATTGCTAAATGCTGACTCTAAGGCAACCGTAGTGACAAGAATAACTAGCACTACACGGGAAATGATTAGATACTTGGTGGAATTAACTTTCTACCAAGTTAATAGTTGAAATACATCACTAGGTGTCTCGACAGCTTTCATAAAATATCGTTCAACCTCATATGTACAATGCATTATATTCCTTGTTGACATGAGTTGATGATACTGCTGGATAATACGATGGCCTCTAACCCCTACAGATGGGTTAGTATCACATGAGGAAGCTGTCGACCCTATCGGCCTCGAATGTGAGGAGCTATCAGCTGCGGATGAAGGCTGACAATTATTGTTGTAGTGATTATATAGGTCATCAATATCACTTTTTAGCACTCTAATAAACTCTGCAGCCTTCACTGCCCCGAATGGCATCCACAAAGTTGCCCACAGTAATGGCATTTTGCTATCGGGTTCACAATATTACCAGAAATTTTGGTGAAATGCTCTCATGTCCACGACCTCTTTTTAGAAGGCCGTGGTGGTTGATCTTGCTCAATGGGCATCTCCTCCTCTTCGTTAAACATATCCTCATCCTCTATATCTACTGGGAGTGGGAGTCGAATACTCGTACAATATGTAGCTGCTCTAGATGTAGCTACCCTAGATGTGGCTCTAGGGGTGGAAGTACCCACCGGTATAGGAGTTGTAGCATTGGCATCCGCCACATCTCCTTCTGGATGATCATCTTTACTACGTCTAGGATCCACATCACAATCAATAAAGCTGAAAAAATAAATTAGAAGTAAAAAATTAGTTTAAAAATAAATTAGGCTATATTAAAAATTTAAATCAACGCAAAGATATAGGACATGAACAGCCATGCATGAACAACCAAGCCAAGAAAAAACCAGAGCAAAAAGTCACAAATAAAGAAGATAAATTAATTGTACAAGGAATCATTAGGTTAGAACAAAAGCCATGCATGGCCTTAACATGCAAAACCAGGCCTATCAACCAATTATGGATCAATACGTTGCATTTGATGCTAACTACCACGTATGGAGATGATGTTCTATCTAATCGAGCTGGCATGGAGAAAGAGCATTGGAATGCATAGCTTAATGAGGTATCATGCAAACAACATCTACTATACACTCAGGGTGTTTACAACATCGCTTTCTGCTATCGTTAATCTTAAATAATAAATTTGCAAAGTGCCATATATATTAATTAATGCTATAAGAAAAAGTTTGACATTTCATGAAAGACAATATATATATATATATATATATATATATATATATAGTCAGCATGACCTCATGATTTCAGTGACCCGGATTGAAGAGATGCATGCATGGTAGACGTACAGCTAAGGGTGCTACCCGCCCCGATGGTCGGGGTGCGGGGCGGATTCCCAATTCGCCCCGCCTCTTTTTACTTAAAAAAAACACTATATTTATTTTATTTAAAAATTATTTATAAGTGCAAAAGTAATTAAAAATATATTTTTAGATCTAAATTATAAATTTAAATTTTGTAAATTTGACTATAATTTAAAACTATGTAATTTTTAAATTTACTAGTGCATATTTTGTGTAAATTGTAGTGTATTAGTTTTTAAACTATGTAGTTTTTAAATTTGCCAATGCATATTTTGTAAACAAGTCTAACAAATTGTAATATATATTTATATATACACAATTTGTAAAATATAAATATATATTTATGTTTATATTATCTTGATCAATCTCTTGACGAGATGCAAATTTGAATTTGACTTTTTGACCAAAAGGGTCGGTAGTAATACCATCTTTTTCAGTCAAAAAAGGATATAAAGCTGAAATAAAAGGAATGCCTAAAATCACTTTGTCAGACATGTTTTTTACTAAAACAGAAGGGATTTTAAAGCAAACATTATTTTGGCAAACATGAGCGTTATTTAGTTCATAAGTAATTTTCATCTGAGATCCATTCTGATTTCAAAAATTGATGATTTCAACAAGCGTCTTATTTTTTATGTTTGTTCTGATTTACCAAATGCTTTTTGGCATAGGAAGAAACACATCGTTTCTCTTTCCTATATCAAAAATTTTGATGAACGCACAATCTCCACTAAAGCCAGATCAATTCAGATGAATAGTCAGACTTTAGAATTCTGCAAAAAAGAGATTATTGATTTAATGAAAAAAGGCATAATTAGAGAGAGTAAGTCCCCTTGGTCTTGCCCAGCTTTTTATGTCCGAAAAAAGGCCGAACTAGAGAGAGGTACCCCTCGTCTAGTCATTAATTACAAACCTTTGAACAAAGTCTTACAGTGGATTAGGTACCCTATTCCCAACAAAAATGACTTAATTCATAGGTTGAGTGATGCTGTAATCTTTTCCAAATTTGACCTCAAATCCGAGTTTTGGCAAATCCAGATAGCCGAGTCAGATAGGTATAAGACAGCCTTTGTTACTCCCTTTGGCCATTACGAATGGAATGTGATGCCATTCGGTCTCAAAAATGCCCCTAGTGAGTTCCAATATATCATGAACGACATTTTCAATTCGTTCACTGCTTTTACCATCGTCTACATAGATGATGTTCTTGTCTTTTCAAAATCTATTGATGAACACTGGAAACACTTAAATTCGTTTCTAGACATCATTAGACTCAATGGTCTTGTCGTTTCTGCGAAAAAGATCAAATTGTTCCAAACCAAGATCAGATTCCTTGGTTATGATATTTCTGAAGGAAAAATCAGGCCCATCCAAAGAGCTATTGATTTTGCCGACAAATTCCCTGATGTCATTCTTGACAAAAACCAGTTACAGAGATTTCTAGGATCTCTTAACTATGTTGCTGATTTCTACAAGGATATGAGGAAACAATGTCGTCCTTTGTTCAAAAGACTTCTTTCCAATCCTCCTCCTTGGACAGAAATTCATACTAAAATAGTGAGGAAAATCAAAGCACATGTCAAAACTCTGCCGTGCCTTGGTATCTCCACTTCTGATTCATTTAAAATAGTTGAAACAGATGCCTCCAAAATTGGTTATGGTGGCATTCTGAAACAATCTGTTTCACCAGGTTCGTCTGAACAAATCGTTCGATTCCATTCTGGAACCTGGAACCCTGCACAAGAAAAATATAGTACTATTAAACAAGAGATTTTATCTATAGTACTATGTATTTCTAAATTTCAATCTGATTTGTTAAACAAGAAGTTTTTACTTCGCATTGATTGCATGAGTGCTAAATTTGTTTTAGAACAAGATGTTCAAAACATTGCATCAAAACATATTTTTGCACGATGGCAAGGTATATTAAGTGTTTTTTATTTTGACATTGAATATATCAAAGGCACTGATAATTCTATCCCTGATTTTCTTACCAGAGAATTCTTGCAGACACCCAACCATGAGCGTCAGCAAAAAGAAAGGAAAGGAGAAACAGAGAGTGAATCCCCCACCTCCAATACCCAGTATAAAACTCATCAAGAATGAGTCTGGATCATCCACTGTGCCCAGTGCTCCATCAACAGCACTGGATATTGCCAATAGGTTCACACCTCTTGGTAAAATTGCGCAACCGTCGACCTTCGCGTCTACGGTTTCTACCCCTTTTGATCCCTATGCGAAAGCAATTGCATCAAAAGGACCTACTTTGATTACTCCCCAGTTTTTCCTCCCAAAAGGAAAATCTATGTATATGAAGAAGCCATTCGTTACCCATCTGTTCCATATAGAACCCAGCCGTTCTAATTCTACAGATCCGTACAAAATAGCCTCTTCATATTTCCCCTCTAATTTCCACTGGATACCTGAAGATTCCTCCAAAAATCTCCAGTATTATTCCAGTATTTTAATTCTCACCAACTCTCTTGTCATAAAACCCATTTATGATAAGAATGATTCCACCAAACTGATCTATCACAGTGCTTATATTCTTCGAGTTACCACAGAAGAGGAATGGGGTACAAACCCATCTACTCTTAAAAGACTCCCAGATTCTGCACTGAGTTATAATTATTTTGATTACATAACTGCCTGGAGACGTTTTATGTTCTTTCAGGTACCAGATATGAGCCATTCATGGTTCATCAATTTTGATACAAGGTTCAAAGGAACTTTCCCTTACTGGTTTCTCCAATGGTGGGACCAATTTGGATTAATTTCCCAGAATCTTCCTGAGCAGCTCGCCAGAGCTTTTACATTTTATCAACAAGTTGCTGGTACAAAATTAAACCGGCATTCACAGATGTTTCCTTATGAGCTCCATTTCTGTAAGACCTACAAACTGCCGTGGATCTTCAAATGGACTTATGAGAAAAATGCTAATATATTGGACCGAGCTTATTTCACAAAATGGTGGGATAGGTTTGGATATACTGAAAAAGTGATCAGCCAGATGATTAAAGATTTCCCTCAAGTCGCCCCTGATTTAGAAGAAAATAAGGAATTCCCTGCAATCAAATCTGGTTCAGTAATACCTGAATATCCTTTGGTAATTCAGGCCCCTGATTCTCCAACTTTTTCATCTAGAGGAAAAGCCACCAGCTCATCCTCGAAGAAATCCTCCAAGTCTGCCAAAGATAACATCCTCAGCAGACTCGGTAAAAAAGATTTGATAAAATTGTTGGAACAAAAACTGTCCAAGTCTACGAGCAATAATTCTGAAGAAAATTCGGAAGCATCCTCTGAGGCTTCATACAGTAATATTTTTGGTCATGATTCAGAAGGCATTCCAAAGCTGGAAGATGATTGACTACTACTTGAGTTCAAAGAAGACCATCCATAGTCCTCTTTGAGTTAATTGACACTCTGAGTCTAAGAGCAGTCGCCCACAGAGACAGCTGGAAGACACAGAGTCGACCGAATCCTAATTTGTCGTCTTGCGCTCAAAGCAGCCGCCCACGAGGACAGCTGGAAGACACAATGATGACACTCTGAGCCTCGTGCCTAAACAGTTATCCTACTGTTCACTCACGGATTGATTTACTGTTTTACTTTTACTATTGTAAACAGGAACTCCTTATTTCTATAAAAGGAGAACCTCGTTCTAAGCTAAGGTAGAGCTCATTCCAGAACTCACTTGAGAGAAAACCTCTAACCCTCTCCACCTAGTTCTTGACTCTCCTTATTTACCCTAATTTCTGTAAGTGCAAATCTGCACTACCTTGTGCCTGTAATTACTTTAAGCTTGTTAATTTTAATAAAGCTTATATGTTTATTACAATTATCTTTGCATACGCATACATGCATATGGTCGGTTTAACCGCTTGTTTATTTTATGCTTGCATAATTTAATTATTGTGCAATTTACTCTGTCTCTTCCATTCCCTTCCTTCTCTTCTTCTTCAGTCAGGCTCCGCCCTTTCCTTCTTCTCGCTGTTTTGGTATCAGAGCCAATCTAGTATCTAATTGTTGTGAATTGTTTCTTCTTTGTTGAACTTATTTTGTTTTCTGACAACCCCCACCCTGAGTTTCTACTTTGGTTGGTTCAGGATCATCTTTCGACAAGTAGGTGAGGAACCTGGTAAGTCCTGTGTTAAGCCGAGGTTGGCGTTGAGGGCAGATATAGGTTCAAACCCGAGGGCCGAGAGTGGTAAGTTCGCAGACCCCTGAGATGCAACGGTCGGTGTTGTCCTAGGACAAAATGAGTTAGATAAATAGATCCAATTCAACAATTAGTTCCAGGTCGGCTATGCCGCCTGACATTGTGAACGAGGAAGACTGTGCTTTTAAAGCAGTTGAGTCTTCTGCTTTGGGATCGTGGAAGATTCCAAATCTAGATGTTAATAAGCTCTATCGGACCAACTGGTTTGAAAGAACCTTGCACACAAGAAATTGCGTGCGTACTGTTGAACAAACTTATGCTATATCTAAATCCCAAGAAAAATGTTACCTGTTCCCAAAAGAACAGATGGCTAAGTTTTTCCAGGAAAGATTTAGATATATACATATTGGATCTGTCCAAATTGCTGCCAAACCTTTAACAAGCAGAGGCATCGATGCATCTGTTCTTTTTTGTTTAAGGGATGCCAGATTCAATCATTTTGAAACAAATATTCTCGGAATGATCCAATCGTCTTTAACGAATGGACCAGTCCATTTTAATTGTTATCCTGATTTAACTCTTGCTATTGATGATAATCATATTTCAAAATATTTAACTTTAAATATTTTGACCTCTGGTTACGACATGTTTGAAGGGAGTAAACCTCTCACTTTGATTTACAGGATTTATTATCGTCTTTTAAAAACGAATTTAAATCCTAGAGCTATTGCAAAACCCATCCAGGGAAAAACTCTACTGATCCAGAGTTCAACCCCAGATGCGGAAGTTTCAACCCCAAGAATGATTTTTTGGAAAGATATAACTCTTCCCAAAGAATGGATCTTGGAAGAAGAAGTTCCTCCAATCGCTATCCCTCGAAACCCTGTTGATAGTTATCCAAGTAACATTCAACAGTATTTGGATGGAACCATTAAAATCAGTTTTGAGCAGAATAGATCTCCAGGGCTAAGAAGAAATTCTTATGCTGGATCTAGTTCTTCTTTTGAAGGGTCAGAAATTCCAGTAAGAAGAGACCAAAATCTCAAACAATTTCTAGAAGATTCTGTTAAAACTACCCAACCTGTTAATCCTGTTTTGAAAATGAAGGGACTTTCTACGTCCTCTCAAGTTACCTCTGCTTTTTACTCAGCACAGGATGCTGGTTCTTCTAAAGACCAGCCTATTCATAATGAAGCCGATAAAGAAGATGAATCTTTGTTATCACCCACAGCTTCAGAAATGGTAGCTCCTGTTGCTCCCCAGATTCATCACAGTTTAACTGTGTTGAATAAGCCATTTGCGTTTGATCTTATTTATCTTTTTGAAGAATACAAACTTTCAAAAAATAGTGCTAGGCGAAAAGCCTACCATGCAAAGTATTCTGAAAAAGAAAAGCAGCGTGTTAAACGGAAATGGAAAGAAGAAATGAATAAGCAACAACAGCATATTATTTTCTTTGATTTTGTTGAAAATATTTATGTTTCAAACAACACTTTAAACCTTGTTAAAACTAATTTTGTCCAGGAAGAAGGTAAGATGGTAGTTCAGTCAAGCCATCCACCTTTGGAGACTGTCCTCATCACCCACAAGGGAGTTGAGATAACTGCTTCACCTTTCAAAATCTCGGAAACTGTTTCCAGAGATCCTGAGAAGGAAAAGATTCTCAAAGAAACAAAAAAGGTTATTTCTCAAAATAACTTTGTGAATCTTGCTCTTCATACGATTGGACAACAGTTAGATCGGATTGAAGAAAAGGTTGAAAAACCTGATCCTATTCCTTTGGTTCTTAATACAGATCAACCAAAGAAAATAATTGAAAAACCTTTGATTATCTTACCTGAAAGTCGAGCCAAAATTGATTTTAAAAATCCTCAGGCACAGACTTTAGATAAGATTGATCAAATGCTTAATGATCTGAAAAAAGAACAGCCTTCTACTAGTGCTTTGTCTAACAAAGAAATAGAAGAAGAAGTTCTTGTTGAAACTACAGACAAGTCTTCTAACAATCACTCCTCTGAAGAAAATGATCTTGATTTGCTTGAAAACAATTTTCAAGATATTGTTTTAAAACCTGAAATCGCCACATTTTCTTCAAAAGGACCCAAACCAATGAGTCTGACGAAGAACTGGTATTCCAGGCCTACTCCTCCGGATTTACAGTTTGAAGAAAAAGTTTTTCAAAGCCAATCTTCTTATTCTGCTGACAAGGTTTACGAGTGGAATATTGATGGTTTCTCAGAACAAGAGATCATGAATACCATGAGTAAAATGTCCCTTGTAGCAAATGCTTATGTGAATAATAATATCAGACAGCCTGATATTGTTAAGATTTTAACACAAGGTTTTTCCGGTGTTTTAAGAAACTGGTGGGATAAACACCTAACCAGAGATGCCAAGGAAACCATTTAGAACGCCGTCAAGCGTAATGATGAAGGGTTCCCTATTTTTGATGAAACCATTGGATCTGCCCAATCTGAGGGAGTTAATACTTTGATTTATACAATTTTAAAGCATTTTATTGGCACACCATCTGATATAACCAGTCGTATCAGCGACCAGTTAAATAATCTTAGATGTCATCAGATGTCTGATTATAGATGGTACCAAGATGTTTTTATTTCTAAAGTAATGCTTCGTGATGATAGCCAGAAGCCTTACTGGAAGGAGAAATTTATTGATGGTTTACCTCACTTATTTGCCTATAAAGTGAAGGATGAACTTACTGTTGCTGGGTCTCTTAATTATGATACATACACCTATGGTGATATATGTGCAGTAATAAAGAAACTTGGTATTAGTATGTGTAATGATCAAAGGATGCTCCGAGAGCAGATGAGAAATAGCAAGAAAGCCAAATACGAAATGGGAACATTTTGTGAACAATTTGGACTTCCTGCTATAGCTCCCTCTAAAAGGAGGCACAAGTTTTCTAAACCTCATGGTGGTATCAGGAGAAAACCCCATGATGAATTTTATAAGAAAACTTATAAAAAACCATTTTCTAAGCCATTTTCTAAGAAAAAGAAATCTAAAGATTCTTTTCAAAGAAAATGTTATATCTGTGGCAATCCAGGGCATTTCGCTAATAAATGTCTCCAGAAAGCCAAAAAAGATAAAAAGTTTAAAAAGAAGCTTAATCAGTTGAATATTAATAACAATGATAAAGAAGAACTATTTCGACTCCTAGAAATAGCTTCGTCTTCATCATCTGATATCCTCGAGTTCAGTTCAAGTGATTCAGAATATCACTCAGAAACTGAATCTCCAGATTCTACTGGTCCTAAGCTAGGTTGCAACTGTAATGATACTTGTTGTCAGACTAAAGGAAAGACAGTTCATACGCTGACCAAGTCTGAAGAACAGGAGAATTTATTGCTAACCTTGATTTCTCAAATTACAAATCCTGAGCTCAAAGAAGAATATCTTCTTAAGCTAAGAAAGCTTCTGAGTCGCCAAGAACCAGAACCTTCAAAACACAGGATTAGTTTTCAAGAAACCTTGGAAAGATTTCAAAAGAAAAAACCCAAGGAAATTTCTACAAATGATTTACAACATGAAATAAATGTTGTTAAAAAAGAAATCCTTGAACTCAGATCTGAGGTTAATAACCTTAAGTCTGAAAATGAGATTTTAAAACAAGAATTTTTAGTGTTCAAAATTGATAAACAACTTGATCAGGACATCCCTTCTGATAATGAGCAAACGAATGACTCTGGTTCTAGCCAACATGAATTAGCTGCTGATAACCAGATTTGTTTAATCCATCATACCATTCCTCCAAAATGGTTTTCAAGGGTTACCATTGTGGTTGCCCATGATTTTTAATTTTCTGTTGTTGCTATGATTGATTCCGGATCAGACCTGAATTGTATTCAGGAAGGACTCATTCCTAGCAAGTATTTTGAAAAATCTTCTGAGAGATTGTTTTCTGCAAATGGATCTCAGATGAAAATTACTTATGAGCTAAATAACGCTCATGTTTGCCAAAATAATGTTTGCTTTAAAATCCCTTCTGTTTTAGTCAAAAACATGTCTAACAAAGTGATTTTAGGCATTCCTTTTATTTCAGCTTTATATCTTTTTTTGACTGAAAAAGATGGTATTACTACCGACCCTTTTGGTCAAAAAGTCAAATTCAAATTTGCATCTCGTCAAGAGATTGATCAAGATAAAGGTTTGAAATCTTTACTTTTTGCAAAACAAAAACATCTGAATTTCCTCAAACAGGAAATAAGATACAAAAAGATTTCTGAACATTTATCTTCGCCCATTCTGATTTCAAAAATTGATGATTTCAACAAGCGTCTTAATTTTTATGTTTGTTCTGATTTACCAAATGCTTTTTGGTATAGGAAGAAACACATCGTTTCTCTTCCCTATATCAAAAATTTTGATGAACGCACAATTTCCACTAAAGTCAGATCAATTCAGATGAATAGTCAGACTTTAGAATTCTGCAAAAAGGAGATTATTGATTTAATGAAAAAATGCATAATTAGAGAGAGTAAGTCCCCTTGGTCTTGCCCAGCTTCTTATGTCCGAAAAAAGGCCGAACTAGAGAGAGGTACCCCTCGTCTAGTCATTAATTACAAACCTTTGAACAAAGTCTTACAGTGGATTAGGTACCCTATTCCCAACAAAAATGACTTAATTCATAGGTTGAGTGATGCTGTAGTATTTTCCAAATTTGACCTCAAATCCGGGTTTTGGCAAATCCAGATAGCCGAGTCAGATAGGTATAAGACAGCCTTTGTTACTCCCTTTGGCCATTACGAATGGAATGTGATGCCATTCGGTCTCAAAAATGCCCCTAGTGAGTTCCAACATATCATGAACGACATTTTCAATTCGTTCACTGCTTTTACCATCGTCTACATAGATGATGTTCTTGTCTTTTCAAAATCTATTGATGAACACTGGAAACACTTAAATTCGTTTCTAGACATCATTAGACTCAATGGTCTTGTCGTTTCTGCGAAAAAGATCAAATTGTTCCAAACCAAGATTAGATTCCTTGGTTATGATATTTCTGAAGGAAAAATCAGGCCCATCCAAAGAGCCATTGATTTTGCCGACAAATTCCCTGATGTCATTCTTGACAAAAACCAGTTACAGAGATTTCTAGGATCTCTTAACTATGTTGCTGATTTCTACAAGGATATGAGGAAACAATGTCGTCCTTTGTTCAAAAGACTTCTTTCCAATCCTCCTCCTTGGACAGAAATTCATACTAAAATAGTGAGGAAAATCAAAGCACATGTCAAAACTCTGCCGTGCCTTGGTATCCCCACTTCTGATTCATTTAAAATAGTTGAAACAGATGCCTCCAAAATTGGTTATGGTGGCATTCTGAAACAATCTGTTTCACCAGGTTTGTCTGAACAAATCGTTCGATTCCATTCTGGAACCTGGAACCCTGCACAAGAAAAATATAGTACTATTAAACAAGAGATTTTATCTATAGTACTATCTATTTCTAAATTTCAATCTGATTTGTTAAACAAGAAGTTTTTACTTCGCATTGATTGCATGAGTGCTAAATTTGTTTTAGAACAAGATGTTCAAAACATTGCATCAAAACATATTTTTGCACGATGGCAAGGTATATTAAGTGTTTTTGATTTTGACATTGAATATATCAAAGGCACTGATAATTCTATCCCTGATTTTCTTACCAGAGAATTCTTGCAGACACCCAACCATGAGCGTCAGCAAAAAGAAAGGAAAAGAGAAACAGAGAGTGAATCCCCCACCTCCAATACCCAGTATAAAACTCATCAAGAATGAGTCTGGATCATCCACTGTGCCCAGTGCTCCATCAACAGCACTGGATATTGCCAATAGGTTCACACCTCTTGGTAAAATTGCGCAACCGTCGACCTTCGCGTCTACGGTTTCTACCCCTTTTGATCCCTATACGAAAGCAATTGCATCAAAAGGACCTACTTTGATTACTCCCCAGTTTTTCCTCCCAAAAGGAAAATCTATGTATATGAAGAAGCCATTCGTTACCCATCTATTCCATATAGAACCTAGTCGTTCTAATTCTACAGATCCGTACAAAATAGCCTCTTCATATTTCCCCCTAATTTCCACTGGATACCTGAAGATTCCTCCAAAAATCTCCAGTATTATTCCAGTATTTTAATTCTCACCAACTCTCTTGTCATAAAACCCATTTATGATAAGAATGATTCCACCAAACTGATCTATCACAGTGCTTATATTCTTCGAGTTACCACAGAAGAGGAATAGGGTACAAACCCATCTACTCTTAAAAGACTCCCAGATTCTGCACTGAGTTATAATTATTTTGATTACATAACTGTCTGGAGACGTTTTATGTTCTTTCAGGTACCAGATATGAGCCATTCATGGTTCATCAATTTTGATACAAGGTTCAAAGAAACTTTCCCTTACTGGTTTCTCCAATAGTGGGACCAATTTGGATTAATTTCCCAGAATCTTCCTGAGCAGCTCGCCAGAGCTTTTACATTTTATCAACAAGTTGCTGGTACAAAATTAAACCGGCATTCACAGATGTTTCCTTATGAGCTCCATTTCTATAAGACCTACAAACTGTCGTGGATCTTCAAATGGACTTATGAGAAAAACGCTAATATATTGGACCGAGCTTATTTCCCAAAATGGTGGGATAGGTTTGGATATACTGAAAAAGTGATCAGCCAGATGATTAAAGATTTCCCTCAAGTCGCCCCTGATTTAGAAGACAAGAAGGAATTCCCTGCAATCAAATCTGGTTCAGTAATACCTGAATATCCTTTGGTAATTCAGGCCCCTGATTCTCCAACTTTTTCATCTAGAGGAAAAGCCACCAGCTCATCCTCGAAGAAATCCTCCAAGTCTGCCAAAGATAACATCCTCAGCAGACTCGGTAAAAAAGATTTGATAAAATTGTTGGAACAAAAACTGTCCAAGTCTACGAGCGATAATTCTGAAGAAAATTCGGAAGCATCCTCTGAGGCTTCATACAGTAATATTTTTGGTCATGATTCAGAAGGCATTCCAAAGCTGGAAGATGATTGACTACTACTTGAGTTCAAAGAAGACCATCCATAGTCCTCTTTGAGTTAATTGACACTCTGAGTCTAAGAGCAGTCACAGAGACAGCTGGAAGACACAGAGTCGACCGAATCCTAATTTGTCGTCTTGCGCCCAAAGCAGCCGCCCACGAGGACAGCTGGAAGACACAATGATGACACTCTGAGCCCCGTGCCTAAACAGTTATCCTACTGTTCACTCACGGATTGATTTACTGTTTTACTTTTACTATTGTAAACAGGAACTCCTTATTTCTATAAATGGAGAACCTCGTTCTAAGCTAAGGTAGAGCTCATTCCAGAACTCACTTGAGAGAAAACCTCTAACCCTCTCCACCTAGTTCTTGACTCTCCTTATTTATCCTAATTTCTGTAAGTGCAAATCTGCACTACCTTGTGCCTGTAATTACTTTAAGCTTGTTAATTTTAATAAAGCTTATATGTTTATTACAATTATCTTTGCATACGCATACATGCATATGGTCGGTTTAACCGTCTGTTTATTTTATGCTTGCATAATTTAATTATTGTGCAATTTACTCTGTCTCTTCCATTCCCTTCCTTCTCTTCTTCTTCAGTCAGGCTCCGCCCTTTCCTTCTATATATATTAATGGGGGCGGGGGCGGGGGTGGGCCCTCCCCGTCACCCACCCCCGCTAGGGGCCCTAGATGCGGGGCATGGGGCTCCGCCCCCGCATGGGCGGAGCGGGGTTGCCCGCCCCGCCATGCGGGGGCGGAGCGGAAGCTGGGCGAGGCAGCAGGGCCCCCGTTGCCCACCCCTGCGTACAGTTTAAATATTTGTTCACTAAATATATAAGAGATTCAAATTTTAAGTGCTAATTGCATGAGTTGGAAAACCACCTCTCCTTACTCGCTCCTACGTACCCTTTTTCATCCTTAAAAAAAAAAAATAGAAAAAAGCATAAACTAAAGATCAAAATCAATATAAAAAAAAATATATATATATATATATACTTTGTAAAATATTGACGAAACTATTATACATGCAGTCAATGTTGTCTCTGGCATTATTTAAATTGAGTAATTTATTAAAGATTTTGTGTCGAGGGAATGCATACAACCCTAAAATCTTGCTTTCAATGACACATTTAAAAAGGTATATTATTATTATACTCAGTGTTGTTACCTTAAGTGGGATCCTATATTAATGATTAGTGAACGAGATTTGTTTAAACGTTTTTATTCTTATTATTTTTTTCTCAGCAAGGGTTTTATTATTGTTATTATTATTCATCATAAATATTGGGATAAATATCATCTTCATTTTATATCAATCAGTATTGTATCTCAAAAGGTTATGCAGAGAGATAAGAAAACCTAAGGATCAGAATGAAGGATGTGATCAATCTTTAAATATATTTTTTGAATATATGTAATCATGATGATGTGATCAATAAGTCAAAAAAGACATTAATTTGTTAAGGTTGTCATGCATCTGCATTGGTTGTCAAACTTTACATTCTGAATGAATATATGATAGTCAAGAAGCCTGTATGCAGTCATGCAGACGATGGGTTTAGTACTCCTATATATGAATTAATGAGTAGCATCCATGCAATAATAGGGTTTTAATTAAGGTGGAGCTAAAATCCAGATCAACCTAGATGAGATATAAATGGATATTTCATGCATAAATGACCTAGCTTCCTGTGCCATGCATAGAAGATAAGCTAGGACAGACATGGTCAGGAAGAGATGGAGATGATCATATGTTATATATGTAAAGAGATGCAAATGCATGCAATATTGGAAAGCAAAGCAGAGAGATACTGCAGAGAGGGGCATCAACTAGCATTATTGGCGATATGGGGGCCGGGATGACTTTACCGAGGCAGCAGGCAAGGGCAAAAGAAAAGAAAGAGAGAAAAACCAAAGGCAAGAGAACAGTATAAAGGTAAATTGAGTGGGAAAGTGGAGACAACTCAGAGGTAAACATTATGAATCACTGCATAAACTACAGTAACACTGACTAAAGAACGTACTAATAAAGCAAGAATGCTCCAAGAAATAAAATTCACAGAAAGTGTTCTCCCTGCCTAGGGAGGGACTTGACTTAACGTGTATGGATTCTGCAGGGGGTACCCAACCCCCGCCAGCGTCACAAACCAGGCAAAGATCGTATGTGGACTTGCTGAGACATAACCCTCAGGCCATTCCTGAGGTGAGTATTCCGTTTCGGCAACCCATGTATGTGAATGGAGATATTTTTGTACAGTTTACGAAGGAAGAATTGGATCGTTCTGCGGTTCTGTTTAGGTTCTCTTTGGTACTGAAGTTTTTGCGGCAAAGGCCTTCTCTGGATCGTATTAGAATATTTATTCATAGCAGATGGGGTCTTGCTGCGCAACCAGTGGTTTCTGTGATGTGAAAGACATGAAACGTATTTGTGAGATTCTCGAATGAAGATGATTTCCTGAAGGCTATTTCAAGGGAGAGTTGTGATATTGAAGGGGCTGCTTACCAGACCTTTCAATGGACAACAGACTTTAAAGAAAAGGAGGAGCCAACTATGGTGCAAGTCTGGATTATGCTACCTAGTCTCCCCCCCCCCCTAATCTATATCAAGAAGCATATTTACGTAACATTGTGGCGCCTATTGGTGTCTTCGTTCGAAGAGATAATGCAACATGGTGTGCGACCATAACTGATGGTGCAAGGGTCTGTGCGCTTATGAAGATTGATCAAAATCCAATTTCTTCCATTTAGATTGGGACGTCGAGACACCCAACAAGTATTTTACAGGAGGTGGAGTACGAAACGTTGCCGACTTATTGTTCTTGCTGTAAAGTGCAAGGCCATACTTTAAAGATGTGTAAATCTAAGTTAAAGGAAGGAAAAGAGTTCAAGAATTGGAAGCACATTAAATCGAGTAGAGTCTGGGTGTCTAAGGAGAAGGACAAGGAGGATGGAGGTAATGAAAAGGTAGATAAGTCTGGAAAGAATCTAGAGGTTGGTAATGTTTTGTATTTACAGAATGGAAAGGATGCAAAGGAAGATCAGTCCGATAAAATGTTAAAGGAGGGAAAGGATGAAGGGTTTATTTTGCTGGAGACAGAGATTTTGTATAAAGGAAAAGGTAAAATGGATGATAATGAGTTGTTCGTGGAAGAACCAGTGTCACAGGATACATAGGTGGTTCCTATTCTTATTGGAAAAGAGGTAGAAAAGGAGGGAAGGGTTGATCGAAGTGGTGGTGGTTTGGAAATTGATATACCAGTTGGATGTGGGGAGTTGTGCCTAAATTCAAGTAGGAATGTGGAGGTTGGTAGAGCAGTGGAACAAATGGGAGAACATGATTCAAGCAATTTTTTGGTGGATTCTTTTTTGGTGAATGATCATTCATTACTGACTGATGTTTGTGTTCTGGAGGAGATTGTAAGGGACACTGAGGGGGGTCCTGGGGATATGCAAATTACAACAAATGGTGGTGAACTGATTGAGGAGGTGCAGGGGAAGGAGGGGGTTTTTGAGTTGGACAGGAATATAGAAATAAACATTGGGTCCGATACAAAGGCGGGAGAAAAATTAGAACATTTGGTCAAGGAGAAACTGGTGTTTTTGGATTCTGATATGAGGCAGGAGAAGGATAGTAGTATCAAAGAAGTCAAAGTACGATGCTTAACAAGGGTTAAAAGTAAACCCTCTAGAGTTAATTTATGAATTCCTCCTATCTTTTCTGGAATGTCTGCGGTGTTGGTAATTCGAGCGGCTTTTAAAGCAATTAGTTTCTAAATTTCATCCTAAAATTTTTGTCATTGCGGAGCCAATGTTGGATCATGCTCGGATGGCAATTTGGAAGGATAAAATGAAGTTTGCAAACTGTTGTTCGAATATTGGGGTTGGGGGTAAGTTATGGATGTTTTGGTCAGAGGATACTGAAGTAACCTTGGTGAGCATGGGTGATCAATATATTTCTATAGTGGTAAAGGAAAGTATGAAAGAGCTTTATTTAACTTTTGTGTACACGAGATGTTACTATCAGGAGCGTAGGAGATAATGGGAAAGTTTATTGTCTTTCAGCACTCAGCAAGGTTCATGGATGGTGATTGGTGATTTTAACATCATTCGGAATGATAATGAGAGACGTGGGGGTAGGCCAAGACCGGTGATAGTGATGGATGATTTTAATAATTGTATTGAGGGCTGTGGATTGGTGGAGATTCAATCATTTGGTCCGAAATATTCTTGGTGTAATGGTCATTCAAGTCTTAGCAGATCTTGGGTGAAATTAGATAAAGGACTGATGAATGTTTCTGCTATGGTAGTATTTCAGAATGTTCAATTAAAATATTTAAATAGGTCTTCATCTGATCATTCCCCTATGTTAATTTCTATGGAGAGGCCTGCTGTGAAGTATGGATTTCCTTCTTTTAAATTTCAGCAGATGTGGATTTCCCATCCTTTATTTTTGGATTGTGTCGATAAAGCTTGGGGTGGGGAGGTGTTCGCAGGATCGGCTTTACTAAAACTTATGATTAAGTTAAAGCGTGTTAAGGTAGCATTGAAGGAATGGAATAAAAATGTTTTTGGTCGAACTGAAATACATATTCAAAATCTTCAAAATCGTATTGAGGGGCTAGAACGGGATTTACAGGTAGGGTATTCGAAACATGTTGAATTAGACTTGGTGGCTTCACAGGTTGAGCTTTCCACTTGGCTGGATCGTGAAGAGCAGAGAATTGCTTCTCAGTCGAAGTTAACTTGGGTTAAATCGGGGGAAGCTTCGTCAGAATTTTTCAGTGCTATGCGAAGTCGTAAGTCCCTTTTTGTTCGTGAAATGAAAATGTAGAATGGATCTATACTCTCATCGCCAGAGGATATTCATGATGGTGCTATTTCTCATTTTCATAATTTTTTAGCAACAGGGGCTAGTTGTTCTTTGTCTTCTTTGGATGGGCTGGTTCAAGAGGTCATTTTACTAGAGGATAATGAAGAGTTACGTCGGGTGCCGAGTTTAAATGAAGTTTTTGATGCTCTCTTGTCTATTCCGAGTGACAGTAGTCCGGGTCCAGATGGTTTTGGGTCGGGATTTTATCGTGCAGTAGCTAGGTGGTTGACGCAGTAGCTAAATTTTTTAACGGTGTGGATTTTCCTCGATTTTATACAACCACTTTTTTGGTATTAATTCCGAAAGTGGAAAGTTCTGAAAGTTTTGATAAATTTCGACCGATCAGTTTGTGTTCGGTATTTTACAAGATTTGTTCAAAGATATTGGTAAATCGGCTTTCCCCATTGTTAAAAAAAATAATCTCACCTGAACAAGGGGCCTTTATTCCAGGTCGGAGCATTTTCGAGAATATTAGTTTAACGCAAGAAATGGTCCATAGTATGAATAAATCATGCCGTGGTGGAAATGTTATGTTAAAAATTGATATGGCCAAGGCCTATGATAGTATTAATTGGGAATTTTTTATGCATATTTTACGGGCTTTTGGATTTTCAGAAATAGTTTACGGTATTCTTCGACAATGTATCACTACTCCTTGGTTCTCGATGGTGATGAATGGGATTCCTAAGGGGTTTTTTAAAAGTGAAAGAGGGTTGAGGTAGGGTGATCCGTTGTCGCCATATCTGTTTACGATAGTTGAAGAGATTTTTACTCGGTTGACAAAGAGAGCATTGGATCTGGGAAAGATCAAGCCGTTTACTCAGCCTCGAGGTACGCCTATTATTTCACATCTTCTATATGCGGATGATATTGTTTTATTTTCTAATGGGGGAAAAGCTTCAATACGAGCGATTATTAATACTCTAAAAGTCTATGAGGAATGGGCGGGTCAAGTTGTTAATAATAGGAAATCTTCGATTTTCTTTTCCAAAAAAGTTTCGGAAGGAAGGAGTCGGATGATCTTAAGGATGATGGGGTTTTCGGAAGGGGTTTTTCCGTTCACTTATTTAGGAGTTCCAATTGTTTCTGGTAGGTTGCTTAGTGCTCATTTTGAAGTTATTATAAATAAGATCAGAAATCGTTTAGATGGATGGAAAATTCGTTTGTTGTCTGCTGGTGCTCGTCTTCTATTGTTAAAACATGTGATACAGAGTCTCCCAATTCATTGTCTTGCGGTGATAAAAGTACCCAAATCAGTGGTGGATAAAATTCAAAAACTTATGAGCACCTTTTTTTGGGGTATAAAGGAGGGGAAGGAAAAAAAGAAATGGAAAGCTTGGAGTAGTATTTGTAGTCCAGTTTCGGAGGGAGGATTGGGTCTCCGTAATCTGCAGGAAGTGCAGAGCTCATTACAAATGAAGTTGGTCTGGAATTTGATTCTAGGAACATCGTTATGGGCGTCATTTTTTAGGAACAAATATGTTAGGACAAAGCATATAACTCTGGTGCCTATGAATAAAGGTTCGAAGTTCTGGAAAAGTATTATGCAGACGTTGAATAAGGTGCTGGAAAATTCAAGATGGAAGGTGAGGGAAGGAAACGTTTTTTTTTTTTAGGGATAATTGGTTTGTAAATGGCCCAATTTATGTACAGCAAGAAATCAGTGAGAGGCCGGAGTTATTATTGAAGGATTGTAAAACGGAGAGTGGATGGAATGGAGAGTTATTTTCACACTTAGAGGGAATAGAAAAAGCAGAAGAGTTAATCGAACAACTGGGTTGTCTGAAACATGCTAAGGATAAGTTGATATGGCTTCAGAATCCAAGTGGGGAGTGTTCTACTGGTAGTGCTTGGCAGTGTATTCGGGCAAGAGCTTTGGAAGTTCCTTGGGCTAAATGGGTATGGAATTCGGCTATTCCTAATAAGATTTCAATAACAATATGGAAAGCTATGCATGAATGTTTGGTTGTGGATGATAGGATCCGTAAAGTGGGAATTCAAATTGCTTCAAGATGCGATTGTTGTGTACTCGGGGCTTATGAGGATATGAGTCATGTTCTTGCAACAAGGGAATTTGCAGAGAAGATTTGGAGCTTGTGTGCTGTTCGACTTGGCATGAGAAATATGTCTGGGATTAATTGGAGAGGACGGGTAGATAGTTGGCACCGAATTGCTAGAGGGTCCACACAAAAGGGTTAACTGTTGGGTATTATTCCTTCCGTGATTACGTGGAGACTATGGTGGCGACACTGCAAGGCACAGATGGAAGGAAAATTTGAGTCTGTAAGTTCAGTTTGGTATTCGATATTGCATTGGCTTTCCTGGATTGTCTTGAGGTTGAAGGATTCAAAAGGAATATCAAGGCGTGATGAAGAAATTTTGAAAAATCTGCAACTGCCGATTACATAGATATCTCTGTTGGCTATGAAACAAGTAAGATGGTCAAGGCCAAAGACTGGGTAGTTTAAACTAAATGTAGATGGAAGTTCGTTTGGGAATCCGGGTCCTTCTGGTGTGGGTGGTGTAGTTCGGAATGATAAAGGCAGGCCAGGAATAGAAGGAGCATATAATATTTAGTTCAGATTTAATAAAATAAAAACATGTTTTTATGACATGGATTTTATCAGTTTATTTATTTAATGTTTTTGGAAGACTTTTTATTAGACTTTTTCTACAAAATAAATTTCTAATTTCATTTATGAAATTTGAGATCTCTTGCCGGATTTATTGTTATGAAAAGTACGTTACACTCCTAGCCTTTGGGAAGGGGGTGTTACACATTTCCTTACTACAAATTTACAAAACAAACTCATTTCAATCACAACAAAATACCCAGACATGCATGTATGAGAGTATGAGTAACGGAATACATAAAATTAAATCAAGCAATTTAATTTTAGAGCTCGGAATCGGGTTCTCACCGCAAGTTGAAGCTTGGATTGAAGTCACGCACTATGGAGGAGCAAAGACTCATGGCGGCAACAGAGAGGGAACGAGGCTGTGAGGTGGAGGTTCACTGGTTCAGCCCGCTAGACGTGAGACTTAAGAGAGGAGGAAGGAGGAAGAAGGGAGAAGGGAAGGGAAGGGGGGTCCTGTGTTTTGGACCCCCCGTATGATGAAACAATGGCGTTCGTTTGATTTTTTTAAAAGAAAAATCAGAGTCGGAGTTTGGAGCTCCGACTCCAACTCCAACTCCCTATTCAGAGCCACTCCGCACTTCGACTCCATTTTCCGACTACTCCGCGGAGCTGATGTTGGGCGGAATAAAAAATTTCAGAATTTTGCACAACCCTAGTTTGAGTTACTATTTTTCAGACAAGCTAAATGGATCAATTCCTCCAAATAGGCTTTTTGAGAATATTACAACTATGTAAGATTCTGCATCTTCCTAATAAGATATATACATGTTTTTTATGTTTGTTTAAATTTATTTTTCAGATGTAATTAAAGTTGGGTTGTTTTTCTTACTAATATTTTCATTTTTTTTTTCAAGCACAACTTGAAAGTTGAAACATTTGGAAGTTTGTGACATTTAATATATTTTGGTTCATTTTTTGGGCATTTAGAATATTATAATTTGGAAGTTTGTAATTTATTTTATTTTGGTGCATTTGGACGTTTGTAATTAAATGTTGTTGGGAACATTTATTTTGGTTGGCATTTAGAAAATTTTGGATTTCTTTTGTTGTTGGAATGGAACTTAGAAAACATTATTGTAGTAGTGGTAAGTAAATATTATTATAATGGGTGTGCATGATGGATGGTAGGTGTGGTCCGTGTGGATGTTTATTGTAGCAATTAGTTGGATGTGGATATGGAATCATGGATGATGGGAGTACATGTAAAAATAGAACTTTCTTTTATTTTTAATTTTTGAATGCATGTTAGTATGTTACTTGTTATATTTAGTTGTATTTTTTGTTATAATCAAAAGTTTAATTAGTTTAAATTGTAATTTTGAGAAAATTAAAATTTGAAAGCCCACAATTATTTTTTTTTTAAAAAATGGGTCAAATATGAAGTTAAAAAAGATAAAAAAAGAAAGTCTAAAAATCCAACTCCGCTCCGACTCTGCTCCGATAAGTCGGAGTCAGAGGTGAAGTGGATTATGTATATCTCGGAGTCGGAGTCGAAGGTCGGATTCAACATCCGACAAAGTCGTAGTCGGAGTTGGAGGTTGGGCCCTCCGACTCCAAAGTGGTCGGTGCTCAGCCCTACACCAGCCCATACCTATAGGTTGACCCTTAACCATTTTGACTGTTGACTTTGACCCATTTGACCAGCTCAGTTTGACACAAATTCGGATCCTGACCTGGATCTAACATAATATAATATTATTATTTATTATTTTAATAATTTAAAAAAATTTGAATATCCCTATTGTAGACATGTTTAATATTGTCTTATTTGTATGCATGATTATTTTTCTTAAGATATTAAGTGACAATTCATACATGTGGCTTAGAGAAATTAAAATGATGTATCACCTAAGTGACCTCTGTCATGGAAATTTTCTCCTTGGCCTCAAATGTAGAAGTTTAATTAATTGCATCAAGTCTATATCCATGTGAATAACAATCGGCTTAAAGAAAGGTTGTTGTTTGGCCGGTCATAGATGGTATAAGGTAGTTATATGTGAATTGCATAATTTTTAGGATTAACCTATGCATTCAATAGTCAGCCTAAAGGAAGATTATTATTTGGCCAAGTTGTATAATTTTTCAAATTAACCTATCCATTCAATAATCGGCCTACAAGAAGATTCTTTGGCCAGATTGTATAATTTTTTGGAATTAGCCTAGGCATTCAATAGTCAGCTCAAAGGAATGTTATTGTTTGGCCAGGCACAATTTTTTGCATTATTCATGATTACCAACCTTATTGGGAGAGGACCACTTGCATGTTGTAGTTATTGTCCAAATACTTGATTGCAATGATGTACTAGGTATCTCATATCGGCCCGCTTTTATAAAACCATAAAATTTTTGGTTTAATTTTGTCATGTTGTTTGATTGGTTTTGTAGTTCATTAGGAATAAAGTTTTTATGATGAAAATTATGATTTGTTCATTAATACTTCAAGATTGATGGGATATTTATTTATTCTGAGTTTCTTTTATTTCCTTATATAGAATGCATCTTCGATATCTATCAATTTGAATAACATTCTAGATCTTAGTGAATCAAAATTTGGAAAATTGGAAAGATCATGTTACTATTATTCTTTGGTGTATGGATCAAACTATGCGCTTTGGCTTGATGAGTCTCCCAAGTCTACTGATCAGAGTTCTGCTAATCAGAGGACAACTATTAAAAAAGGGGTTCGCTCTAATAACACAAGTCTTATGATAATGAAACATTTTATTCTTGATTCTATTCAAGGTGCAATGCCTAAAAAGGAAAATGTCAAGAAGTACCTAAGTCAAATAGCAAATCGATTTGTTGTGTCAAAAAATGTAGAGACAAGTACGCTTCTTAGCAAACTTGTCTCAATGCGGTATAATAGCAAATGGAATATAAGAGAGTATATTATGGAGATGTCAAATCTTATTACTAGATTGAGAGCACTAAAGTTAGAATTTTCTAATGAAATTCTTTTGCATCTCATTTTGATTTCTATTCCTATACAATTTGGTCATTTCAAAACTATTTATAATATTCAAAGGGAGAAATGGAATCTTAATGAGCTTATTGCTCATTTTGTGCAAAAGGAAAAGAGGTTGAAACAAGAAAGGAAACAAAGTGCTCATATGGCAATTTTCCTTCATGGAAATCTGGGCAGCAAGAAAAGAAAGAGGAATGATAAAGCTAAGGCAATAGCCGATACTGGGACTTCACAATCAATTGTGCAACAAGAACAGGATAAGATCTCTGCTTGTTACTTTTGCAAAAGGGATGGTCATGTGAAGAAGATTTATTTCTAGTATAAGAAGTGACTTACAAAGAAATGTGATTTTTCTCTCTATGTTTGCACTAAAATTAATTTGGCTATTGTGCCACCTAATACTTGGTGGATAGATTTTGGAGCTACTATTCACATAAGTGTTACTATGCAGGGTTAACTAAAGTGCTAAAAACCAAGTGATGCTGAAAATTTATTTACTTGGGAGATGGCAATAAAGTTACTGTGGAGGCAATCAGAGTCTATAGATTAAGATTAGAATCTAGTTTTTATTTGGATTTGGATGAAACTTTTTATGTGCCATTTAGAAAGAATTTAATTTTTTTTCCTTGTTTGGACAAATCCGACTATTTTTGTTCATTTAAAAATGAGAAATTTAGTCTTTTCCGAGATTCAAATGTTATTGGTACAAACTCTTTGATTAATAATCTTTATTGGTTAGACTTAGATGCCTCTCACTTAAGGATAAATGAAACCTTGTATGTAAATAGTTGTGCTACAAAGAGGAGATTAATCAATGAAAATTCATCTGTATTGTGGCACAAGCGGTTGGGAAATATCTCGAAAGAGAGAATTGAAAGGCTTGTGCCAACTAGAATTCTTGATCCTTTTGATTTTGCAGATTTGAAAATCTGTATTGAATGCATAAAAGGAAAGCAAACAAATATAAGGAAAGTATGTACTATTAGGAGTTCAGACATCTTATAAGTGATACATAATGACATTGGTGTTATATGTCAATGACATTCTACTGGCAAGTAATGACATAGGCCTATTACATGAAACCAAGAAGTTTCTTTCGAAACACTTTGAAATAAAAGATCCTGGTGAGTCATCTTTTGTGATAGGCTTAAATATTCATCGTGATAGATCATGTGGTACAATTGGCTTATTATAGAGGGCATATGTCGAGAAAATACTTAGTAAGTTTGGCATTGTGCATTGGGGGATGCACCCATTGCAAAAACTGATAGATTAAGGTGCGGCTTGGATAGTGAAATAAGATAAGATGGTTTTAGATAAAAGTTAAATAAAATATTGTTAAAAATATTATTTTTTAATATTATTATTATTTTAGAATTTGAAAAAGTTGAATTGTTTATTATATTTTGTTTGAGAATTTAGAAAAGTTATAATAATGAGATGAGATGAAACACCCTCACTATCCAAACGGGTCTAAGTTTGCTCAATTGTCCAAAGAACAATATTGAAAAGAAACAAATGGAGGATATCTGTTATGCATCAATTGTTGAGAGCCTCATATATGCTCAAGTTTGCATACACCTAGATATTGCATATATAGTTGAAATGCTTAGTAGATATTTGAGTAATCCAGGCATGGATCATTGGAAAGCTTCTAAAAGGGTAATGCAATACTTGCAAAGAACAAAAGACTATATTCTCACATATTGGAGGTCAAAACATCTAGAGATTATTGTGCTCTCAAATTCTGATTTTGTTGATTGTCTCGATATTAGAAGATCCACGTTAGGTTATGTTTTCACGTTGGCTGGAGGAGCTGTATCATGAAAAGCGTCAAACAGACGCTTACAGCTTCTTCTACCATGGAAGCAAAGTTTATTGCTTGCTATGAGGTATCCAATCAAGCAATATGGTTGCAAAATTTTATCACCAATCTTCAAGTCATGGATAGTATTAAGAATCCACTAAAGGTTTATTGTGATAATAAGGTCGCTGAATTATATTCTAAGAACGACAAGAGTTCGTCAAAGTCTAAACACATTGACATAAAGTTTCTTATCGTGAAAGAAAGAAGTTCAGAATTATTATGTGTCAATTGAGCACATTAGTACAAATCTCATGCTTGCGGATCTGCTCACTAAAGGCTTACATCTAAAGTGTTTAAAAAGCATGTAGTTTGGATGGGAGTGGTTAGTCCTAATGACATATTTTATTAGTGGGAGTTTGTTTGTTACATACTTGACTTATTTGGCACATACTTGACTTATTTGACACATACTATGATTGTGCTTTTGATTTATTGATGATTCTAAGGCTACATTTCTTTCAAAATGTGGTAATACATAAGGCTTGAAAGAATAAAGTAGGGACTAGTTGGAAATATGCATGATAAATGATCACATTACATGAAATTTTCATGCTACATATCCGCACTTAATCTATGTTGTTGATGATATTAGTATTTGTGACCATGGATGGGTCCTGTCACGATAAATGCCACAACGACTACCATGATCTTATACAAATATATTCAATAAACCAGATTGTTTCGGGATGAAATCCATAAAGTTTGGCAATCACAGTTTGAGCTCATAAAGTTTACAATGTTTGATTTCTACAAAAAACTATGTGGTCCAAGCGGAAGATTGTTAGAATTATTTATATTAATGGACCTACATAGATTATGAATCATACATTTTATAATTGCCAAACATAAGGTTTGGATAATGTCTGTAGGGCCCAATTAGTGTGATCAATAAAGTGACATAACCAAGTCATTGACACTTTTTTAGAAGCCCATGATTTTGGTCAGATTATAAGTATTAAAGTGGTACGAGCCCGATTCATGTGTAGAGAGACCATTAAACCATGTAATTCCACTATTTTAGAATTTGGATATTATACATAGGTCATTGTCCCCACTCAAGATTCATCTTCTTGACTCTGCACATCCCATTGCTGTGAGTTTTCTCAGAGATTGAGTCTTGAACGTGGAAGACCATATCGTTGCGCTCTTCTCTCCAATGGGTACAGGTACACTCTCTTGGCTAGATTTCTATACAAATTTTACAAGTGATCCTGGACATTTTAGATTTATATAGAACCAACAGTGACGACCTTGGACAGAGGAGGGCAACAGCTGGATAGCATCTGTATAACCTTCCAAAGAAGATGTAGTGTGCGACAATATGCAGGGCCAGGCTTGTGGTGCATAAGCTGCAACAAGCTGCAGTGGCTTGCTTGGACGTGCACTGGTGGCTGTAGTGGGGTGTTTTAGGGCCGTTCACGGGGATGACGTGTGGGACTAATTCAACGTGAGGTCTTTCATAACGGAACATGAGTGGTGCTACACTATGATGCTTGTTGGGTGGGCATCCATGGAAGCTTGTCGATTGCAGGCCATACAATCTGGAACATGGTGGGCAGCGCTTGTTATGGCAGTGCACGATGCAGGCTTGTTGTGCTTGGGAGAGAACCCTCGAGCTGTTGTGGTGGTGCAGGCATGTATGGGTCTGTTGTGCATGAATTTGTACACTTTTGTTTATGTATACATACTGCTGCTGGAAACCCTAGAAAAAAAAAAAGAGGTTAAGCAGCAACTATACCCTTAACTGGGATCTGAACACACACACACGAGCAAGGAAGGAAGTCATGCGTACATGGGTTTCTACGTGGGTTGGGTTTCACATTTGGGCTTAAGCCTTGGGCCTTCCATGTGGGTTTTCACTTGGTCTCTATTTGGGCTCTAGCAAATGGATTGACCCATTTAATGAATCCAACTAAATTCTAGGGCTTTCTTATAATTTCATGAGTTTAAGTCTTGTAACAATCATAATGGGCCAATCTTAAATTCTAAAATGAGTCAAACTCGTCCAATAAATAATTTTGAATTTATAAAATAACTTTTGAACTTAATACCAATTAAATGGAGGCCCACTTTGTCCATTAATATTAAATAAACTTTAATCCAATTATTATGCCCAATAAAACCATTAACCCATCATAATAAATTTGGACGTGTTGCATATTCAAAATTATGAAATAAATCTCAATTTGGCTTTCCAAGAATATTGGCCCCTTAATACCATCCATTAAACCTTAACAGGCCTTAAAATAAACTCTTGGACCTATGGGCCTAATTTGAATTTTTTCTAGTCATCCTCAATAATTTATGTCTTATGGGTTTACCCAAAATAGCCCATTAAACTTAATTTAGATCCAATATAATTATCCATATTCCGACCTTAGAAATATTGAAACAAGTCATCACAAAAGAAGATGAAATTCTGGATTCGGAGATAGAAAATGATTTTCGAATGACCCAAATTGCCAAACAGAGAATAATATAATTTCCATCAAACAAGAAATATAATTCGTTTCAAAATTAAAACTTTTTTCAATATATCCATCTTCAATTTTATTGAAATAAAAAATTGTATATCGATGTCTATTTTTAATGACTCGAACTTCTACCCTCAAGCTACATTAACTTTCAACCAATTGGCCATACATTAAGCATTTTAAAAATGGAAAATTTGGTCATGACCCCTTTGTCCATTCACAATTAGCCTCGTGTGCCTTTTTTTAGGGTTTATCTCATGGTATTATGTGACCAAATCCCGGTGTCATATTTTTTATCCATCTCAATTAACGAATGACACGCGTCATCTTGTAAGCCCGCGCCATGTGTCAAACAATTTTTTCTTATTTTCAAAACTAAAAATAAAAATGAAAAAAATAAGATTTAATAACTTTTTTTATAAAAAAATGAGAAAAGAAAAAAGACTTGGGGGTTTGTGGGAGGGGAGACCTTCCCACCCCACCACTGGCCACCATGGGGTAGTCGAACTCGGCCACCCCACAGTGGCTTGAGCTCGGCCACCATGTGGTGGCCAGTAATGGGGAGGGAGCTCCCACAAACCCCCAAGTTTTTTTTTTTCTTTTTGATTCTTATATTTTTAATAAATGTTATTAACTTTTATTTTTTTTTATTTTAAAAAATTTTAAAAAATAAATCATCTTACGCGTCTAGGGCTCACAAAATGACACATGTCATCCATTAACTTAGATGGACAGAAAATGTGACAGAAGGATCTGATCCAAATTATGTAATAGCACAAGGGGTTAACCTTAAAAAAGTATATATGGGGCTAATCACAAATAGGCAAAATCAGTAATCACACAAGGGGTTAACCAAATCTTTCTTTTAAAAATGAACTTTGGAAAATAAAATCTGTAGCGCTTGAGAAATTCTAAACAAACATTGGGTCTATTGTTTTATTCAAAACAATAAAAAAACAAAAACATTGGGTCTATTGTGTCTTGTGAACCACCTTCAGGGGGAAGGAGACCCTTCACTCCTCGAGCTGCTCATTCATCCGTCCACAATGGGGATAAGATGACAAATTGTAAAAAAAAAAAAAATGATAAATAGCATTTTTCATCAATTTTCAAATAAAAAATTATAAACCAAACAATGTGTTTTAAGTGACTTTAAAAACTAACATATTATCTAATCTTGTTATATGTGGACATAATGCTTCATTTTCTTTTCTGTATCAAAATCTTGGCACTGAAATCTTTCTTTTTTTTTTTTTTCGTTATATTCGTTGGCATTAATGAAACCAGCTGATCACAGAGAGAGAGAGAGAGAGAGAGAGAGAGAGAGAGATAGATCTCTAAAATCTGCCCACTATCCCCTTTGCCAGTTCATTGCTTTTCACGACCTAGTTAGAGTGAATTTGTCATTCATTACAACATGGTCATAGGCATTATACAAAATATACAATGATTGTAACAAGTACTGAAAATGCAATCAATTCGCAAAGAGGGTTTAGGAACTGGAACTATGCAAGAAAGTATCTTTTCTTTTTTTTGTCAGCAGCTCAGCAAAGGACCATCTGGATTACACCTCAGAGTCTTGTGAATCAATCTGGAGTCAAGGAAAAGGATCAGACCAAAGTATCACCCCTGAGGATATTAAATTTGCAGAGAGGACAAGTGGCATTTATTCGGAGCCATCTGCTGATGCATCCACAATGGAACTGGTGGTTGCAGGGAAGGGTATAGAGCTCCACTCCATCTACATATCGTGAAAGGCAAATGCAGCACTCCTATTGAACAAAAATGCAAATCAGAATCCATGTTTGAACTTTGACTGCTCTATAAACTTTTTTTTTTTTGGGATGTCGGGGAACCACTTTAAGGCAAGGCCCTTCGGACCCACCCCTGTAGAGTAAACCCCGGTCTCGTGCACCGCACTCTTGCAGACACAACAAGGAAAGCCTATATAGGGGAAAAAAGGCAGCTTCCTTTCTATGCTATCATTATCAGATGCACTATCACATAATGAGTTGCATCACTGATTAATCAAGTGCAATTGCAAAAGTTCGATATGTTGCACAAAATGGGAAAAAGAAAAACGGGAAGTAATATTACTTAACCCCCCACCCCAAACAAAGAAGAATAATAAAAATAATGTTGAAATGAAGTACCATGACTTCCCTACCAGAAAATCTGAAAACTCTACTGCTAACTGCTATTTACCTATCACAAGGGGGAAATAATGGATGACTTTCTGCAGCTTAACTGAACGTTAACAGATATTACCAGCAAGTGATCATTTAGTACTAACCAAGGAGTCATCTAATTATTGAAGCCTTTGCTAATTTCAAATAACTTTTTTGCTCATCTAAGGTTGTATTTTGTAGTAGCTACCAGAATCCATTGTTATTATTTCCAATCGCACGCATCAAGTTTGTATGATATGTGTCAATCGCCCCTTCAACATGCCACAACTTGAAGTTTCAATCAAGTTTAAAAGCAAGTGAAAATTATATACAAATTTAGCCCAAGATTTTAGCTAATCAAAGATATCAGCCAAGAAACACACACACACAAAAAAAAAAAAAACTGCGTTTTCCCATTTCACATAAGCATGCCAAAGCAACAGTTCCAAAACTTCCAGTACTATTCCTGGGATGGTTCCTTTGTGTTTAATGCTTGGCATCTGGCAGGAGCGAAATGCTAGAACCTTTGAAAAACGCGACGATGGTGTTGGAGTTAAAAGACATTATTATCAAATTCATCATAGTTGATGGCTGCCTCAACTCTCTCAATTTGCTAATTTTCTAAATTTTGATTCTTGCTTTTTCTTCAACTAGTTAGTATGGTGTGGTCTCTTGTATACTTTCTGTGTACATGATTTGTACCCTTTGGTGCCATTAATAAGATTGACTGACTTATCCAAAAAAACATATTATCTGCTCATTTCATTTTAATGGATGAATAAAATCCAAAATATTTGCATGTCATTAGCCCTGTAACAATGAAATGACTTCTAAAATTTATCACCTTGGAAACCTAGTATGTTTAAGTGATATGGTAACATTTGTGAAGTCACAGTTAAAAATTGCATTAGCAAAGAGAAACTAGCTCTAATCAAAGCTAAACACCAGAATACATTATTGCTATATTCACAAATACAAATACTTAAAGTTAGACTAACAGTGCGGATGGGGTTCAAAGATTTATAGCATGCACAAGCAGATTTTCTTGGTGGAAAGACGGATAAAAGACATAAAATTATATCAAAATGCTTTTATGCCCAAAAAAAGGAAGAACTACATCTGACTTAATAAATTTATAACTAAAGAATATAAAAAACAGAGGATAAGAGATTGCTGCTCACAGAATCCTCTGGATGAAGACAAAGTTCATTGACATGGTTACTGTTTGCTGACTGCACCCTTGCCCGAGCAATTTTCAATTTATCCTTGTCGAAGGTCCCCAGTGGATTGGCCTGGCGAAATATATACTTGGGAAGAGACCTTATATCATCTTCGGATGCGCCATCTCTTATTGTCATAGCATAGGCAAATGCTACAATTGGAATACAGCAGCAGAGAGCAAAGAAAATGACAAAGGCCATTCCAATGCAAAAGATGATAAAGAACACGTCAAAGGCTAGGAAAACTACTGTTAACCTGCATATAATTTACAGGGTACATCATTGAGGGTTCTACAAGTTCGTTGAACATGATAACAAATAAGTATCATAGCTAAATGTTATGTCCATCATCACTATTTCTGTGTTAAAACACATACTTTGCACAGGCCATGAAATACTGATTTAATGGATGATCTTAAATTCTTATAGTTGAAGGCCGACATGGCAATGAATAACAAATTTTCACATCAGATAATTCAAGCTAAATATATAATGAACTTGTGGATTGAGGGAAATAAAACAAAAAGAACAAGAAAAAGGAGCTTGGCCACCCATGTACAATTATCAACTGTCCATCTATCATTAGCTCAAAATTTAGCATGATGGCTCTTACCAGTAAAGGCGTGGAGAATCTTGCAGAAGAACTTGGCCACCCATAACAATCCAATAGAATCCAAACACCCACCAGATGGATGATATCATTGTATTTATTGATTCCACCCTTTTTAAAATGCTGAAAAACAAAATTTAAACAGAAATAAGTAATATACACATTCTTCCGTTGTTACTGTTATGCTGACTATTGCCACATATCTCAATACAACTCCTATGCCTAGGCTGCACTGCAAGTCTGCAACTCGCATACTAAAGCCACTATTAGACGCATCACTGAATAAAATGGTTCATCGGCAAATTGAAGAAAAAAAAGATAAGAACCTTTTATCTCATCTTGAAAAAATGGAACCTTGCCTCTTCCATAATGGTTTTCAAATCATTTGAACTCAGTTGTCTACGATCACAATAAAGTGGGAAATAGGGATAGAAGATCACTATCTATCTACAGCAACCAGTTATGAAAACTAACAAGTTCAGTATATAAAAGACATACCATAAAGAGCATCCACCAGCCACCTCAATCTAAGTAAAAGTCACGTGTAATTACCTTAAAAGATAGCAGAATCATTCAAGGAAATATGTAATGTCTTCCTTATAAAACACACATATAGCTAAAATAACTCAATATTCGTCCCAAAGGAGCTCCAATCGATCATCTATTTATCTTCATTTTCCAGCTTGCTACAGTAACCCTGCTAGATCTAGCATGCACTGTTCGTACATGTAAGAACTTTTTTATTTGTTTCTCTCTCCTCTGCATTCTTGATTCCCCACTTTTTTATTTGTAATAACTTTTTCATTTCTTCCTATTTTACTTCCAGCCCCTTTGATTTGTAAAAACTGTTCATACATGTATCTATAATTACTGATATCAAAGAGACAGATTATTGCTTTGGCCAGCTATGATGGTTAGTGACCTTTTTTATTACACTTTAAAATTTGGGCATTTTCATACATACATATATATATATATGTATGTATATATTTCCTTGTATTTGAAACATAAAAGAAATTTATTCTACCATATTGACTAAGTTGTTACACTAATTCACCTAAAATGGATCCAGAAAACACTTCAAGCGAGAGGTACTTCAAAATATAACATTGCATTAGGCTAGATGAAATGAAGTTTAACATTACAAGTACTTAAAGAATGACTATATTTGCCATAAATACTCAATGAGATCCGAGTGGAGTTGAGTATAAAGTCGTCGATCTCTAATGCGATGATGACATTCAATGAAGTTGCATAGGACAGAGTTGAGATCCATTTTTTGATCTTTTGATTTTATTTCTAAGTTTTGGTTGGCTTATATATTTTATTTTGTATGTATAGGACGGTATTATATCACATTGTATATGGGTAGATATGGAAAATATCGAAAGATATTGGGATGTTGCAAATTCATTGGTACTCAAAAGGAAATATCGAAATGAATAAAAAAGATTATTTAAAAGATATGGAGAAAAATAGATAAATTGATGTATAGTTTATTGCAAAAGTCATTAGGTAAAATAGAAAAAATGGATTTTGGTGAGGAATAATAGATAACAAGATATACCAAAACATTGGGAGTGCTCTGAGAATGTGAACTTAAAGCAGCTTCGTCCACAAAAACAAAGCAGATGCCCCCCTCTTTTTTGCTACCTAGATTAGCGATGAGCTATTAGCTACCCAACTATCCTGATGGCCATATACCAAATCATACGGAAAACATCAGTGTTGCCTATTATTCATACTTTTATCCTACCCATCAGATAAGCTAAAACCCAATCAAATTTTGTATGCAACAGACGTTATTGTTGTAATTAAAGAAGTACCCTTAAAGCTAAGATCCTTGAGAGAGCGCGAGTGTAATATCCCATATAATAAGTATAAGGGTAGTGGTGTATGGAGATATCACATTGTTTGAAAAATAAACTTTATAAGATTTAATGACACTTCAATTATATTATTGACTAGTCTTTTTGGAATATAGACCATGTAATTTGAAAATTTTATTAGGACGTTACAAATAATATCAGAGTCTATTTCAACTAAAAATGTAGGACTTGAATTGCGTCACTTACGATGGACTGGCCCGATAAGGATGTCTAGAATTTAAAGAGAGAGATTGTAATATCTCATATAATAAGGATAAGAGTAGTGGTGTATGGAATCTCATATTGCTTAGGAAGAAGAAGTTATTACTTTTTATAAAATTTTAATGTGATTCCAATTGTATCATTAACTATTTCTTTAAAGTATAAGTCATAATTTAGGTCTTCTATTGAGACGTTACAGAGACTTCAAAAGTTGTAAAATTGAAAACTAATTAGTGAGCGAAAATGAAACATGATGGGTTAACTAAAAATAGATACTAAAAGAAAATTTTAAACTTTTACTTTGAAAAGAAACGAATGCAAATTAAAATGACTATGAATTGTTAGAGATTTTTAAATAAAATATCATTTAAGATTTGTTTGGAGAATGAGATGTAATGAGAATTTTGTAAATAGTAATAAGTAATTAAATAGTTTGAGTTGAATATTTTTTTAATTTTAAAAAAAATGGATAAGATGTTTAAATAAAAAATATTAAAAATTTAAAATATTATTAGAATCTAATTTTATAATATTATTTTTGTTTGAAAAATTAAAAAATTTGAATTATTTTTTATTTTTTAATTAAAAATTTAAAATTATTATAATTATTAATTTAAAAATATTTATATTTAAAAAAATATGGGATGAGACAGTAATAGAATTTTGGGATGAGATGAATTTTCCAACAAGGCTTTACACTGTCTAGAAAAAAGAAGAGAAAGTGAGAGGAAATAAAAAATTTAAAGGAACAAACCAAAAGTCGAATTATCTTTTAACAAGAAAAGAAGGCTAAAGTTACCTGCCGTAAGTGAAAGAGGACGAAAGCGGAGGATGGGCGGCACGAACACGACCATTTAGAGAAGAAATCCGCTTGAGATACTCGAGGTAGACGAAGGTGAAATGTAAGACGCACTGAAGAGAGTAGCCACAGAGCCAAACCCTGAGAGGCGTGGACGGCCTCTCCTTGAAGGTGGACAAGAGCACCACAACGGCTACCACGAGGAAGGCCAGGTTCCACACCAGGTCCAGCACCAGAATGGGCTTCGAGTAGTAGTAATAGTAGTAGCCACCGAGGTTTTGGTCATCTTCGCCTTGGAGGCCGTCCGATCGGGGCTCGGAATAGTCCCCGAGAAGGATCGAACGATGGTGGTCGGCCGCGATCAGGCGGGTGGCGTAGCGAGTGAAAGGGAAGATGAAGGTAATGGGCGGCCGGAGCTCCAAATCGCTTCTCCCGTCATTTTCAACTCGTAGAGCCTGCTGCTCTTCCTCCATTGCAGACACAGATAGAAAGTGACTTCCGAGAGAGAGAGAGAGAGAGCGGGGGAAGGAGCGGAGTCAGTGGGGGAGTGGGAAGGGGAAGGAGAAAATGAAGGGTGTGGGGGAGTAACGTAAAACGACGTCACATCATCGTTTATAGGTGTGGACCAATTTTGTCATAGGTTGTCGGTATACAAACCTTAATCATTAAAAATTTTATTCTTCATCTACACATTATATATTATATATAATTTTTTTTCTTTTATTAAATATATAATGCATAAACGATGAATAAAAATATTATATTAATTTAATAAAAATAAAAATAAAAATAAATATAATATGTGATAATAAAGAAAATAAATAACAAAACCAAGTTTGAATTTGCTGTCAAGGATGTAATGATTGGATAAGGTCAGGTCGAGCATGCTATCCTACAAATGACTTTTATTTATTTTTTTCATCTATTTGTTATTTATCATAATCAATTTTATCTCTTCATTTATTAAACAATTACTTAATTTTAATAAGGTATTAGAATATCTGTTATCATGAAATAAAATTAAAAAAAAAAATCTTTCTAAAAAAGTTAAGTATCTCAAGCTTTTCACGTGTCATTTCTAAAAATCTATTTGTACCTGTTAAAAAAGAAAAATAATGCTAGATATAATCTTATATAAATCTTACTTAATTTTTTTTTAGAAAATAATATCTAATATAAAAAGTTAATTTTTATATGAGCCTTAAATTTTATTATTTTTAAAAAAAATATACAACAGTTAAATACTTTAGGAGAACCGTATAAATCATTTTCTAAAAAATAAATTGAAAAACATTGAAGAAGTTAGGTGTACTTTAACATATTTAGAGTATTAATATTGATCTATACATAAATATATGTAAAATTATCCCTTTTACATATCCACTTTATCATTCAAGTAAAATTCTCACATTAACTTATGTATATTTGAGATAAAATAATAATAAAATATTATTATTTTTTATTATTATTAATTTTTTGCTAAAATCAATTTTTTTATATATTTTACAATTAGCATCCACTACATATATTTGACATTAATAATACAAATATATTAATAAAAAATATAATTTTTTTATATATTATATTAAAAATATAATAAAATGAAAAATACATATATAATATATTATAATAATAAAATAAATGTGTAACTGAAGATTTGTTGTATTATTGAAGGAGGAAAAAAATGAAAGAATTGTGAGAGAGAGTAGGAAGAAAGATAAATAATGATTAAAATATAATTTGTATGGTGAATAATAGTTATCTAAATTTAGATAAGTACTATTTATATGTAGCTAAATATTTAGATATGTATAAGTTAATATAAAAGATTTTAAGGTTATATTATATAAATATGACTTTATATATATATATATATAGATCAACACTAATATCCTTATGCTAAACATTTTTGCCCATTTCGATAAAACAAAACAAAAGGAGAGAGAGAAAAAGAAACAATTAATATACAGATCTACAACGCCTTGTCATATCCGCCGAATGTTGCACTTTTTTAATATAATATAATAAGATGATCCCTCGCCATCTTGATTATGTGTTCTATTAATTAAGCATATAGTTTTGGGTTTCTAATTCTAAGATCAAGCATTTTAGAATAAGAAAAGTCTTTGTTTTAAATTGAGGTACGTAGCATATTTAATAAAGTGCTTATTGATGGTATATATTTAAATTTCACTATTTAAATGATGTGAATAACGTGCTGTACACACTAACATAGGAATAAAATTAGACACCATTTTTAAATATTAAACAAATCCACAAACAGAAATTGGAGGGTATTAGTTGCAGAGTTTGTTTCGTATAGATTTTGATATATTTGACATATAATTTAGTATAAATAAGAAGTAAATTTAAGTTTAGAAATAATTCTTCTTTCGCCCATCTATCTGGAGAAGGAAGAGGTCAAGCAAAATTCTTTTACTCTTGAATAAGGGTAGAAGACAGATTATGATCCAAGGGAAGATGATGAACGATCTAGCTAAAAAATGGGAAAAACTTTGTTTGACGGAAGAAGAAAATTCAGTCATATCGATGAGGTGAGGCAGATTGGAAGAATTAACAGGTAAAGGTGACAAAAGTCTGGTAGAAAAGGTTTAATAAGTCATAAGAGAGACGTATCAATTAGGAGGTTATTGGGTCAACAATGGCAAAAGTATGGAAAATCAACAAGTCGATCGTATTTCTTGAAGTATGTTCGAATATCTTTATCATCACGCTTGCTACCCAAGCTGATAAGCAGAGAATCTGGGATGGAAGACTAGGGTTGTGCATCCAGACTAGATTTTTTTTTCGGTCCAATCTAGAACCCAGAAATTTGGGTGAATCTGGGCGGTTATCTGCTAGGATCCAGTTACAGATCAGGGTATATAATCAAATATCCGTAATTAGATTTTTTAAAAAAAAAAAATGTTTCGAAATAACTACTCTCTCTCGAATCTCACTCTGTGCTTTAATTTTTTTTTTATTTACTTTAGTCTGAATTGAATGCAATTTTCTTTATGTGCTTCCAAGGAATGTAATTTAGAAATGAAAAGAAAAAAGCAATAGTAGATTCGAGAGAAGAGGAAGAGGAAGAATCAAATGATCCTTGATGAAATATACAACGAGATTGCACAAGCAAAAGCTCTACTTGAGGATGTTGGAAAGCACAATAAGAAGAAGTTTATGGCAGCCTGTTTTAAATGGAGTAAGTGAAAATTTGGTCTCATTTAATCTTGATATGCAAATGTGACGAAAAAAACTATAATGGAGATGCCTTGAGTGAGCAACTGAGGGATAAATAGGAAATGTTCTTTGTAAAATTGATATTTTGCATTGTGATGTAAACAATGTAATATGTAGTTTGCACTGTATTAGGTGTCTATTGTCTATTATTATTGATTTTTTTTTTAATAAAAATCTGAATGGGCAATGAAAAGTAGGCCTATGAATAAAACGCCCTGGGCCGATCCGTCTGCAAGACCCGCTATTAGCCCACCCGACAAAAGTCAGGCTCATCGGGTCAAGTGGAACAACAGGTTGGCTACGTATTATATCGGTCGAAACCGATGACAAATTCAGTTTTGAATCGAGTTCTCTCCTCAAACCCTAGCCACTCGGCGTTCATGGTCACCGTTGCACTGCGAAAGACATGATTCTTCAGGCCACGGCTTGTGGTCATTGAACAGAATTATTGTGTAGGGCATATGAGATTATCGTGCAGGGCAGTTTGGAGTTGGAACCAAAAGAGGAAAAAGAAAGAGAAGATGGAGGAGAATAGCAACAACATCATATCAAGAGAGATGTTGGACCAGGTGGTGAAATGGGTGGACTCCATGGTGGTCTTTGACTTCTTCTCTTGCCTCGAGCGTTTCTCTAGCCTCAATGTCACCACTATTGACCCCAACGACGATAAAGACGACGTCTCAATGGACCGCCCTCTTGCCCTCCACCACCAAGACTCCCAAAATGACATCGTCGATCTCCCCGTCTGATCCCCCCCTCTTTCCCTTTTCGGTATTCCAATTCCCTCTATTTTGATGTAAAATTAAGGTTTTCTATTTTCTCAACGCGAGAATCGTTGCTGATGTGTCCTGTGGTGTTTGCGTGCATGAATTATAGTCTATTGTCGTGGATTTACAAAGGACATCATTGGATTGTTGCTTATAAAAAGGTTTGGTGTTTAAAAAAAAAAAAAGATTATCGTGCAGGAAAAAGTTGTCGTCGATTTCTAGAGAAGCATGGGCCAAGCGAACTTCGACCCTACCCGCAGTTGGAACTTTGCCCGCTTGAAGATTTGCTTATGATATTTCAATAAACAGAGGGTTGATAACACCCACCATTGATGAGAGCAAAGCAAATAAATGTAGTACTTTGGATCAGGATTTTACTTGTTTGGTTTCCAAGAAAATGTAAAAGGGGTAGGAAGCGATCTGTATGATGGAAATTGTAGATAAGATTTAGAAGTTGCTTTGATGGTAAAGGTCCCTCTACAAATGAAGAAGAAAGAAGGATGTATTTTCAGTTTTTATTTATTTATTTATTTTTAAGATCAGTCGGGTCATACGGTTCAACCTGATTTTCTTTTGAAAGGCCGGTTCAGGTTGGGTTAGAGCCTTAAATGGAGATATTAGGGTAGGATCGGGCACAGACCCGATATTTTGAGCCAGGTTGTAGGCCTAATGAAAAGTATAAAAAATGCCTATAAAAATATTCATTATATATAAAAAAAATACCTATAAAAAATCATATACGTAAAGGCCTATATAAAAAATGCCTTTCAAGTGTTAAAAAGATTTTAAAAAAAAATCTGGGTATTAAACACGAATGTCCACATTTAAGAAAAAGTCATATAAAAATATTTTCAAAAAGTTTGAAAAATATATTTTTTTAAAAAAAGGTAATAAATCCGGATATACAATCCAGATATTTGGGGTTTACATCCACTTATCCGTTCTAGCTTTGACCGGGTTTATCTGAGTGGATAACCATCCTATTTTCAAAATCCGGATACCGATCCAGTTATGGCCGAGTATTCGGATCCGTATATGGATCTACACCCCGATGGAAGATCATGGTTATTTGACAACAACATGTTCGTGCTAAAATTGTTTGAGTGTACAATTCCACCACATCAGCTACGATTTGAGAATGAGATTTTTTGGGTTCAGATGCATGATCTCCCTTTGGACAACACGAATAAAGAAGGTGGTGAATTAATTGGTGAGACAATTGGAAGTGTGATCGACCTAGATGTTCAGTCAACAGTTTCTCAGGGTCCTTATAGAAATGAAATTAACAAAGCCAACTGCAAGAGCAGGTATGATTATGGTCTAGGGGAATTGGTTGTGGATACCTTTAAAATATGAAAATTGTAACAAAGTGACATCAAAGCAATAGATTCTTGGTGATATTGAAGTTGTTCAATTACTGAAAATGGCGGATTGTACGAGATACAAAGATTTGGAAAAGCTAATTTTGAGGTTAAGGCAATCGCAAGAGCAGCAGCAAAAGAGGGTCGAGGACTAACAGAGAGTTGAAGACCATCAAGGTGCTTTGGAAGAATTAAGTACCAAGATGGATTTGTTGTTGGAGGTTTTTAATGGAGGAAGATTGGGTTCAAGAAATGGAAATGGTAATGGAAGTAGCAGACACGAGTAAGAAAACTTTGCAGTTCCTTTTAGAAGTATCGCGATTGAGTTTCCAAGGTTCGATGGTGAGAATCCAACATGATGGATTTACAAGGCTAATCATTAATTTGCCTTGCATCCCATGCCTGATGGTCAAAATGTTTTAATGTCTTCTTTCTATATGGAGGGTAGTGCTTTAGTTTGGTTCCAAGATGTGGAGGAAACTGGCAATTTCAGCATTTGTGGCAGCCTTGCAACTAAAATTTGGTAATTCTTCCTATGATGATCCTATGGAAGCCATTACTAGACTTAGACAAACTGCTTTTGTTGCAACATACAAGTCACAATTCGAGGCAATTTCTAATCGGCTGAAAGGGTTGTCCGAAAACTATAAATTGAGTTGTTTCTTAAGTGTGCTAAGAGATGAAATAAGGTTACCAGTTAGAATGTTGCATCCACAGGATTTAAATTCTACTTTTGGGTTGTCTAATATCTAGGAAGAGTACATTAATAGTACTCGAGGAAGCTTTAGAAATGTGATTGGAAAGCATTCTTCTCATGTCTCACATTCTGTAGGAAGTAATGCCTCTAATCCTTTAGGGACAAATGTGACAACAAATTTTGTTTTTAAAAAGGAACCTTATGCTGGAAACAAGGGAAAGAATTTTAAAAACACTGCTTGTTCAAAAAGTTTCTCTAGCAGAAATGAAGGAAAGAAGAGATAAATGCATGTGTTATTTTTGTGAAGAAAAATGGAATCCATCTCATGAGTGTAAAAATGCTAGAATTTACTTGATGGAAGGCATGGACCTGTGTTCAGATGTTAATGAGGAGTTGCAAGAGGAACTGGTGGATATTGACAGTTCTGAGGAGTTCAGGTTAGAGTGTGAGATGCCTGAGATTTCTTTGAGTGCCATAGCTAGTTCTTTAAGCCCAAGAACCATGAGGATCAAGGGAAAGGTAAAAGGGTGTTCTGTCATTATCTAGGTAGATACTGGCAGTACTCATAATTTCCTTGACTCAATGGTGGCCATGAAAGTTGAGATGTTTGCAAACATGAAAGAACAGATTGAGGTTCGAGTTGCAAATGGGGAGAGGGTAAGAAGTGAGGGGTTGTTGCAAGGGGTTCAGTTTCAGATGCAAGGAACTGAATTTATGAGTGATTTTTTCTGGTTTCACTGGGTGGTTGTGATGCAGTTGTTGGGATGCAGTGGCTAAGTACTTTGGGATTTGTGTTGTGGGATTTTAATAGTCTCACTATGACTTTTGAGGTTGATAAAAACCTGTGGTGTTGAAAGGTTTAAGCCCCAATAGACTTGAGTTGGAGGAAGAAGTTTAGTTTTGTCAACTTACTGCAGTTGAAAGGAAGGGTATATTTTTACATATTGTTCCTCAAGATTCCACTAAGAAGTTACAAATTGTGGATTCTAGTATTGAAGAGATTTTGCTAAAGTTTGGAAGGGTATTTGAGGAGCCTAAAGGGTTGACTACTAAAAGAAATAAAGGTCATCAGATTATTTTGAGAGAGGGAACTCAACCTATATCTGTAAGACCATATAGATATCATTTTTATCAAAAGTCTGAAATTGAAAAAATAGTACATGAACTGTTAACTACTGGGGTGATTCGAAATAGCCAATCTCCTTTCTCTTCTCCTGTACTTTTGGTGAGGAAATCAGATGGAACATAGCGTATATGCATGAGCTATAGGCCTTTCAACAAAGAAACTGTTAAAGACAAGTTTCCAATACCTGTGATAGATGAGCTTTTGGATGAACTGATTGGGGCCACAATTTTCTCAAAGTTGGACCTTAGATCAGGGTACCATCAAATTAGAGTAAGGGAAGAAGATATAGAGAAGACTACTTTCAGAACACACCATGGGCATTATGAGTTTTTGGTTATGTCTTTTGGTTTAACCAATGCTCCAGCAACCTTTCAAGGCCTTATGAATGAGGTACTTCGACCTTTCCTTAGGAAGTTTGTTATAGTTTTCTTTGATGACATTCTTGTTTATAGCAAAACTAAGGAAGATCATTGACAACACTTATCTTTGGTGTTGGATACCTTAGCAAAAAAACATTATTTGCTAAGAGGAGTAAGTGTCATTTTGGCTGTGAGGAGATTGATTACTTAGGCCATTTGGGTTTTACAAAGGGGGTTGAAGCAGATCCCTCTAAAATTAAAGCCATGATTGAATGACCATTGCCCAAAACCATCAAGTTCTTAAGGGGTTTCCTCGGACTAACTGGTTATTACAGAAAATTTGTGAGAGGTTATGGTATTATAGCTGGCCCACTCACTGAGGACCTGAGGCTTCTAAGGCATCCGAGGCCTTAAAGTTAGCTTTGACTAATCCTCCTGTGTTAGCTATGTCTAATTTTTCTAAAGAGTTCTTGATTGAATGTGATGCATGTGGTAAAGGAGTGGTGCTGTGTTAATGTAAGATGGGAAGCCTTTGGCTTATTTGAGTCAAGCTTTGAAGGGTGAGGCATTAGATTTGTCTACCTATGAAAAAGAGTTATTGGCATTAGTGTTGGCTATTAAAAAATGGAGGCCTTATTTGCTTGGAGGCACATTTGTGATTAAAACAGACTAGAAGAGTTTGAAGTTTCTGCTAGAGTAGAAAATTGGTACTCCCTTATAACAAAAGTGGATTAGCAAGCTTCTTGGTTATGATTTCAAGATTGAATACAAGAAAGGGAAGGATAATGTGATTGCTAATGCTTTGTCTAGAAGAGAGGAAGGGCTTGAATCATATGCTATTTTGGCTGCTATAATAGTATTGGATCCTATTTGATTGGAAGAATTAAAGTCTTCTTATTTGTTGGTAAAGAAATATTTGAGATTTGTGGGAAGTTGCAGCAGGGTTCCGTACCTACTTCTGGGTTCGAGGTTAAGAATGGCTTGCTGTCAAGAAGGACAGATTTTTGTCTGCTACATCTCCACTTAAACATCAAAATCTTCATTTTGTTCGCAATAGTGCTATGGGGGTCATTCAGGGTATCAAAAGTCCTTGCAGAGGGCTAAAGCAGACTTTATATGGGCTTGTATGAGGAAAGATGTCAAGAAATTTATTAAGGAGTGTTCAATATGTCAAACGTGCAAATCAGAAAACCTGCTACCAGCAGGCTTATTACAACTATTGCCAATACCAACTTTTTCATGGAGTGATATCTCCATGAATTTTATTGAGGCATTTCCATCATCAAAGGGTTTTTCTGTAATCTTTGTGGTGGTGGATAAATTTACTAAATATGCTCATTTCTTAACATTATCTCATCCCTATACAGCTGCTATAGTTGCTCAGTTATTCATTAATTAGATTCTTAAGTTATATGGGATGCCTAGCACTATTGTAACAAATAGGGATGTGGTGTTTACTAGCAGTTTTTGGAAGGAAATTTTCAGACTACATGGCACAAAGTTGAATTTTACCTCAACTTACCATCCTCAATCTGATGGTCAAATTGAGATAGTGAATAAGGCAGTATAACAATATTTGAGGTGTTTTGTGTTTGAGAGACCAAAAAAATGGCTTCATTGGCTACCTTGGGCAGAGTATTGGTACAATACTTCTACACATTCTTCCACAAGAATCACTCATTTTGAAGCTTTGTATGGCAGACCACCTCCTTCCTTGTTATACAGTATGTAGCTGGTACAACATAGAATCATGCTGTAGATTCTGAGCTCAAATTGAGGGAAGAAATTTTGGGAATTCTTAAATGAACTTGTTGGCTTCTCAATCTAGAATGAAGCAGTGTTATGATAACAAGCATACTAATAGACATTTTGATCTAGGGGATATGGTCTACTTGAAGTTGTAAAAATATAGGCAGAAAAGTGTTGTAGCTACTCCTTATCCTGAGTTGGCTCCTCGATTTTGTGGGCCATTTAAGGTTTTAGAAAGAATTGGTGAAATTGCTTATAAGCTGGAATTGCCCCCAAATGCAGTAATACACCAAGTTTTTCATGTTTCCAAGCTTAAGAAGCATGTGGGTCCTTATGTGAATGTGTCTCCTTCAATTCCTTTTACTGATGTTCATGGACATGCTAGAGTGGAACCAGAATGTATTCTTGAGAGGAGAATGACACTTGTCAATAATCAACCTTTCATTGAGCTACTTGTGAAATGGAGAGGAGCACGTAAGGAAGATTCTTCATGGGTTCCAGTGGAGCAGCTCAGATTTTAATATCCTGACCTTGTGGACAAGGTCTTTTAAAGGGGAGGGAATTGTTAGGATGGTGCAATGCAGGAATTTGGGAGTTGCAGTGTGTTCAAGGTTGGTGCAGTGAAGAAGTATGAGGGTTGCAGTGTTGTGATTCATCGTGTGATGCAGAAGAATTGTACAAGGCATTGTATAGATAGGATCATGTGATAAGCACGTGTTCATTAATAAGAGTAATAAGTCTGTACTAGCCTTACTTACAAATATGTAGTTACAATATTGCCCTCAGTTCTAACAAAAATAACTAACTCATTCTACATGAGCAGTTGTATAAAATCCTACGGAACTCAATGGAAAATCATCTAGCGTATTATATAGAAATCATTTTCTTGGAGGTTCTGATCCCTCAAATGATCAAAAGTCTTTCTTTCTTCTTTTCTTGTTCAAGTTACTAGCATACTGTAACAAAAGTTGCCTAGAATATGGTTTGCTTGTGGACAATTTATTCATGGGCATAAAGGACGTGCAGTTTAGGAGAAACATAGAAGCTTAATAATGGAGAAAGCAGAACAATTCGATCCATGGTAGCGAGCATACCCAATCCTCAAAAGCAAGAATTACAATCGTTACAACACCTGGGAGCATTATAGTTTAAAAGAAAATTTGAATGACATGAGTATGGGTCACCGATAGAAGGAATTTTCCGGTAATACTTCCGCCGAGCCGATGACTAATGAGAAGGAAGAAATAGTAGTGTCAGGAATGGGTACGGTTCGAGCAGGAAAATTCGGAAAGGATGGAGATGAACACAAATCTCATTGGTTGGAGGAAGAGATGATAGAGTCAAATTAAACACTATCGGCGGTTTTTCCGGAGGATCAAAATGGGATGAGTCGATGGAGGAAAAATCGAATTTTTCAAAAAAATAGAGGGAATGAGAGAGAGGGAATAAGAGTAACGGAGAGGATAATGGCTTATATACTAAAAAGGCCTTAGGACTTCACCTGCGGCCTACTTATGTTGAATTAATGAAAGCCCATGAAGACAGCCCAATAGAGCAGAACAAGCTTAATAATTCAGTTGTTGGTGTTCCTGTCTCTGTAGCAAAACCTCAAGCTCAGAACTTGGAAGAGAAAGGCACGCCATTGGGTTCGGCAGCTTCCAATTTGGAATATCATCGTCCCTTCAAGTGAGTTTTTCTCTTTTTTTTAGTGTCGAATTTCCTTATTATTGTTGAGGAATAATCTTACATTGCTCGTGGACAAGATCTTAGGCATATTTATAATGAATGAGTAATTCTCTATTGTAGAACCGATTTTATGAGATAAGTTAGGCCCATAAATTTCTTTATAGTATTAGAGCCTGCCACAGGACGAATGAGGACTTTACACTACTTATCCCGCGATAAAAACTATAAAAAATATTCGTATGTACGTGAGGGAGGTGTTAAGGAATAATCTCACATTACTTGTGGACAAGGACTTAGGCATATTTATAAGGAATGAATAATTCTCTCTCATAAAACTGCTTTTATGAGATGAGTTAAGTCTATGAATGTCTTTTCCGGCAAACAAACAGTCCAAGTTTGGTCCAAAATGGATATTTGTAGTTGTTTGCATTGGATTGAGTGTTTGAAAGTTAAACATGTTCGGCATAGTCTAGTTTGGTGTATATGCAAAATGGCTTCTGAGCTTAAACTTGCTGAAAGTTAAAACATGTTAGGCATAGTCTAGTTGGTGTAGTACGTGCTAATATTTTTTTTCTTGCTAGCTGCATGTATTTGACAGTATAATGGCAAACGTTCTGCTTTGTTTTGGGCTTGAGGGCTGTACGTGAAAGTGGAGTTGATACAACAGATACAGGTTGGAGACTTGTAGTAATGTTTGAGTGTCTTATTTCATGGGCATGCAGTTGTCATAGTGTGGAGTTTGGGTATTAAATTAACCAGATGATAAAGATGTGAAAGGGACGACCTTTATTAAGGATCCTGATGGCTATTGGATTGAGATCTTTGACCTCGAAACTTTTTTGAACCATTATTGCTGCTGCTTCTAAAATTAATGCTTTTTTTTCCTCGTGCGTCGCTTTGCCTTGTGCTATCAACTTTAATGCCTGTTTATTTGTGATGCGTGTAAGTTCAAATGAAATACTTTGTTGAGGCTATATTATGTAAGTAGAAGGTTTGGATACTGAGTTAAAATGAAATGAGTTAAGATGAAAGTTAAATAAAATATTGTTAGAATATTATTTTTTAATATTATTATTGTTTGAGATTTGAAAATTTTAAATTTTTTATTGAACTTTGTGTGGAAATTTAGAAAAGTTGTAATGATTAAATGAGATGAGTTAAAATGTTTTTTGTATCCAAACCTCCCCCTAGAATTAATTTTGTCATGTTTTTTATTCTACCATAATGTTTTGGCTACTTCTCAAGATTAGAGGTGGCAATATATGAATGGTCCCGTGAACAAAACACGAAATAAATGGGTTTGGGTCAAAACTGGTTGACTCGATAAGATACGAGTAATAAATGGATTCATTGCAAGTTAATCCACAAAACTGCAGTCAACCCGTATAATATGAATAAATTCCATTTTCAAATTTATGAATAATTAATTTTTTATTGTTGAGATGTAATATTAATATTAGTATTTAACTACTTAATATCTTAAACTATTAAACTTTTTTTGCTAATATGAAATTTTTATTTTATGAAAATATTACTTAATATCTCAAACTATTAAACATATGAAACGTGTTTGCTCAACACAATAACGATCAGTTCAAACCATATATTAAAATGAGTTAAATGGGATAAAATGAGTTAAATGGGTCCAGGATAATCCATTAAATGGGTTAATGCAAGTTGTGTGGTGTCGCTCGTGAGCCGTGTTAGAATTTTAGGGTCTGACCTGTTTCATTAAATGGGTCGTGTTTGGTTGATCTATATAATCTTAAATTATGATTTGACACGACACGTACATGATCCGCGAATATGAATTGTGACCCCGACTCAAGAGTATAAATTGGGTTTCTTTGGTCCCATCATGTGGAAGGGACTTTTTTGAATGAACTACCAGGCATACCCCAACGATATGATTTTGGGCACCCAAAAAAAAAAAAAAAAAAAAAAAAAAAAACAAACAAAAATAGAAACAAGAGCCAAGAAGAAGAAGAAGATTGTATATTCTCATTCACACACTAATCCACCTAATGGATCCAGAGTGCACTTCAAAGCAAGAGGTCAAAGTGTTCTTAAATAGCTGATACACCCAACTGGTGAAATGAAACTTAAAAATATAATTACTTAATATTTGATTATATATTAGCTATAAATGCTCAATGGGATTCAATTGGAGTTGAGAATGAACTTGTCTATTTCTAATGCTATGATGACATTAAGTGAAAATTACAAATTCATCTGTATGATCATGTGACACTGGATCTTGAGATGCCTAATCGTTTTGTTTGTATAAAAAGTCTTATACCCCAAGGTATAGATGTCACTCATCTTCTACGATTAATTATGCATGCCATTATAATATCTTTAAGCGTTTTATAATAAAAAAATCATTTCACGCACAATTATAAATAGTGCTTGAAGCAATCCAAATGTCCTTTTTATATCTTTTCTTCCCTCTTGGGTTGCAATAAAATCTTATTTGTTTTAGTTCCTTGAAGGGCATGTTTTTTATTTTTATTTTTTATAAATCAAAAGATGAGCGGTGCTACTATATCACCATGCCCGCTTTGTGTGCTGCCTAGTGAAATTTGCACTTTTTTTTTCCATTTTATTTCAAATATTTGTTTAAATATATTTAAATATTTTTAAAAAAATTTTAAAAAATACCAATACTCCTTAACTATTAAGAAAAAAAATTTTAAAAATAAATAAATATATAAACGGTCAAAATGAGGGAGCAAAATTAGGAGGTATACTAGCATTTCTCATAAAAAAGATATACCATCGGCAGATAGTGTCGCATTATGTAATCATTTCTATTGACTGAGTAATTGACATTGGGAGCACATCCTTCAACAAGCTATCTAAAAGTAGAAGAATGTTCTAGCACACACTACAATAAATATTGCTTTTTTGCGGCGACTAATTTTATTGCAAAAAGCATAAAAAAACTGCCACAAAAACTCTTTTACTAGCAAAATATCTTGGCCACAAGATTGTAGATAATAAAATGCCAATTTACGTATTTTATTCGGCAAAAATGTAATTTGTGGCAAAATCAACTTATGACAGCATTTCGATTCATCGCAAATAAGAATAAAAATTGTCAGAAATAACTCCTTCAAATCATTCAACATTCTCGAAAATATTTATTGCCACGCTGATATATTGCCACAAAATGTTTTTTGTGAGAAGAAATTTTGTTGATAATTCTTTTCAATCGCTGCAAAATAGAATATTGACAGCATACATCGCCACAAGAATGTATTGCCCGCAAAGAGACATCATCGAAAAAAGCGTCTCTCGACGAGAAGTTTAGTTGGATATGCTTTTATTGACGAGTTGATGCTGCTGCTGCTAAAAGTCAATTTCGCAAAGAGACATCCTGAAAAATAATTTATATCCACGTAAAGATGCCACCGCAAAGATTTATTTTCCACAATCAAATGGCGTAGGAAAATAAATTTTGCCATGATAGTTCAAAACATTCTTTAATTCTTTTATGCACGTCTCACATGTCGCCAATAAAAGATGGATACATTGTGGGTTGCATTGTAGCATCTATCATGTATTATCTGGTTAATACATTATCATGTATTAGTCAAATTTAATTCCCATATTTGCTACCTGTAATGACCTCGAGGTCATTTTTACAATGATTTTTATGGATCTTTACCATTATATTCACATCACAATGGCATAAATTATTAATGACCCAAAATAAGTAGGACATCAATCTGATATACTTTGTTGAGAATAAGTTGCAGAAACGCCATCAAGATAAATACTGAAACTACGTGAACTATATCGACTCCAAAACTAGCTAAAGCACGTCCATATATACATAGACATATTTTGTATATTACTTCTATTATCATTAAACATGATGCACATGAAAAGCCAAACTTAACAATTCATTCATCGTTTGACAATCAGCCAATATAAATAACATGGTAAAACAGGAATGTGCAACAATATGGCAACTTGCAGATGGGTTCATACATCTAGATTCAATTACTTGATGGTGAATAGTTTGATTAACTGGTCGAAAGCAGTTGTGGTCTTGGCTCAAAAACACTTTTCCTCCAATTCACTTAGTGTAACACCCCGTTCCCGAAAAGACATTTTAGAATTTTCGAGGAGCCAGTATGCTACTACTAAACTTGAACTTAAAACTTTTTCTTTTTAACAATGCACCAGATGCGAAAAATTTTCATAAAATAACAAACTTCAATAAATACTGAAAATCCAAAATAAAGTCTGCGGAAGCACTTATGAAAAAATAAGGAAGTCTCATGTGCTTATCAAAATAATTTATTTAAAACTTAGAACAATAAAAATAATCATAACATAATCTGTCTAGGCATCTGTCTCACCTCCCGGGGTCAAGTTCTGTTCTGCAGTCTCGTCTTCATAAATGTCATCACCTGGGGTGATTTAAAAACATAAAAACAAACTAAAATGAGTCGAATACTCAATAAGCAACACATCATTCAGTAAACATAATAAACATAAGGTTTCTTAAAAAGCGTGCATATTCATAAATACATTCATAAATAACATGACATAAACATTAACTTATCTTTCACTTGTCATAGGCCGTTACCCACTGTTGACCCCCGTGAGTTAGGGTTAGCGAATCTAAATAGATTCCGATTCTGCCCGTGGCTGCGGGGTGTGGAATCCATACATAAGGAAGACAATACTGGGTGCACTACCAGCATGCACGACTTGGCAATGCAATATGCCCATAACATAGGTACCATTTTCATATCATAACATAGGCCGTTACATATTTTATCAAATCATACTTGCATACTTGACATTTCATAGATTTCAAAAGAAATCACATACATACTTGTCATATCGTATCATAGATTTCAAAAGAAATCACATACATACTTGTCATATCGTATCATAGATTTCAAACGAAATCGCATTCTTTCATAAACGTCATGATACATGTTTCATCGCATAAAATCATGATTTTTCATAAATATTTTACGAAATAACTCTCTCATAAAATCATGAATTTCCTAAATAATTTTATGAATAATCTTTCACATAAAATCATGCATTTCATAAATAATTTCATGAATAGTCTTTCACATAAAATCATGACTTCTTCATAATTTTATCATATTTTGGGTACGTAAAAAGGGGCTTCAATAAAGGGTATACATGCATAATATCTTTTATAAAAAGACAAACAGCTCACTGTACATACGCGTAAGGATATGATCATGCTACTTACCTCGTAGCGCTAATCTAATAATTTCGGGCGCGACTGATTTCCTATAAGATAGACACGTAGCTTACGTAAATTTCTACTTAAAGACATACCTCTTAATTAAACAAGAAATTCCAACTTAATCTATATTTTTCATTAACTTTGGTCTTTCAAACTCTAAAATCACATTGACTCTATAATATTGACATCAATTCTGTATATCTAGAGTGTATATGTCCCACTTAAAATACAACTCTATCACCGTGATACAAATCTAATTAACCTCAAGCCCAGCCCACAGCTAAGTCAAATCCAATTTAAAAATACAAGTCCATTTAAACATTATTATAATCTGAAATAGTTGCAAATTCTAGCCCATAAAGATATTACCACATGAGCCCAAACAAAAGAATAAGCCCATCCCACCCTTATACGGGCCTAAGGCCCACGGCCCAACAGGAACTAAGGTTCTTTCTAGAGCCCGAAATCATGGCACATCCGAAAACAAGAAAAAAAAACAACAGCATTTGAGAGAGAGAGAGAGATGGGTCTGCGATGGAGGAGCTCACCGAGGGAGGAGCTGCACGGCACGGCGGCTGGAACCAAAGCGGTGCAACTGGGTTCCTTTGGGCTGGTAAGTGCGACGCCGAGAGAGAGGATGAGTGAGAGAGAACGGAGAGAGATTTTTTCACACCATACAACGTGCATGGGGGCTTCGGGTGGTGGTGTTGGGCGTCACTGGGCGGTGGAGGCTAGACCTCCGGCGATATCTGTTGCTGCTGACGGTGGCGTCGCGGCCCACCAGTGGCAGAACATGGCTCTCGGTTTGGGGAAGGATGCTCTGTTTCGATGGGCTAAAACAGAGGAGCTTCAGCTTCCGCTTTCCACGGAAGATGATGATGGTGGCTACTGAGTTTTGGCTGCTTTCGAGGGTGGAGAGGAAGAGCTATGGTTGCTGTGTGATTGTAGTTGTGCGGTGGTCTCGCGTTTGCTCTACGGTGAGTGTTGGTTGTGTTTGGAGGGTGAACGCTAAGTGGTGAACCGGCGGGTCGCCGTGCTGCGGGACTGAATGTGGGGTTGGTTTCGGTTCTGAAAACCCTAGGATATATCAAAGGCAGTGTGTGTAAGGCTGTTTGTGAGTGTATAAATAAAAAACTGTGTCGTGCAAGCAGAGGAAACAGATGGAGCCATGCATGCATTTTATTGATACGTGATTGGAAGACTCACAGTGGAGGGCATTGCGGCTTGCATTCTTTGGTGAGTGAAACGTGTATATGTATATATGTTTGAGAACCTAAAGAAAACCCTAGATAAAAATAAAGGAAGAGACGTGCATGTGGGTGGATTAGGTTTGGTGCGTGTTTCAAATTCAAAGAAGAAAAAATCCGGTAGAGAGGAGTTGTATTATGAAGAGGATTCATGGGTTTGGAGGGAAAAATAATAATAATAATGGAGATTTCGCTCTAGGTTTATAAAAAGAATCATCTGATAATTTGCTTTAACTCATAAAAAATTTTATCTGTAATTTTATTTCTAAATAAAAGATCGGGCCGTTACAATCTCCCCTCCTTATAAAAATTCCGTCCTCAGAATTTGCTAGACCTCAACAACCAACGTACTGATTCTCCAAAATTGTAAACGTCGATACTGGGTTCGATTGTAAGCCTAAAATAATTTGACTAGACGATTATCTGAACTCCAGAGAAAAGTAATTAAGACTCACCACATAGAATAATAAAACTCTTCACATGCAATAATAATCTCAAATGAATCATAACCTGAGACTCTCCAAAGTTCAGATCCTAACTCCTATAATTCATTCTAAGATAGAATTTCGTTACCTATAACACCTATAATATTTCCAATAGTCATAATGAATACCACAACTTACATAGCTAAAATTCCAATAATAATCAATATTTCTAATTGAGGAAATTAGTTACCTGTGTTCTCATTGGCGGGCGCATTGGTGCCACGCAACTGTGCCAAGGAGAAAACTAGAGCTGGTGCCATATACTTCTGTCCATCTCTTGTAGCTTGAGTAGTAGCTATGTTCTTCCCAGGATAATCTCGAAGATGGTGTCCTTCCTTCTCACATTTGAAACATGCTCCGGTTCCCATCAAACATTTCCCTGCATGCCTCTTACTACACTTCCCACACATGGGGAGCCATCCTGTCTCGCCCTGTCGTGACCGTTGTCCATTATCCTGACAATGCCTCTTATCCCTATGTGATGCTGGTTGGAGTTGTTGCTGCTGCTGTTGCTTTCTTTGATTATTGTAATCGATACTTTCTTGAATGTCTTCTTCAGCAATTGTAACACCCCGTATTTTAGTGTATTTTTACTGAAGGAATTATTTTTATGTAATCAAAATTTATTCTCTTATTTTAAATTGGTTGGATTTTTAGTGAGTTTATTTCTATGATTTTAAATTGGTGAAAATTATTTTTATGTGCTTTTTTAATATTTATTTATTGTTATGCATTTAAATTACTTTTAATATTTAAATTATTTACCGTGGATTTTAATTATTTCAATTTGAATTTACCATTACGTTTAAATTATTTTATTTAACTTGTGGTTTTAAAATCATCTCCATTGGATCATTTTTGTGACCCAAGTTATGAGGATTGGACCTCATTTCTTTTCCCTCCATTTTTCTTCCTCTCCTTTTCTTTTCTTTTCTTTCTTTTCTTTTTTTTCTTCTTCCTTATTTCTCCTCCCCCATGCGCGCGATCTCTCTCCTTCTCTCTCTCCCCGCGTCCGTTTCTTCTCCTCCAACCAGCGCCGCCGTGCATCGGCGGTGGTCGACACCGCCCAGCCCGCTAGCTTCCCCAGCCGCCGGCGACCTCACCCCACCAATATCACCTCCGTTCGTGCCGCCGTTAGCCCCCACGAAGCCCACGAAACCCACGAAGCAGCGGCACACTTTCCGCCGTTGCGCCGCCGTCGCACTGCCATTGGCCACCATCTTCCTACCACATCATCCCCGACCTCTTGGCAACCCATTGGACCCAACCCCAGCTCCGATCCGTCATCTGTGAAGCCCCACCAAGTCCATTTCCGATTTGTGCATTTTTGGCCTAAAACCACCCCTTGCGCCGCCACCCACGGCAAACCACCACCACCACTAGCTTCACCGACCTCCCTAGGCCCTACCCTACCATTTTTGGGTCTTCGTTTGTCCTCGTTGAAAAGTGGGTATCTGTGACCCACGGCCACAGTGTATTTACACTGTGGTGTTGCTCAGATATCACCACTTGCAGCTTCGTGATCCTCCGGAAATTATTATATTGCACTGTAAGTATTTCTCCAAAGAACTTTCGTAATTTAAATGTATTTTTGCACTAACCCATTTCACTGTATTTTTGGCATGCCGGACTGAGCCCGAGGAGTTTGGGGGTCGGATGGATTTGTGATTGGAGTTGTTTGGTTGGATTTGATTGGATTGGTAATTGTTGGTTTGGATATCGTGTTGGTACATGTGCATTTCATTATTTCATGCATGATCATGTTTGTGAAAGAAAACTGGGTTTTCGTGTGTTGCATTCATGTTCATGTGTTTATGAAAACTGAGTTTTCATGTGAGAATGGATTTTTGGTGCGTGTGTATCATGACCCGAAGCCGAGATGGGGCATTAACTCGGTGGAGCTCCTCTGGTTACTCGGGAGCGGAATATACTGAGTAACGTCCCCTGGATTGTCGCCGGGCGACAATGGGATCGGACGAGATGGTCTCGTGCCGACTCCGTGGTCCTTCTGCTGGCGGGGACTAGAGGATGTCTGGCCACGTACGTGTTGGGCGCGGAACTGGGCATCGCTCGTTGCGTAGTGTGGGTGCTTGGCCATGTACGCGCTGGGCGCGGAACTGAGCACCGCTGCGAAGCCAGGACGTGCGGATGGTCCATAGGGGAGGCCATGGTGCATATGAAAATAATGCATGGTGCATATGGAAATAATGCATGGTGCATTTGGAATTAATGCACTATTTTCTGAGAAAATAGTGCGAGTTGAATTTTGGGTAAATCATTTTCTGGGAAAATGTTTTACGGATATTTTGGGCCAAAATGGGATTTTGGTGTGTGTTGGAAAATTATCATTTTCAGGGAAAATGATGTTTTGTGGAAAAATGCATATTTCATCATGTGCATGCATTTTAGTTGCATTTAATGCATTTTATATTACGTTGTTGTTTTGGGTTATACTTACCTGCGATACCATTTTGTGGTAACGCAGATTTTGATGCTGAGGAGGAGGAGGGCGAGCCTGAGGAGACGGCTCCGCCTGAGGAGTGATCTGGGATCACTCGTTTGTATATCTGGGACTATTGTAAATTATTTTATGGATGACTGTATAACTGCTATTTAAATCTTTACTGATGTTTGATTGTAAATAAATTCTGGTACTTAGTTGACTATCCGCTGGGTTATTTTATTTGTACACTGTTGCATGTACACACACTGGCACTTCGTTGGGATGTGTGACCGTGTTGTCACCTTCCTGGTGTCTCAATCCCTGTGTATTTATATAAGGGGGATTGGGGGCGCCACAGCAATAGTAGCACGGGTGACTAGTTCCGTGAAATTTCGAATCCTGAGAGTACGTACACGCTCCCTAATCCTGCGATTCAGACCGCGCTCAAACTTTTCAGCTTTCTTTTCCTCATCTGGAATTAAGTAACTGGCAAAATGGGAAAGCTCCATGAATGTCGTAGCATACTGTGCTACCGTCATTGATCCTTGAGTAAGGTTTATAAATTGGCGAGCTCTCGACTCTTGAAGAGTTCGTGGGAAAAAGTGATCCAGAAATATTCTCATGAAATGCTCCCAAGAAATGGGGACTGCTTCCCCTAATTCCAACTGAACCAAGGCCCGAGTCCACTTCCACCATTTGTTTGCCATGTCAGTCAAATGGTAAGTGGCATATTTCACCTTCTGATCATCCGTGCAGTAGAGCACTTCAAAAATATGCTCCATACGTTCAATCCAGCTTTCCGTATCTAAGGAATTCAATCTGCCATCGAAAGTAGGTGGGTGTTGGTGGGAGAACTGTTCTAATGTGCATCCTACTTGTGTGGTTCTACCTACCACCATATCACCATTGACCATCCTTTGAAAGAAACGTGTCACTGCAGCAGCGAGTACTTCTGAATTATCATCTTGTACAGTATTGCTCTCAAACAGGGGTACGCGTGGTCTTCTTCCACGGGGTGCCATTCTAACATGCATGTTTTAACAATATCAATAAAAAAATGAATTCAACTACTAAAAGAAAATTTTATAACATACTTACTGCAGAGCAGAACCAGCCTTGGGGAGATCTTGGCCTAGACATTCATTTCCTTCATTTTCTATTTTCCAAATTTTTTTTTTAAATTCTTTGCAAAAGTTTTTTTTTCTCTCTCTATTTTGGAAAGTCTACAGAATCTTTCAACCTGTCTCTGATACCAACTGTAACACCCCGTTCTCGAAAAGACATTTTAGAATTTTCGAGGAGCCAGTATGCTACTACTAAACTTAAACTTAAAACTTTTTCTTTTTAACAATGCACCAGATGCGAAAAATTTCTATAAAATAACAAACTTCAATAAATACTGAAAATCCGAAATAAGGTCTGCGAAAGCACTTATGAAAAATAAGGAAGTCTCATGTGCTTATCAAAATAATTTATTTAAAACTTAGAACCATAAAAATAATTATAACATAATCTGTCTAGGCCTCTGTCTCGCCTCCCTGGGTCAAGTTTTGTCCTGCAGTCTCGTCTTCATAAATGTCATCACCTAGGGTGATTTAAAAACATAAAAACAAACTAAAATGAGTCGAATACTCAATAAGCAACACATCATACAGTAAACATAATAAACATAAGGTTTCTTAAAAAGCATGCATATTCATAAATACATTCATAAATAACATGACATAAACATTAACTTATCTTTCACTTGTCATAGGCCGTTACCCACTATTGACCCCCGTGAGTTAGGATTAGCGAATCTAAATAGATTTCGATTCCGCCCGTGGCCGCGGGTTGTAGAATCCATACATAAGGAAGACAATACTGGGTGCACTACAAGCATGCACGACCTGACAATGCAATATGCCCATAACATAGGTACCGTTTTCATATCATAACATAGGCCGTTACATATTTTATCAAATCATACTTGCATACTTGACATTTCATAGATTTCAAAAGAAATCACATACATATCATATCATAGATTTCAAAAGAAATCACATACATACTTGTCATATCGTATCATAGATTTCAAACGAAATCGCATTCTTTCATAAACGTCATGATACATGTTTCATCGCATAAATCATGATTTTTCATAAATATTTTACGAAATAACTCTCTCATAAAATCATGCATTTCTTAAATAATTTTATGAATAATCTTTCACATAAAATCATGCATTTCATAAATAATTTCATGAATAGTCTTTCACATAAAATCATGACTTCTTCATAATTTTATCATATTTTGGGTACGTAAAAATGGGCTTCCAATAAAGGGCATACATGCATAATATCTTTTATAAAAAGACAAACAGCTCACTGTACATACGCGTAAGGATATGATCATGCTACTTACCTCGTAGCACTAATCCAATAATTTCCGGGCGCGACTGATTTCCTATAAGATAGACACGTAGCTTACGTAAATTTCTACTTAAAGACATACCTCTTAATTAAACTAGAAATTCCAACTTAATCAATATTTTTCATTAACTTTGGTCTTTCAAACTCTAAAATCACATTGACTCTATAATATTGACATCAATTCTGTATATCTAGAGTTTATATGTCCCACTTAAAATACAACTCTATCACCATGATACAAATCTAATTAACCTCAAGCCCAGGCCACAGCTAAGTCAAATCCAATTTAAAAATACAAGTCCATTTAAACATTATTATAATCTGAAATAGTTGCAAATTCTAGCCCATAAAGATATTACCACATGAGCCCAAACAAAAGAATAAGCCCATCCCACCCTTTTACGGGCCTAAGGCTCACGGCCCAACAGGAACTAAGGTTCTTTCTAGAACCCGAAATCATGGCACATCCGAAAACAAGAAAAAAACAACAACGTTTGAGAGAGAGAGAGAGATGGGTTTGCGATGGAGGAGCTCACCGAGGGAGGAGCTGCACGGCACGGCGGCTGGAACCAAAGCGGCGCAACTGGGTTCCTTTGGGCTGGTAAGTGCGACGCCGAGAGAGAGGATGAGTGAGAGAGAACGGAGAGAGATTTTTCACACCACACAACGTGCATGGGGCTTCGGGTGGTGGCATTGGGCGTCACTGGGCGGTGGAGGCTAGAGCTCCGGTGATATCTGTTGCTGCTGACGGTGGCGTCGCAGCCCACTAGTGGCAGAACATGGCTCTCGGTTTGGGGAAGGATGCTCTATTTCGATGGGCTAAAACGGAAGATGATGATGGTGGCTACTGAGTTTGGGCTGCTTTCGAGGGTGGAGAGGAAGAGCTATGGTTGCTGTGTGATTGTAGTTGTGAAGTGGTCTCGCGTTTGCTCTACGGTGAGTGTTGGTTGTTTTTGGAGGGTGAACGCTAAGTGGTGAACAGGCGGGTCGCCGTGCTGCGGGACTGAATGTGGGGTTGGTTTCGGTTCTGAAAACCCTAGGATATATCAAAGGCAGTGTGTGTAAGGCTGTGTGTGAGTGTATAAATAAACACTGTGTCGTGCAAGCGGAGGAAACAGATGGAGCCGTGCATGCATTTTATTGATACGTGATTGGAAGACTCACGGTGGAGGGCATTGCGGCTTGCATTCTTTGGTGAGTTAAACGTGTATATGTATATATGTTTGAGAACCTAAAGAAAACCCTACATAAAAATAAAGGAAGAGACGTGCATGTGCATGTGCATGTGGGAGGATTAGGTTTGGTGCGTGTTTCAAATTCAAAGAAGAAAAAATCCGGTAGAGAGTTGTATTATGAAGAGGATTCATGGGTTTGGAGGGAATAATAATAATAATAATGGAGATTTAACTCTAGGTTTATAAAAAGAATCATCTGATAATTTGCTTTAACTCATAAAAAATTTTATCTGTAATTTTATTTCTAAATAAAAGATCGGGCCGTTACACTTAGTCTCTCAGGCAACATTGTGTATTTAGTAGTAGTCCCTTTCAATCTTGACTCTAATAAATCGAGACTTGCTGCATAAAAATATCAAGAAAACAATAACCATTACTATCATGTTATTAATAAATTTCCAAGTTAGCAGACTGAACAGACTTTAAGTAGAGATAGCTCATCAATGACTTGATACCCTTATTGGTAGCTTCTGGATTCATTTAATGATTCCTAGATATGTAAGCAATGCTAAAAAATAACAAACTTGATGCTATCTTAAATATCCAGAACCAACCCTATCATTTGTCAAATGATTACTCTCAAATTTATCTAAATGCATGGTAGGACATAAAGCTGATAACAAAGGGAATAAAAAAGCATCCACGGACCAAGCCTACAGAGGAGTAAAAAACACCTGTCAATATATAGGTTGTATGTCCTTCCTATCACTTCCAACCAAGCCACATTCTAAGTTACTCAACAAAAGCAGCCAAAAATGATATCATCCCCATTAATTGGCTGATCAACCTTCAATACCCTTTGAGACTCCAACTCTGTCATGCGAATGTTCATCAGTTTCTCATAGTCATGAAATTGGTTCTTGAATTCTAGTAAATTAGATCTCAATGCCTCAAATTGGCTCTTGTAAAAATTTGCATCATTCTTTTTCTTCTCGTTCTCCTCAATAATGCGTTGATAATCCCTATTGTTGTGCAATGAAAGAGATGGTTCAGGTATAACAGTGTGGCCTAGACCTGTTGCATAGCTTGGTCGATGTCCTAAAACCCCCTTGAACACTGCATTAGCTGCATCATCCATATTCCCATCCAAGTCTTTCTCATTCAACCGCTCAACCATCAGATTCTACATCACCATTAATGAATACCACTACATAATATAAAAGAAGGTTTAATTTAAAAACATCAATAGATATAACTTACATAATTGTGTTCTGCTGTGTCGATAATATGGTTGAAGGGTCAATGAGCAAAGGTTCTTCACCTACTCTATAATGTGGCTATAATGTCAGTAATAGGATATAGAAAGCATATAGCATATGCAAAGATAATGTGGCTATAATTTTTTTGATTCATCAAAAGTAAACGCCATTATAGAGAACACGGTAATAGAAGAAAGAAATGTAAATTGAGAACAAAGAATCAAGCATACATGAGCTTCAAAGTTGCTATCAAGAAGAGTGTTTGATGATTTAATATCCCTGTGAATGATGCGGGGATGGCCTGTGCAGTTAAATTGAAACAAAACATTAGATAGAAATTATTGAAGATGGGTTTGCCAACTTATATTCTCAACGTACAGCAAGTTTTTTAGAACTTGTTGGCCCCCAGAATTGTAGATTAATTGACTTTCAATATTGTCCATGAAAGAGACAATTGCCGTAACATATTTCTAAAATCTTGAGACCAAATATGTTTATTTGTTTAACTAAACACCACTTGTTGTATCAGGCACACTTATCTAGAGAAAATCTTTATTTTACATTTAATTAGCATAATATCCAATGAGAAAAACATGAAAAAACAAAGAAGTTTGGGGCTCCATGGATTGTCTTGATACCCAGGTTTGCGTGCATAGTTAACAAAAGAAATGATGTATCATAGGCTCCACAGAGAGATGGCAACTTGAAAAAGAGTGTAATAATTATGGTTATATAATTTAAGTCAAAAACTTTAAATCTACAAGTTCATGGAACTCTCAACAATAATTCTTACATGTATATAAAATAAGCAGGTTTAAAATCGCCAATGTAATTTTAAAAAGTTAAGCACAAGTGGCCACTAGAAGCAGAGAAGAATTTACTTAAATACTAGTACTCAAAACAGATTTTTGCATGAAGGTCATAAAAGTTGCAACTTGCAAGGGTATTGTGTATTGTTTGAACAAGGAAATGCTTATTGATTCCTAAACTCTTCTCTTTGGAAGAACCCTCAGTACTAGAATCAAGCTATTCTTTTTTTTTTCATAAGTAAGAGATAAATTTTATTAATGAAAAAGGCCTAAGCCATGTACACAGGAAGTATACCGCAGATCACCTAAATACATTCTAAGAGCGATGAACTAAAGACAAGAAGTCATGAATATTATCCCCAACTAAAACAATAGCAGAAAACCAAAGCAGTAAAGTATTTAAAAAGAAAATTTTCAGCTCCACCACTGTACGTTCCTTGTCTTCAAAACAACGCGCATTCCTTTCCATCCAAGTACACCACATGATACACAGCGGAATCATCTTCCATACTGCTGCCACTTGACGATCACCCTGCAAATTCCTCCAACAGCCCATCAAATCCACCACCCTCAAAGGCATTACCCAAGCGACATCAACCCTTCGAAAGATCTCATCTCACAACACCCTTGTTACCTCACAATGTAGTAGAAGATGATCCATTGATTCTCCATTCTTTTTGCACATGTAGCACCAATCCATCACCACACATCCTCTCTTCCTCAAATTGTAGGTGGTCAAGATCTTCCCAAAGGCGGTGTTCCAAACAAAAAAAGCAACTTTGGAGGGTACCCGAGATCTCCAGATGTTCTTCCAAGGGAATGGAGTATGGTCATGTGTGATCAAAAGGTTATAATACACCTTAACAGTACATAACTTATGAACCTTAAATCTCCACTTCAAACTATCATGTTGAGCCCTAGCAGTTCCCGAGGAATGTAATAGGCTGAAAAATTCAGTAACCATGTCTAGTTCCCAATCATGAAAATCCCTATAAAACAGAATATTCCACTGATGCGAACCATGAGAAAATAACTGCACATCAACCACTGAAACCTCCCTATTAGCTGCAATACGATATAATGCCGGAAAAACCCTTTCCAAAGTCTGATCTCCACACCACACATCTTGCCAAAAACGGATTCGGTTACCCTCACCGGCTTCAAAGCGAATATGATTTTTAAAACATTTCCACCCCTTCCTTATATACTTCCATAACCCCACTCTATACCCCCCTCACTTCATTGGAAACCCATCCACCCCATGCAACACCATATCTCGCGTCTACTGTTTCCTTCCACAATGCTCCCCCCTCCCGATGATATCTCCAAAGCCATTTCCCCAATAGTGCTTTATTAAAGGTTCGCAAGTTGCAAACACCCAACCTACCATTCACAATTGGGGCACATACCGTCTTCCAGCTAATTAGGTGGAATTCTTCTCCTCCCCTAAACCTCCCCATAAGAATGCCCTAAACATTTTCTCAATCTTATTTGCCACCCCTGCAGGAATCGGAAAAAGAGATAAGAAATATGTGGGTATGTTAGAGAGTGTGCTCTTAGTAAGAGTAAGACGCCCCCCCTTTTGATAAATGCACCATTTTCCATCCCAACCTATTCAAACCATGTAGCATAAGAATGTAATAGCAAAAAGACTCATACCTCCTCTTCAACAATAATGGTCTTTTAGACAATAATGGATTTAAAAATAACTCTGCCCACTCATCTGCCCGCTCATTCGAGGACAATTTCTATTGACCTTTCTCTGCAAAATAGAATCTTCTATTGCATCATGGCAGTCAATATACAATTGGAGCATTATGTGGAATAAACAAATTAGCAAGAACATAGTAAGCAACACAAAAGAGAAAAAAAGAAAGAACAAACATAAAGTTGCAAATGAACAAAGAAAGATATAAAGACCCCAACTCACAAGTATTCCCAAGTATGTGTAAAGTGAGATTAGAAGCCAGTTGTTCACATATCAAGCCAAATATGTCAAGTATTACACTAGGTGTGAAGACATAAGTGTTTGAAAGATCATCATCAGTTAACTTTCTAACAAAATAAAAGATAGCTCAGACTCCAACATTGATGAAGCAAGTGCTATAATGGCTAAAATGGTTAAATCATGGATCCTTTGATTGTCAGCCCTAAAGTCATATAAAACATATGTAAAAGAAAAAGAGAGAACATTTAAAGTGAAAAAGCAGTGGTTCTACCAATCACTACACTTAGAGGGGGGTGAATAGGTGTATTCCAATTTTGATCTTCTTTTCAATATTAGAAACAAATAAACAGTTAATCAATGGACAAAAACAATTAACACAATGATTTTGGTCACGAAGTGGAAACTCATTTGAAGAATTTCTTCAAATTCTAAAACCACTCTGGGTGTAAGACACCACCTAAAATCCACTATAGAAAAAGTTTATTACAATCAATTTAGAGACACTCACAAAACCTTTGTAGTTCCTAAACCTGGCTTGCAACATCACGAGTGACCCACTCGATCTCTACACGCATGTAGTGTCGGAACTCCGACCTTCTATAGCTTTCCACGAGAACCTCTCGATCTCTGCATCACAGCAGCTCCGGAAACCTTCCGGCCAACAAAACGTCCACTTCAATAGACTTTGAACGAGATTTGATCTTGAGTGTGGTGTGGTGGATATGTGTTTGCCCAAGAGAGATTCACAAGGTGAGGAATAGATTTCTCTCTTTGGCTCTTGAAACACTTAGGATTTTTCTCTATTTTTCTACACCACAGAACATAAATGATCTGTTCTATTTATAGCCCCAGCAAGTCACGGCGCTCAAAACATGAATCTTTAGGTTGTCTTGAACATTGGCTCGAGCGAGGTGTCGAGCGAAGGTCGAGCGAACGTCTCTGGATGAGTTCTGCTCGCGCGCAACATTGAGCGAACCACTCTGGATGGGTTCCGCTCGAGCGCCACGTCAAGCTCACCTCGAGCGAACCAGTCTGTTTGGTTTACGCTCGAGCGCTTAGTCGAGCGCACATCGAGCGAACCACTCTGGAAGGGTTCTGCTCGAGCGCCACGTCAAGCTCACCTCGAGCGAACCACTCTGCCTGGGTTCCGCTCGAGCGCTGAGTCGAGCGCATATCGAGCGAACCACTCTGGATGGGGTTCTGCTCGAGCGCCACGTCAAGCTCACCTCGAGCGAACCACTCTGCCTGGGTTCCGCTCGAGCGCTGAGTCGAGCGCACATCGAGCGAACCACTCTGGAAGGTTCCGCTCGAGCGCCAGGTCAAGCGCCCATCGAGCGAACCTCTCTGGGAAGGTTCCGCTCGAGCGCCAGTCGAGCGCCAGTCAAGCCACGTTGAGCACACTTCAATCTTTTTCATGTACCAATGCATCAACATTTGTTACAACTCAACTTTACATAGGTTTTCACAAGAATATGTCAATTAACTCATTTTTCCCTCAACAATCTCCCCCTTTGGCATTTCTATGACAAAACCTCTAACCTATACATAGGACCTAATCCTAACACACCCAAATCAGGATTCCCATTTTTCAGGCAAAAAGTCTTGAGCACATTGAGATATTTATGCAAACACTTAGCAAACGGTTAAACGTACCAATAACAATATGCAAGAAATAATCATAAGCATAAACATCTGTAGCACAGTTTTCAGAAAAGACTTTTCATTAAGAATTAAATCAGACATTGTTTTCAATTTAGACAAACAATATTAGCACAAGCAGCATGTGATACAAATAAAAATAGATGCTCCCCCACAAAACAAAAACAAAAGCTGCTCCAACAGCTTTCTTGCTTCTCCCCCTAAATCTCTATACCACTCCCCCTTAATCTATACTCCCCCTTTTTGTCACAAACGCCAAGGGTCTCAAGTATCACCATGAGGCTAACTGCCATCATCATCACCATCAGGCTGACTGCCATCATCATCAAAGCGCTCCTCTATATCGTTGAAGCGTTGAGTCACAAGCTGCTGCAGGTTGTTAACTTTAGCATCAAGGCTATCAAACCGTGCATCAAACCGGGCTTTAAGACAGGCAAGATACTCAACGACCCGCTGAAGGCTGGGCTCGGTCAAACCAAGTGCCGAGTTATGAGGCTGTGAGCTTGAAGGCTGAGAGCTTGATGGCTGAGACGTGGATGGCTGGGAGGAGGATGCAGGAGGATGCTCAACATTCAGTGGGTGAGGGGTAATGTGAGCATGACTCAGCTGCATGGTCCTACGCCCAATAGGAGCCTTAAGAGGAACTCTAGGCTCATTAGGAAGAAGCATAACAGCCTGAGAGAGGGCTATCCTAGTGATGAGGCAGGCGAGAGGCAAGCCAGTCCGTAATTTCGGGGAATTAAATGCCTCAAGCATAACCCGACAGAGATGACTCCCCAGATCAATGGAGACATCATTTATCAATGCATACAAAAAAGTGGCGTGGTCAGGACCGACATCACTTTGATGACCAGTAGGATATAGGTTTGTAAGGACTATCCTACTGAGAATGAGAAACTCGGGTGTAAAACGTGAGGTGAGAATGGGTGATTTACCATCCCAACTCGAAAATGGACCGATTAAACATTCAACAATGACAGTCGGACTAGGAGGAGAAGTCTGTGTATATGGATATGTGGGGTTTGCCACTCGCGGGACATTTAGCAAATCCGCAACCATGCCCAGAGTCACCCGGAAGACAATGTTCCGGAGACTGACTTCAAAAGAGCCATCATCAGAGATGGCAGCAATATTGGAGTAAAACTCCTTAACCAACTCTACAGAAGGAGTGGGATGACCAATGGTCAAGGCCAGCCACTGGCGAGACTCAAAATGCGGAGAATAACAGTCTCAGAAAGCTCACCCAGGAGAACTTCCCGCTCGACAATAGGAGAACGGGTAGAAAAATTTTGAGTGTAAAGTTCTCTTGCACGAGGATTGCGGAAATGTGCTTGAGCGGGGGCTGGAGGATTTTGGCGTGAACGAACTCTTCGAGACATGACAGAAGCTGGACAAAATCAGTGACCGTTAGACAAGGCTAAAGGTAATGTGAAATGCCCAATGCTTGATGAATGCACATGCCTAATTTTGAACCAAGCCAAACTTAGGTTAAAAAAAAAAATTTCAAAAACAAGTCATGAATGTTGTCAAAAACCATTTTAAAATGCACAATGCACATGCCCAAAAACACAATTTAACAACCCATTTGGCATTTTGAGCACTTCAAGTGCAACTAAGCCAATGTTGGGTTTTAAACCCAATGGAGGTCCCAAGCCTCAATGCCAAACACTATCCCTACACTAGAATAGACAAAAATGACCATGGGGACAAAGCAATACCAAAGCATGATGAAAATAGGAAATCAAACTTCATTGAAGCAATTCACCGAGCACTTGGAGTGCATCCAAGTACAAACCAAATGAAAAACCCCTTGGGGGTTCTAAGAACCTCCTAAATACAAAGAGAATAGGACTGGACAACCAAGAGGTCCATTCAAACACCAAACAAACCAACAAAAATGTTCTATTTCGGAATCCCCAAATCTAAAGCCCTAATATCTGAAATGTATATGTATGGAGATGTATGATGCAAAATGAAAAAAAAATGTCCAAAAATGATTGAGAAGAGGGAGAAATAAGAGACTTACCGTGATTGAAGCAAGATTTTGGGAGAAAATGAAGGAAACCACACGGAGAGAAGGGGAGAAGTTATCGCACGGGGTGGGGAGAGGAAACGATGCAGGGGGAAATAAAGGGCTGGGGAAAAAGAAAAGGGAGGGGGCGATTTTAAAACACGTTCGCTCGAGCGGCTTTTAAGTTCGCTCGAGCGGATGCCCAGAAATTTTCCTTCTTCTTTTTTTTTTCTTACAGAAATTCAGTGTGATCCAACTATTAATGAAGTTAATTTTTAAATCATTCACACACATCAAATGTAGAAAGGCATCATGTCTTTATAAAACACGCAGGTAATAAACACAAAGTATCACAAGTAATAAAGACAGCCGTGTTAACAAATTCCTTGCTCAATCAAGAAATTTCAACCAAAAGGTGTGAGCGGGGTTGGGCTGTACAAGAAACCATAAGTGTTTGAGAAACTCTTCCAAGATGCAGAAAGTCAAACCCAATGCTGCTAGAACCTAGATGCTTCTGTTTGATTATCTGTATCAATGTTAAGATACTTGTTTACCCTTTTTTTTTTTTTTTTTTATAAATATATATATGCAACAACAACCCTTTTTCTTTTCAATGACATACAATATCATCTTCTTTTCTTTTTCTTTGCACAAGGGAACAATAATGAGGTTGTCTAGCCCATGGTCAATTCTGTGTGTAGGTAGAGTTTCCTAACACTTTTGATTGCCTCCCCAAAAACTCACAGTGGTGAAACGTCGATTGACTAAGCATGGAGTGAAGTGTGTGAAGCTAGTCACAGATTACAGCTAATACTCATGTTTCAAACCTTTGTAGGCCATAGAAATATGATACAATTCTCAAAAGACACATGCACCTAGATTTTTAGAATTAACAACACCAATAACTAATATCAACCAAGGAGAGCATGTAAAGGTAGTAATACCAAAAAAAATAAGAGGATGAATAATCAGAATAACAAAAACAAAAACAAAACAAAAAACAATGCAGGTAAAGCATGCAATGCATGTTATGCATGTTTCAACCCTCAGGTCAATGCATAAATACCAATAGCCTTTCTAAGTAATTCAAACCGAAGCCCATCCAAAGGTTTAGTGAAAAGGTCGGCTAGTTGGTGTTCGGTGGGAATGTACTCAAGAGTCACCACACGTGTTTCTACCAGCTCTCGAATAAGATGATGTCTAATGTCAATGTGCTTGGTCCTAGAGTGTTGGACAGGATTTTTTGAAATGTTTATGGCACTAGTATTGTCACAATAAATGCTCATCATACCTTGAGTAATACCATAGTCACACAACATTTGCTTCATCCACAACAATTGCGTGCAACAGCTGCCTGCAGCAATATATTCAGCCTCAGCCGTGGACAGCGATATGGAATTTTGCTTCTTGCTCATCCAGGCAACAAGGTTTGTGCCAACATAGAAACACCCACCAGAAGTACTTTTTCTATCATCTGCATTACCTGCCCAATCAGCATCGGAATAGCCTGCAAGCTCAGTATTAGAGTCTCTAGAATACCAGATCCCATAATTGACTGTCTCATTTACATAGCGAAGTATGCGTTTGACAGCTACTAAATATGATTCCTTAGGATTAGCTTGAAATCTAGCACAGACCCCAACACTAAAAGCAATGTCTGGTCTACTTGCAGTGAGATACAATAGACTCTCAATTATGCTCCTATACAAGGATTGCTCAATATTCTTGCCTGACCCATCAGTACTAAGCTTAACACTCGTGCTCATAGGGGTTCTGGCATGGCTTTTCCCATCTAATCCAAATTTTTTGATTAATTCCTTTGCATATTTGGATTGAGATATAAACAGCCCATTGTCTAACTGTTTCACCTGGAGTCCTAAGAAAAAGGTTAGTTCACCTACCATGCTCATTTCAAATTCATTTTTCATTTCTTCAGCAAACTCAAGAGCCAGGGCGTCAACCGATGATCCAAATACAATGTCATCCACATAGATTTGAGCAACTGTTATGTCTTCTCCAACTTTTCTGATAAACAGTGTTTTGTCAACACTTCCTCTCAGAAAATTGTAATCTTCAAGATATGAAGTAAGCCTCTCATACCAAGCTCTAGGAGCTTGTTTCAAACCATATAAGGCTTTCTTCAACCTATAGACATGATTAGGATATTTTGGATCATTAAAGCCTTTTGGTTGTTCGACGTACACTTCTTCTTGGAGGATCCCATTCAGAAATGCACTCTTGACATCCATTTGATACAGCTTGAAACACATGTGGCATGCAATGCTTAATAATATCCGGATAGATTCAAGTCTGGCAACTGGAGCAAAGGTCTCGTCAAAGTCTATTCCTTCCATCTGCGCATACCCTTGTGCAACCAATCTTGCTTTATTTCTCACTATTGTATCATTCTCATCTGACTTATTCTTAAATATCCACTTAGTACCCACGACATTGTGATTCTCTGGTCTTGGCACCAAGTACCACACATTAGTCCTCACAAATTGGTTTATTTCTTCATGCATAGCATTCAACCAATTCTCATCATTTAAGGCTTCTTCGATTCTTTTTGGTTCAAGTTGTGAGATGGAGCTTGAGTAAGCCAATTGATTTATCACTTTCCTCCTCAGCCTCATTCCTTTATCAATGTGTCCTATGATGTTATCCTGAGGATGATTTAACTTTACTCTTGAAGAGGGCTCCTTTTGGTAACTCACTTTCTCATTTGATGAGGTCTCTAAGTTCTCATTTAGAGCACCAAAATCTTCTTGTCCAGTTTCACTCGGTGTGTGAGTTTGCTCTTCCTTGTTCAACTCCTCACCAAGAGCATCATTGACCACCACATTTATGGATTCCATGACGGTTTGGGTGCGTAGATTGTAGCTCCTATACGCACGACTATTTCTGGAATATCCAAGAAAAATTCCCTCATCACTCTTAGGGTCAAACTTAGCTAAGTTTTCCCTATATCTCAAAATGTAGCATTTACTACCAAACACCCGGAAGTATTTCACATTTGGTTTCTTTCCTTTCCACATCTCATATGGTGTTTTGGAAGTGTTTGGTCGTGGATAGACTCTATTCACAATATGACATGCTGTGTTCACAGCTTCTCCCCAGAAGTGAGTAGGTACATTTTTACTGTGAATCATGACCCGTGCCATTTCTTGAATAACTCTGTTCTTTCTTTCGACCACTCCATTTTGTTGTGGAGTGATAGGGGCAGAAAATTCTTGACTGATCCCTTCTTCATCACAGAAACTCTCAAGATTTGAGTTTTCAAACTCTCTTCCATGATCACTCCTAATTCTGACTATTGCTTTCCATTGCTCATTTTGAAGTTTCTTGCACAAAGTTCTAATCACATTAGGAATTTCACCTTTTTCTCTCAGAAATTCTACCCAGGAGTATTTGGTGAAATCATCTACCATTACCAGTATGTATTTCTTTCCCCCCAGGCTCTCAGTTCTAGAGGGTCCCATAAGATCAATGTGCAGCAAATCTAATGGTCGTTCGGTCAGAATAGCCGTTGTGTGCTTGTGAGCTGTTCTAACTTGTTTTCCCAACTGACATGACCCACAAACAGGAGTCTCTACTTTACCCAGCTCAGGCAATCCTACCACCATCTCTTTCTTGGCAATCTTAGACAGATTTTTGTGATTCACATGTCCAAGTCTTTGATGCCAGAGGTCAGTAGCCTCATTCTTAGCACTATTGCAACTATGCTGAGGTTTAGGGGCAATGCCATAACAATTATCAGATGTCCTTGTTCCTTGCATCATGCAATTTCCATTATTATCTGAAACAATACACATATCTTTTGAAAAATGGACTTCTGCACCATTGTCACACATTTGACTTATACTGAGGAGATAGGCTTTTAATCCATCAACAAATAGGACTTCTCTCAAGATGGGCAGTCCAGGTATTTCAATTTCACCCCTTCCTATTATATCAGCTTTTCCGCCATCTCCAAATGTTACTGTTCCACACTTGTACTCTTCAACTGTTTTAAATAGACTTTTATCACCTGACATGTGGCGAGAACATCCGCTATCAAGGTACCACATGTAGGTGTCTCTGGTCTTTAGAGCAATGTATGCCACATGGCAAGTGTGTCTTTTTCCAGTTCTGACCCACATTTTTCTAACTTTTGGAGAGATGTCCTTTTTGCTAGTTGACAGTTGGTCTATCTTGACATTGAGCATCTCATTTTGTCTAGTTAGGGCCCTAACTTGACTCCAAAGATTCAAATGCCCTCTTCTTGATTTACTATTTCCATCTCTCATAAGATTCCTCCTAAGCTCATAGCAGTTTGGTCGAATGTGACCAGACTTACCACAATTATGGCACACATAATTATCTTTGCGATCTCTTTGTCCCCTGAAGGATGAGGCATACTTAGGAGCAGTTATGAGATTTTTACCCATTTTTGGTGAGTACACACTTCTACTTTGAGAGCGTGTATGATCATACATGGTGTATCTCTTCAATTTAAAACAGTCTCCTACAACATGACCAGTCTTACCACAGTGGTGACACATAGGGCTTGTATTTCGAACTCTTGACTTATTGTGAGACTGAACACCCATATTTACATGAGAGGATTTCTTACCCTTGTCAGATGGGTTAGCATTCCCTTTTGCAATTGACTCACGAACAAACACAGTTTTCCTCTCATTCTTATAAGAGACTTTTGAGGCAGTAGCTGCATCAGATTTCTCTATATTATATCCTAGTCCACTCTTGTCACCAGGAGGCTTTCCTGACTTCAGGATTTCATCCAGCTTTTCTTTCCTAGTGGACAAGGATTTCAGTTCATCCTTCAACAGAATCATCTCTCTCTTGATTTTTTAATTCCTCTTCCAAAGAACCATTCCTTATTTTTAACTGATCAGTTAAACCAATAGCTTCATTTAATTTGCTTTGAAGCTCTTCATTTTCTCGTTTGCTGAAGTCTATCTCCTCAATGTGCGCTTTGTTGCGTTTTCTCAATTTAACACATTCATTGTACAGCTTCTCGGAGACTTCTTGCAACTGATCTTCATACCCAGATTCATTTCCAGATATGCTCCCATCATCAGACACTGATTCACTACATTGACTTTTGCTGCTGACAGAGGTAGTGAATGCCATGTAGTTAAGATTTCTTTTTGGAGAAGAGTTATCTGATGATTCACTCGACTCTGATTCACTCTCACTTAGAGATGCAATCTTAGCTCTTTCTTTTGCCTTTTTGTAATTTGCACATTCCAGACGAATGTGTCCAAATCCATGACATTCATGACACTGCACCCTTGATTGTACCTTGTCTTTATTTGTTCTAGTGTACTTCTCAGTGCTTCTCTCCTTGTTCCCTGAACTTGAGCCTCTATTATATCTTTCAAACTTTTTCTTCTCTGGCCTCTGGTTCTTATTGTTTCTAGCCACAAACATTTTCCTGAACTTCTTAGCATAAAATGCTATTTCTCTGTCACTCATAGCCGACTCATCGGATGACTCATCTGACTCTTCTCTAATGGTATTGAGGGTTATGGACTTGTGTTTCTTATCCATAGGAAAAGTGTGTTCATATGTTTGTAGAGAGCCTACCAATTCTTCAATTCTCATACTGTCTAGATCTTTGCTTTCTTCAATAGCAGTAACTTTAGGACGAAACCTCTCAAGGAGTGATCTGAGAACTTTTCTCACAATTCTGTTCTCAGGAATTTTGTCCCCTAGATTAAAACGAGAATTGACGACATCATTTAGTTTGGCATAAAAGGCATCGAAGGTTTCATCATCCTTCATTCTAAGTTCTTCAAAACTTGTGGTCAGCATTTGAAATTTAGAATTCTTTACAGCCTTGGTACCCTCATAGGTGACCTCAAGAATGTCCCAAGCTTCTTTGCAATTCTCACACATGGAGATTCGCTTGAACTCCTCCTGGGACACGGCCATGAAAATCGCATTCAGGCCTTTGCTATTCCAACCACACTCACTAATTTCATCCCTAGATTTTAGAAAATCTCTCATTCGAACTTTCCAATAAGCATAGTTGTTTCCATCAAAATAAGGTGGCGATGTGAGAGATTGAGACTTATCCATTTTAACCACTACAGCAGGATCACACTCAGGAATTTAATCCCAGCGGAGTGAACCCTCTCTGATACCAATTGAAAAAGCAGTGGTTCTACCAATCACTACACCTAGAGGGGGGTGAATAGATGTATTCCAATTTTGATCTTCTTTTCAATATTAGAAACAAATAAACAGTTAATCAATGGACAAAAACAATTAACACAATGATTTTGGTCACGAAGTGGAAACTCATTTGAAGAACTTCTTCAAATTCTAAAACCACTCCGGGTGTAGGCACCACCTAAAATCCACTATAGAAAAAGTTTATTACAATCAATTTAGAGACACTCACAAAACCTTTGTAGTTCCTAAACCTGGCTTGCAACATCACGAGTGACCCACTCGATCTCTACACGCATGTAGTGTCGGAACTCCGACCTTCTATAGCTTTCCACGAGAACCTCTCGATCTCTGCATCACAGCAGCTCCGGAAACCATCCGGCCAATAAAACGTCCACTTCAATGGACTTTGAACGAGATTTGATCTTGAGTGTGGTGTGGTGGATGTGTTTGTCCAAGAGAGATTCACAAGGTGAGGAATAGGTTTCTCTCTTTGGCTCTTGAAACACTTAGGGTTTTTCTCTATTTTTCCACACCACAGAACAGAAATGATCTGTTCCATTTATAGCCCCAGCAAGTCACGGCGCTCAAAACATGAATCTTTAGGTTGTCTTGAACATTGGCTCGAGCGAGGTGTCGAGCGAAGGTCGAGCGCACGTTATCTTCTGAAACCGCTCGAGCGAGGTGTCGAGCGAAGGTCGAGCGAACGTCTCTGGATGAGTTCTGCTCGCGCGCAACATCGAGCGAACCACTCTGGATGGGTTCCGCTCGAGCGCCACGTCAAGCTCACCTCGAGCGAACCAGTCTGTTTGGTTTACGCTCAAGCGCTTAGTCGAGCGCACATCGAGCGAACCACTCTGGAAGGGTTCTGCTCGACCGCCACGTCAAGCTCACCTCGAGCGAACCACTCTGCCTGGGTTCCGCTCGAGCGCTGAGTCGAGCGCATATCGAGCGAACCACTCTGGATGGGGTTCTGCTCGAGCGCCACGTCAAGCTCACCTCGAGCGAACCACTCTGCCTGGGTTCCGCTCGAGCGCTGAGTCGAGCGCACATCGAGCGAACCACTCTGGAAGGTTCCGCTCGAGCGCCCATCGAGCGAACCTCTCTGGGAAGGTTCCGCTCGAGCGCCAGTCGAGCGCCAGTCGAGCCACGTTGAGCACACTTCAATCTTTTTCATGTACCAATGCATCAACACTTGTTACAACTCAACTTTACATAGGTTTTCACAAGAATATGCCAATTAACTCATTTTTCCCTCAACATAAAGAAAAAGAAAAAGCAAAAATGACCCATGAGACAAACCTAGAGGAAGGCAACAAGAACCCTCAGAACAGGGTAAGTTCAACGATTAGCTTGGGTTATGCCTACATGGACCCTCCATCGAGTTGATGCCGACGACCTCGTGAGAACAAGCAAGAAATGAAACTCATGTTCAAAGGGTCCCTTTGTGTTATCAACCTTGATTTGAAAGCCTCTCCTTGATTTAAAAGCTTGAATCCAAATTTTGGGCTTAGACGTGAATTTGGGGATTTTGAAGGAGGGTTTCAAATCAGACAAGGATTTGGGTATTTCAAAGGAATGGTTCAATGTGATTGTATTACTAGCTTTAGCTCCAGATTTCAAAGGAATGGTTCAATGTGATTGTATTACTAGCTTTAGCTCCAGATGTTTGTAGGATTTCATGGTTAATAAGCTTCGATTTCACATTTCAGAGAGGTAGGCGATGGACACTACGTTTGGGCAGTGAGAATATTTTAGAAATGTTGTGAATATTTTTGAATAGTTATGAGTAGAGATTGAAGTGGATTTATAGATCCATTTTGAGTTGTTTAGATGTATGAAATATGTTGAGTTGTTGACTTTTAGATAGATAATTGAAAAGTACATAATAAATTTTTTTTTCTTAATATCGGTGTTGGTTAATGCTTGCAATTATAATCTTCACTCCTCAAAACCGCAAATTTAAATATTTATGAGGATTATGACTTGTCGAAATACATCGTAAAAATATTTTTTTTTTGGTAAGTGATACATCGTAAAAATATTTACGACGATCTACACTGTCATGATTAAAAAAAAGTGGTCAGTATTTATATTTAAATACTGTTCATAATATGGTGGGCATCTTTTACCCACCGACTCTTGCGGCAAGTTGATTTTTGTCGGAATAAGGTGTTAATTGTGACTAGAATTCCTTCCCCGTAAAAGTTTGGCCGCAAAAAACAGAATTTGTTGTAGTGTCCAAGGAAAATGACTATGGAAATAATAAGTTTAATTTTGCTTCCGATTGAAGAATGACAAGGAGGGAAACCTGTGAAGTTACCACATAAATCATTGTTGCCAATCAACGCGTCGAGCGAATGATATTGATCAAAATTGTCAGGAACTTTTCCCTTCAATGGGTTGTATGACAAGTCAACATCTTGTATAGAAATGAGAGAGGGGGATGTTACCTGTAAGATTATTGTAGCTGAGATATAAGATTGATAAATGGCCCGAACCCCCAAGTTTACCTGGTATCTCTCCACTGAAAAAGTTGTGACTGAGATTAGTATTTAGCCAATAAAGGTCAACGAAGCGATGGGAAAAGCATCCAGTCAAGTAGTTGTGGCTCAATATCAACTCTTGCAAATATGAGCAACCAGCAAGAGTAGTAGGGACTGGACCAATGAGATTGTTAGATTTGAGGTGCAAACGCATCAGATTCTTCAAGTTTCCTATTCCTGTTGGGATGGAACCAATAATTTTGTTCAAACTAAGGTACAAGAGATTCAAGCTCTCCATGTTGCCTATTTCCAAGGGAATGAAACCATGGATGTTGTTAGAAGCAATGTCAAATATCAGTAATTGGGTGAGGTTTACGATGGAAAGAGGTATCTCACCTGTAAGTTGATTGAAGGACAGGTCAAGGACGGTGAGGTTTGATAGAGTACCTATGTCACTAGGGATGCTCCCTTGAAGTCCATTTCCATGAAGATCAACAAAGTATAAATTTGGGAAGGAAGAAAATTTGAGTTTCAACTTACCTTCCAAATAGCTCTTAGCTAAGTTAATCTTTGTGACCCTTCCACCGGCAGTGCAAGAAATACCATAGCACTCGCCAGGACTTGAGGAATTGTTGGTCTCGGCACTTGACCACCACTTCGTCTCCAGCAGAGCTTTCATTTCTGGATCTAGAGGTGATGATTTAGATGCTGCCACAAACACAACTACCTCAGTATCCAAATAAATTCCATAGAACAAAATGCAGGTAACACATACTACTGCAATGACAGAGATGGAGGCAGATGATGCCATGTTCGAGTGTATGATTGATGAGGCCAATGTCGAAGGGTGGAGTGTCCTGTTCATTTAGTCTAACATTTCAATCAGAAAGACTGAGGAAAGTAAGTCAATGAAAAAGGATTGGATGCCATCTGTCATCCCTTTTTATATTTGTTTTGACTTTGAATGGGAGAAAAAATAGAATACCAAAGTGATTAGTCTTTTTCTAATCCAGAGGAGACACAGACCTTCCTCGAATTTCTCCTTTCAAATCCTATCCAGCTGCAATTTGGAGGGAACATTTCACCTCCATGGACCTAGTTTATGGTTTTTAGTTCATTGTTTATTATTTGATGAAATAGGGGCTGGAGCTTAACAAAAGATTCAGCCACATACACGGGTTGTTCCTGTTAGCAATTTCTATCACCACTATAATCTGATCATAAATGTTGATGCACGTGATAAAAACAACAAAACAATCGATCCCGTTTGGCAAAGAATAGTAACTCCTTCATTTCACTTGAAATTCTTGGGAGAGGAGGTTCGCCTCAAATTCTTTCCCATTTCTTTTCATTTGTTTTAATTCTATCATATTGGAAGCTAAACCACATAGTCAGTATATGTAACTTTGAAATTTGTCGAATTATATGGTTACAAATCTATAAGAGGCTACATAAAATATTCGCAGGGACATAAACAACACTTCAATGCATGAGAATTTTTAACGCTTATGATTGAATTGCTATTTCAACAGCTAATTTTCTTTTCGGCAGAGATATAAGTTCAAAACAGACCAAGCATATCGGAACATTTACTAACAAAAAAATTAAGGAACAACGAAATTTAAGACCTGACAAACCATAGCGAACATCAAGGTCTAGATTACACATTATACATGTAAATTAGGCTGCTTAGCTACTAACCCATCACTCCATGCAGCTAAGAATCCACCTTCTGATCTCCTAGTAGCAGAACACTCTGCCATCCAGTGCAATGTTGGAGAACGTGCTTAAGATCACCGATGGGAGGTTCCACTGTCCAAGTGGGGTAGTATTCACTTGGATGAAACATGCTGTGATCAGAACTCTCAGTCATCAACCTTGCTTGAGTTCCACTCACGAACAAGTCCCCTTCAGACCTTATGCAGCCAGTCATTGCCTCCTCCTTGTCAGATGCCTAGAGAGATGTCACAAATAACCAATTTCAATCTCATTATGAAAATTCCAACGTTGGAGCTTGAAAAATATGTTGGTTATAGACAAATTCACATGCTTCCAGTAAATTGAACGATTTCAGAGGATTGACTGAGGCTTAAGAACTTGTTAAGCCTGCATAATGTATTAGACATAATTCCGACCACTCTTTTATGGCATCTAGCTGTGTGGCTTGACAAGCAAAACTTTGTAATATGGACAACACTGTCAAACTATGGATTATGACAGTTAAAAGAGTATAAGATGATGTCATGCTTCCTCCATTGACTAGTCAAGCAGCACAAATGTTTTGCAGTATCATCGCTGATTCATAATGACAACTGTCCAGTCGATGAAAGCAGGAAACAGCCACCCCCATTATAAATATTAATGCAATTAGCCACTTCGGCAGTGTCCCAATCAAGATTCCTATTTTCAATGATCTCAAGTAGTCTAACAATGTATTCCTATTGTTGATATAAATGATTTATGCTGTTGCAAAATTAACTACATGGGATCTCTGTCTTCTTTTATCATGGGAGGATGCCAAAATTGCTAGCATGCTTGAAACTCGACTTCAACAGTAAAGGTATGAACTGTAAGAGTCTCTTTAATAATGCTTAATTAAGTTAGGACTTGGGAGTCTCTTTCATAGTGCTAGAAAAGATTACTTACAGTCGCACACTTTTATAAATGAGAAAGCAATATGCTCAAATTTGAATCGAGTGCAGGAGTCTATCATCTATTTCGTTGCTATTAGGTGGACTCTTCTCTCAGAGATGTCTTCTTTCTATTATTCCATCCTACAGGCACCAAGAGGGTTCTTCATTGGATCTATTGCTCTTTTTTGTATTATTTCCTTTGTTCCAAAGATCAGGTGCTATATGGTTTCTAGAAACCTAGATTCTTATTCTCACCAATTGATATGAAGGGCTAAAGGGACTTTTGAACGACATCCATTTTCAGATGTAAAAGGAAATGAAAAGGAGGGCAAGAAAGCTTGTATGATACTTCTATATAGTCAGTCATGTACGGACAAAGCCAAACTTTCTTAACTTGCATAATTAAAGTCATTGTTCCTACAACACATAAGAAAGGTTGTGAGTGAGAGAGAGAGAAAAACACTGAAGGTTAGGATAGATGAAAACATGCAGACATGTTGGAAATGGATATGAAATTCAAAATAGAAATACCAGTGACGTCCATATCCATCTCTAATCTCAGTGCAAAAGTGTATCTAATTGGTGTTAAGTGTCTTAATTTATCATACATAGTTCCCAACTAAGGCCTTTCTGTTGCTTTTTTTTTTTTTTTTTTTTTTCATTTCAAATAAAAATATGATCAAAGAGCTGAATTAAAACCAAAAATTCTATATGTGCGAACACACCTACTCATGCTTCAATCGATCCCCTAATTAATTAAAACCAAAAATTCTAAATGATAAGCAGAATTCAGAAATGTACTAGGTTGAAAACAGAACGAGGCCATATATCTTCTCTGTGAGACATTTAAATGCCGTCTTCTTCTGCCCTGCTTCATATATATTGCATTGGGAATATATCTGGTATCAAAATATAGATCACAAGATCTTTAATCTCCTACACTAGGAAACATATTAAAACCTTCAATATTAAAACTAACAGATATTAGAATTAGCTATAAAATTAGCACCTATGATTCTACACTAGCACAAACAGCATAAATGCCCCAGTTTTTGGTATAATTGTTGTACTTTTGCAAATCTAACTCTAGGATGCCTCTGTCTGGTCCCATAAAAAAAAGCAATGGTGGATGGCCACACGGATGCATCTGTTGTCAATATGAGAAGGGTCTGCCCCAGTTAGCATTGTCTTGCTATGCTGTGAAAAGTCACACCTGAAGCCAATGTTTGAAGAAATGTATTATTATTATTATTCATTTTAGGACAATTTTTTTGTTGTTATCTTTGTTTTCTAAACAAGGACTTGATCTTACCTAGAAACAGTAATATCAGTACTCTTTCGCGTGATGTTTATAAGTCCATCATCGTAGTCACGGAGGCTGCAGCGATCTATCCATATATGTTTTGAATTAGGCTTTATTGGAATACCATCAGCATCAGGAACCGTACCGCCTTCAAACTCCAGATTGCATATAATTACATGTTCACATTCCTTTAGCTCAAACCCTTCCCTGTGAATTTAACCCTTTGGCCCCGACCATCAATGGTCTTATAAGACGACACAGCCAAGTAAGAAGAGAGATGAATGGTGCCCGAAACTTCAAAGACAATCCATAGTGGCTCTTTGCTACGACATCCTTGGCGAAGTGTTCCTGGCTCATCATCTACACAAATGGAAAAATATGTTAAATTAGTAGAACACATCAAACGAAAATTATAGGGAAACTCTAGACAAATGGTCTTACAATCACAAGCATTTCGTTATTTCCATGAGCAAAATCTCAAAATAATGCAATCAATTTGAAGAACCCGCAAACTTTTGATCTTCAACCAATTTGCATCACCAGGAACGAACTAGTTACAAATTAAACAAGCAAGAAGGAACTTAGATAAAGCACACAAGATTACGTAATTATAAAAAATATCAGAAGGTCCTAATAATTACCTAGCAGTTAAGCTTATCAAATCTAAAAACACCATCCCAGTGCCAGAATCCGAATTTCATGCAAAAAAATAAAAAGGAAAGTAGGCATAACATACACGATCAGACAAGTAAAGAGAGGGATGAGGATGACCTGCTAAGAACATTAACATTAGATTGGCCATCTTGTTTTTTAAATTTTGACTAATATGAATTTTATTATTTTTTATTATTTTTATTATTTTAATTAATTTATATTTTATTTTCATAATCTTTAATAACCTCTAACAATCATATTTATTTTTATTTTCACAATCCAACAATCTATAATATAAAAATCTCATATATATATAACTGATAAAATCTCACATGAATAAAAATCTCATATCTATAATATAATAATCTCAAAAAATAATTTTAGACTTGTTATAGTTCTTTTCATATTTGAAAAGAACAATGAATTTACTGTAGCTTATATTTTAGATAAAAACAATTTAGCTAATTCAATGTGGAGCAAATATGAATGATATTTGTTTAATTTGAAGATGAAATGGCATTGCTTTGAGTAATGTGGTACAGAACTGCTACGTACAACCGCGGTGTAATCGGCTAACGTCAGATGATTTAAAAAAACAAAACACGAAAGATGAGCCCAGGATATGCAGACTGTGAGGTTGAAGGAGAAAATGTTATTGGTGAGTCTCCCATGGCCAAACCAGTTAGTGATTTTCTCTTCAACAATTTATCAAACACTTTGCATGCATTCTTAACCCCCATCGCAACCGCTCTTCTGCATTTATACCATTTCTTCATTCAACCAAACCAACAGCAAGTTTCTAAAAGAACGAACCCGTGAAGCGGCGAGTTCCTTGGCGAACTTGAGGGTCTGGAGTGATTTCAGAACAAGGGGCCATGGTATTTGAGCATGCGGCAGAGGCAGAGGCAAGGGGCCATGGTATTTGTGCTTTCGTGGAGAAGGGAGGGAGAGGCAAAGGCAGAGCTGTCATGGAAAGTAGGGAGAGCATTGAGGGAGGAACGTGGGAAGAAGAAGAGCTTCGTGCAGTCGGGAACGTGAGAAGAAGAAGACTCTGGTTCGAGGCAGAGAAAGGGACGTCCGTTTTCTCTGGAAGGATTCGTTCGTGCAAAACACTCATCTCCAGAGTTTGGTAACAGTGTTAGGATAGAAAATAAGATATTAATGGAATGGATAGGAATTGATATGTTTGAGAAGATCACTCTCCAGAGATAAGACTGTTCATCCGGGTCGAGTTTTTTTCGGGTCCGGTTCGGAACCCAGATAACCAGATTCCGGTTTGCATTACAAAACCCAGATTAATCCGGGCCGGATCCAGTTATGAAACTTGGGTTTCGGATTTAACATCTGGTACCCAGGTTATATATAAAAACAAAAACTCTCATTCTTGAATCTTCCGTGAGATGTGCTCTCTCTCTCTCGCTCAAACTCCAGCTCCAAACCCTCGTCCCTAACTCCCTAGCTCTCCATTTCTCTCTCTTGCCCAAAGTGTCAAACAGAAACCCTAGCTCCGAAATTCAAAACCACAACCATCGCCGCCGGTGCTATCAGAGGCCACTGTCCACAGAAGACAAAAGCCTATTCGCTACTCTTGGTATGTTCCTCTCTCTCTCTCTCTATATATATATATATATTTTTTTTTTTTTTTTTGAGTGTTTAGATCTCTTCTCTTAGGGGGAGGTTTCTTTCGTATCTAGAGTGTGTTAGGGAAGCCGAAACCCTAGCCATCGTCTCTGTGACTAGTAGAGCTGCTGTTTGGCTAAATCTATTCTTTTCTTTTTGGGTTTTATTTCGTCACCTAGATTTTTGTTTAATAGATAAGAAGTAGCTACTCCATATATATTATAAACATAATTATTCGGTTGTGATGGGTTTTAAACTTTGGGGTGAAAGTGATGGATTAATGTTTTCTTCGATCTCCTCTTTTTTTTTGTTTGTTTTCTTGCAGATACTGCTTCGAGGCTTAGGAGTAACACCGTCTATTCTCATCAGAAGCGTAATATTTGGCCACTACCAGAAACGAACCATGAGATTAGGCTACCAAAGGAGTGGACTTATTGATTCCCATTTCAATCTATGTTCTTCATATCCTTGTTTTTTGGGAGTTTTAGGAAGCAAAAGAAATTTGGAAGCTTTTAATTTGCTATAGGAATAGTTATATTAAGATACAGTGTCTGAAAGAATGAAGAAAAAAATGGTGAAGAAGATGAAAGAATAGGTTTTTGGGTGTAGGTTTAGAGGTAATAAATGTCGAATTCGATGACGGTACAGCTCTTGTTCTTTCAGTTGGGCTCACACGAGGAAGTGGTGGATGGGATTTTTTTTTTGTAGTTTGGGAATAAGCTTTGGGATCGATTGGAAGAAAATCACGGGGTTAAAAGCCCATTATGTTTTGTTTAGTATGGTAAAATTACAATCATCATCTAATCTCTTCTCCCCTGAAATTTGATTCCCAACCTGTCTTGCCCAGCATATGCATATTACAAAAATATTTAATAAAATAAAGGCTTTTACTTGAAAAAAAAAGGGGGGTACAATCCGGAATCCGGATTTTTGGGTTTTGAAAATCCAGATCCACCTGGGTTCTGGCCCAGGTCTGACCCGGACCAACCCAGTCCTGGTTCCGGCTCAGATTTAAAATCCTGGTCTCGGTCCAGGTTTACCCAGGTTCTCGGGTTGGAACCCGGATGAACAGCCCTATCCAGAGATATTAGTTGGCTTGAATAATCTATCTTTTTCATTGATGTAAACAATATTTATAGACAAATGATTCTACTGACTTGGCAAAATAATTGCCTACTTACAGGGAATTAAATGAATGACTAGCACATGCTGCCGAATTACTTAGAATTAAATAACAGACCGAAATTTAAGACACGACTCAACAACTCCACAAGATAATCTATAGACCAGCAACTTTTGGTATTTGCAATTGACTAATTAAACTAAAGAAATAAGAATTTAATACAGTGGACCTATGGGCCTAATAACCATGAGAGCATCATGTTTCACTCATCGGTGCCCCAGCATAGTAGTCCAAATTACGGGGCCTGACTCGTAACAATCCCCTCCCCTTTTGTGACCTTGTCCATAAGGTCTGGAAATTCCTTCTTCAATTTGTAGTAATTTTTCCACAAAGCATCTTCAGGAGCGAGACCTCTCCATTGAACCAGTACCTCGACGCCAGCCTTTTATTTTGTTTCACCACTCGGTGTTGAAGAAGCTTCTTTGGCTCAGGTCGAAGTGATCCATCCGCAGCAGTTGGTGGCAACTTGGTGGAGAGGAGGTTGCGGCGACCCAACTTTGGCTTCAAGCTGGAGACATGGAAGGTGGGATGAACCCTAGAGTCACCTGGAAGCTCCAATCGGTAAGCTATTGTCCCTATTTCTCGAGAATCTTATAGGCACCATAGAAACGAGGATATAATTTCTGATTGCGCCGAGTCACTAGAGATTGTTGTTGGTAGGGTTGTAAACGTAAATAAACAAATCCTTAACCCGAAATGCACGCTCTGACCTTCTCATATCGGCACATTTCTTCATTCTAGCTTGTGCAAAGTGAAGATTATGCTGTAATAATTGTAGTATCTCATCCCTAGAGCGCAAGGTGTCCTCGACAGCTTGTAGTTTCGTTGTACCTAGAGAAAAAGGAACTTCGGGGGTGGGTATCCATAGACGACTTCAAAAGGTGTTAGCTTTGTGGAAGTATGAATGTTTGTGTTGTACCACCATTCAGCCAAAGCCAACCAATTTTTGCAATCCCTGGGTTTAGCACCCGAAAAACTTCGTAAATATTGTTCCACACTTTTATTCACGATCTCTGTCTGGTCATCAAATTGTGGATGATAAGCCGAAGAGATATGTAATTTAAATATGTGCTCTAGAAAAATAGTAGCTATTTTCGAAGCTGTATAAGGATGAGATATGGCAATGAAATGTGCATACTTGGAGACTGAAGAGTCGATCCACAATGACCATAATAACACTACACCCATGAGAGAGGGGTAGACCTTTGATAAAATCCATAGAAATATCCGTCCATATCTTAGTAGGAATTGGGAGAGGTTGAAGTAGACCAAGTGTAGGAATATTTTCAGATTTATTCCTTTCACAATTTTCAAACTCCCGAATGATGGTGCGTATGTCTCTACGCATGCCTTTCCAATAAAATTGAGATTTTAATCTGTGGTAGGTCTTGTGGAACCTAGAGTGTCCTCCAAGAGGGCTGGAGTGCATGAGTTCCATAAGCATATCTCACATAAGAGATTGTGCAGAAACAAAAATTCTATTTTTGTAAAAAATAGTCCATCCTTGATGGAATAAATAGAAGTATCGAGGTTCCCTTAACGAAATTGATCCTTGCAAATTAATTAGTTCAGAAGTAGTAGCATATTTAGAATGTAAAGTAGATAACCAAGAAGCTAAGGGAAGTGTAAGAGTCGAGAGTTCTCCATGATCCTTCTTGGATAATGCATCCGTAACAGAATTTTCTTTGCCCTTCTTGTAGTGCACTTCAAAGTCATACCCCAAAAGTTTAGTGAGCCATCGTTGTTGAGCGGGAGTACCCACACGTTGATCCAACAAATATTTGAGACTTTGTTTGTCAGTTTGAACCACAAATTTATGTCCCAAGACATAGGGTTGCCACTTTTTAATTGCCAAGACTAAAGCTAGCAATTCCTTTTCATAAGTGGAAAGTACAAGAGCCTTTCCTTTCAATGCTTGACTCACAAAAGCAATTGGTTTGCCTTGATGTAAGAGAACTGCTCCAATGCCATAACCTGATGCATCATATTGAATTGTAAAAGGTTTAGAAAAATCAGGAAGCACTAAAATAGGAGGTGATTTTATAGCCCTTTTGAGGTCCTGAAATGAGACTTTGGCTTCGTCGGACCAAGTGAAATTGTTCTTACGATGTAAGGCTGTTAATGGGGTTGCTATGATGCCATAATTTTTAATGAAATTCCAATAATATCTCGTAAGTCCTAGGAACCCACGAAGTGACTTTAGAGTACTAGGAAAAGGCCAATTGTGCATAGACTCTATTTTGGATGGATCGGCCTACACATCTTCTTTAGAAATGAGATGAGTAAGGTAATTAATTTCCTTGCAACCAAAACTACGCTTTGAAAGTTTAGCATAGAGTTGATTTTGCCGCAAAGTCTCAAGCACAAGTTTCAAGTGATGAATATGTTCATCCATAGTTTTACTATAGACTAAAATATCATAAATAAAAATTAAAAAAAAAAAAAAATCGAAAGGAACTTACGGAGATAGGGGCAAAAAATTTCATTCATTAAACTTTGAAAGGTAGCAGGGGCGTTAGTCAAGCCGAATGGCATAACTAGGAATTCATAATGGCCATCATGGGTGTGGAAAGCTGTTTTTGGGACATCACTAGGAAAAACTCTGATTTTATGGTATCCCGAACGAAGGTCAAGTTTGGAAAAATGGTGGCCCCGTGTAATTCATCAAGTAGTTCATCTACAATAGGAATTGGAAATTTGGCTTTAATAGTCTCTTTATTTAGAGCCTTATAATCGACACACAATCTCCAACTTCCATCTTGTTTACGTGCCAATAAAACGGGTGATGCAAATGGGCTTTGGCTAGGTCGAATAACTTCGATAGTGAGCATTTCTATGATTAATTTTTCAATTTCAGTTTTTTTTAAATATGGATAATGGGCCTAGTGAAAACTGGTTTGGTTCCTTCATAGAGATCAATATGGTGATCATGAGTGCTGGTTGGTGGTAAACCAGTAGGAGTCTGAAAAATAGATTGAAAAGTGTCTAAAAGAGGCTGGAGTTTGGGGTGAATTTGAGTAGTAGTGGTGGGGAATTCAGGACTCTCAATTAAGTGTAACATCATACCTCTTTTGTCCATCTTAGCCGCCTTCCCGAAGTTGTCACCTTCCACCAGTGAGAATGCAGGAGTAAGGCCTTAAAGCGCCACCTTGCTGCCCTTATAAGTAAAGGCCATATATAACTTTGAAAAATCAGAGAGAATAGGCCCAAGAGTTTTCAGCCATTGAACACCTAAGACCACATCACAATCACCCAAGGTGAGGATACAAAATTATGTACGAAAGTCAATACCTTGCATCTGAAAAGCTTCCGATTGCGTAAGTCCTTCGCTGCGGACAGCTTCGCCATTTGCTACGTTGACTGTCAACCCCGATGTATGGCATAGAGGTAATTGTGCCTTTATTACAATTGAGGGATCTACAAAATTGTGGGTGCTTCCGGTGTCGATCAACATGACAATTCGTACACCACCAATAGAGCCAATAAGCTTGATGGTTCTTGGGTTTGGAGAACCAACAAGAACATGGATGGAGATTGCTAGTTTTGGTTCTTTGGCATCGGGTTCTAGGCTTATAAGCTTTGAACTCGTCCCTCCTGCTTCCAGAATATTGTTAGGGCATGGAACCGCATCCTCGTCATCAGAATCTTCACATTCCATAATAAAAAGCTTAGCTGATTTGCAACGGTGGCCAAGACCCCACTTGTCATCACAATTATAGCACAATCATTTGTCTCTTCTTTCTTTCATGTGGGCTAGAGATAAACGTTGAATGGGAACCGACATCTTGGTTGTTGGCTCGGGAAGAGCCCATTGGGATTTAGGAGAACCCATTGGAATGCGAACAATTCTCTTTAATGCTGCCATATTTTCTTCTTGCATCTTAGCGATGCCAAAAGCAATCAATAATGAAGTTGGCCTCATCATGCGCACCATATATCGAATATCTTCACGTAATCCACCCAAGAAATAGCTGAGTTTATAAGATTAAGCTAATCCATGGAGTTGATTAGAAAGATGCTCAAAGTCAGACGTGTAAGCTTCCACCGTTGTTGTTTGTCGTAGCTTTGTGAGGGCTTCCATGGCATCTTCATAAACGGATGGCCCAAAACGAGTAAGCAAGGCACGTTCAATTACTTCCCAATTTGTGAATGCACCAGCTGCTTCTAGTTCCTAGAACCATGTCAATGCTTTGCCTTCCATATGAATGGAAGCTAGTAAAACACGATGCTTTGGGTGTGGTTGATGGTATTTAAAAAATTGATTGGCTCGATACAACCAACCATTAGGGTCAGCTCCATCAAACGTGGGAAACTCCAAGCGAATTGTTTTGGTTTGAATGCCACTGGTATCTTCAAATAGAGGACTCGAAGAGTGTGTGACCATGACATTGGTTTCAGCGTCCACTTTCTTGCCTTCATGCTTCAAAAGTAGTTCTAAATTAGAAGCCACTACTTTCACTTGTTGTACTAATCCTTCCACAGTTTGTTGCAGGTGTGCTTGCTGTTTTTCATGTGTCTCTTGAACCTGCTTTAAAGTGGCTAATGAGTCGGCTAACTGGGAATAACGAGTACTGACATTACCCTCAGTCATGGATGCACCGGCTCTTGATACCAATGTTAGGATAGAAAATAAGATATTAATGGAATGGATAGGAATTGATCTGTTCGAGAAGATCACTCTCTAGAGATATTAGTTGGCTTGAATAATTTGTCTTTTTCATTTATGCAAACAATATTTATAGACAAATGACTTTACTGACTTGACAAAATAATTGCCTACTTACAAGGAATTAAATGACTGACTAGCACATGCTGCCGAAATATTTGGAATTAAATAACAGACCGAAATTTAAGACACGACCCAACAACTCCCCACAATAATCTGTCGACCAACAACTTTTAGTATCAGATTGGTTATTTGCAATTAACTAATTCAACTAAAGAAATAAAAATTTAATATAGTGGACCAGGCCTAATAACCATGAGAGCATCATGTTTCACTCATCGGTGGCCCAACGTAGCAGTCCCAATTTCGGGGCCTGACCTGTAACAAACAGAATGATTAGTTTTTTAGAGGGAGAGGGAGAAGGAGGTAGGGAGGGAGGGAGAGGGAGGGGAAATGACATTTTGAGGGAGAGAGAGGGGGAACGAAATGGAGAGGGAGAGGAAAGGGAAAATGAAACGGTGGCTTGGACACGCCGGTTGCACTAGGCGGTTGAATCTATCATTTTTTCTTATGGCCCAATGGTCAGGAAGTTGTCCAGTAATCTCTACTCCAACCAGAGTCCTTGGGCAGAGTTTCTGCTTATCCTTCGAGCATCCATCCATGGTGACTTTTCTGTCTACCACACTTTCGACCAATAATCTCTACTCCAACAGGATCACCAACCTGACTTCAACACATCTGCTTCCTGGCCTATCACCCAATCGCACTCTCAAACTTTCTACAATTCCCAAACACCTTAAGTATACAACCAGTTTCTCACCACGGCAAACCCTCGTCATGACTTCTGCAATATCGGGTTCTCTTGGTAGGTCTGTTTAATTTCTTGCACTAATCATGTTTATTTGGTTTCTATAAATAGAAAAAGGGAAAAAAAAGTAAAGAATAATATGTGTCCTTTTATTAATTTCCATCGTTTTACATTGAAAATAATGAGTATCATTATGTTTATATTTCCTCATTTTCTCGGCAAACAAACGTAATTATTTTGTACGGTATTTTGGAGCGGATCAATTATGACTTGTGCGGATGCCAATAGGTACCGAAACTTTAGTGGTGGGTGAAGATACCGCAAGTGTGTTGGACACGGTGAAAGTGTTTGATTTGAATGGAAACACGATCCTGATTTCTAATTTGTGGAAAGATAAGAAAGTTGTCATGGCATTCGCTCGCCATTTCGGGTCAGTTTCTTATATAAATATTATATATATATATATATATATATATCTCATTATTCTGAACGAATTTCTGTCACAATGAATAGAAAATAGATAAAGGCTAATGGAGGTAATATTTTCACTCAAATAGTGCACACCGATCATTCTTTTGTGTATTGTACTTGTCTTTGATTTTGCATGTGTGTCTTTTGCAGCAAACGAGCTGATTATCTTGCCACCAAGAAGGTAAGTGAGTGGATGGACTATAGATACCATGCGTTCATTCATTTTGTTATAACATAAATTCTACTTGCGAAAAGAAACAAAATATTTGCTCCCCCATGATATTAACAACAAAGCAAGATTGTTAAGGAGCATAAATTAGATGAAAACGTTGATGCTAATTAGAAATTGTTGGATCTGTGAAGAGGAAAAAATTTTATTTTATATCACTGCCAGCTTCAAATCAATTGAATGGACGTTTCCAAGGGCAATACATAGTTAGATTTAGGATGAGTTCCTGTAGCCTGTAGAAGACATAATAACCTGCCACCAAGGGTGGTGACTCAATATTTTTTGGGTTACGCCTAAGTGGTTTGACATGTACTAGATCATGAGCTCGAATCTGAATATGGACTCACCTTAGACTCTTAGTATTAGCTACCAAAGGATTCATTCAATTCCCTAGTAGGGCTAGGGTCTAAGTTGTGATTTAAACTAGACTTCAAGAAGCACCTGAGGCCTCTCTTCGGCTAGGACCCTCATATTCGATCGGTTCCCAATAGGTAGGGTGCTACTATGTTCACATCCAGGTAAAGAAGCCATTTCTAGTCACCCCTCATACCCTTACAAGTAGCCAAAAAAAAAAAAAAAAGATTTAATAACTTATTGTCATCTTCCCCTTAATTTTTGTTGGTTTAAAATGATAAGTGGGAAGTGCTTATGTCAGCATAGTATTGATATATGATATGTTGACAAGATATAATGGATGCATCAGGTGTGGCTTTGGTTGTAATCGGACTTGGTAGTATTGATCAGGTATGTACTGATGATTAATTGAACTGTTGCTACTTGCTTCAGTAAGACTTAATAGATGAATTAAGTATACAATAATAAGATGCTTGTGCATTTGTTGGGTGTCAATATGCCATCCTTGGAATAAAGGTAATTGTAAATATGTATGAAAGTTTCATGAGGAAACCAATGGCACTCTTCACGTGAATTTTAAGGGTAAATATGACTAACAATGTTATGCTTCACTGAAATCATTTCTCACCCTTTGCCCCAATTTTTTATAAAGGAAATAAAATAAATTTTTTAACCAACATGAAGCCGTAATTTTATGCAAACAAGGGCATTTACTGGGCAAACAAAATTCAAATGAGGTATTTTTCTGACGAATTTGTATACTACTTGAATTCTATTATATCAGCAGTGGTATATCAAGTTCTACTTTAATTTTACTGTCAATGGAGTAAAATGGAAACATGGAGATGAGATAGTGTCTTTGGGTAAATTACATGTGCACTTCTGGTTCCATTTTGTTTTCTGTTTTAAATTTCTTGTTTATATTTAAGTTCTTGCAATATTTATATCTTGAAATTTCAATTACTCTATAATAAAGGGGTCTGTGTGAATATGGAACCATTGTTTCTATTGCCAATTGATGATAATGATAACGCAATAATGTGATAATGTTAAGGATGAGATGGTGAAGGTTTGGTGATGACAGCAATGATGGTGTCATTTTCATTGTTGCAAAGCAACATGTATTATGAAAATACCTTACTAGTCATCAAAGCAGCGATGTAAAAGAATGAAGGAGAAATTTGTTCAATTTTATGTTGTAGAAATTTGTTTGGATAAGGAACCATTGTTTCTGTTGTTAATTGATGATGATGATAACAATAATAATGTGACAATGATGAGGATGAGATGGTGAAGGTTTGGTGATGGCAACAATGACAGTGTCATTCATGTTGTTGCAAAGCAGCCTGCATTGTGGAAAGACCTTACTACTCATCAAAGCAAGGGTGCAAAAGAATGAAAATGAAATCTCTTCAATTTTATGCTGTGGAGTCTATACTTCCAACTGAAAAAATTGTAATGTGTCTTAATTTTGCAGCCTGCTAATAAAACTTCTTGTTTGTTTCAGAAGTTTATGCCAACCCGACCCACTCGTTGTATGAGGTTTTACAATTTGTCTCAGGTGTTTCAACTACATTCACTCCTAAATGTGTGAATCCATTTTTGGTAACTCTACTAGTACTTGTGGCTTACATAAGGTGCTTGTGAAAATTAGCACTTTGTGATTCCATCTAGAAATTCTTAGTTTAGTTGTTTATGTGGCACTACATGCAGGTCTCAAAATAATACAGTTATACATGGAAGGTTATCGACAAGACTAGAAGCTTTCATTTGAAAAGGACACCATGACTAGAGGTGGTTGGTATGCAAAACATCTAGTTGCAACTACTGTGTCCATTTATTTATTTAATTTTTTTTTATGATGAGATCTAAGTATCCAGTTATGTACTTTTCTTGAACTCCTAGCAACTATCAACAAAACCTCCATCCTAACTTGACTTAATGGTATTATCAACAGAATCTAGATCCGTCACAACAAAATCTCCTTGGTGGCTTAAACAAGATCCCGAGGAAGCCACCAAAGAAATCTGACAACAGATGACTCTACACTAATGTGTAAATTGAAAAAAAAAAAAGTATAGAAGTGCATAGAGTATAAGCCCTGCATTCAATAAGACAATTGGTTTAATGATCATTATCTATTTTGGCTGAGCTTGTCAAATATGAGTTGTCTGCTACAATGGTAGAAAATACTATTTTCTTAGTGATGATTTTTTTTCATTTTTTTAAAATTAACAAGTAGAAGTTTGTTGTTTCTCAGGCAGCAAGGTGGAATTATAATTGCAGGTCCTGGCAAAACTAACATCTCATTCATTCACAAGGTAATTAAGTTCCTCAACACAGCGTGTCCCCTTTCTCTTTTGTCCTCATGCCAGAACATGGTTAATCATCAATATGACCATTGTTATATATTTGTTATTAATCAACAGTTTCCTTTTTTTCCTAACGCATAGACTAATTAACGTGTATATTTTTACACTTTTATTAACCTTATCTAAATATATTTTCTTATGCAATTAAGATCGGAGAGGAGTATTGAAAGACTCCACTCAAGGCTTTAAAGTTCTAAGCTCTTATGCTAGATACTACTCTAACTAGATGTAAAATTTGTTTTTTTCTTTTTGAGTAGGACAAAGAAGCTGGGGATGATCCTAATATCAAATATATTCTGAAAGCCTTTTGTTCATGAAGAAGAAATGATGAGTTTGCTGAAATTCTCTCAGATTTTACTTAATTCAATTCTACTTTCTATTTGCACACTTATCTCATACAAACACATTGGCCCTATTTTGTTTTAGCCGCTTCCAACCTTGAAAAGTGAGTACTTCAGGTTTTATGGGGGTGATTTAGAATGCTTACAAATAATATTATTCTTGAAAAGGACCGATAAATGTAAACGACACATTGACATCACACAAAACACCCTAACAATAAACAAATCCTGATCCAGCCACATATGTTGCTTGTTTCCACAATTGCAGGAGTGAAACCGTAGTCAAGGGTATGGGATTTGGCTTCCTAGGAGAGATAAATTCTTGTGACACACATTTCATTGTAGGCCGAGACTTTGGCTGAGTGTGAAGGCATGCAAATGCTATTGTAGCAACAAGCAAGATATCTTGTCCAATTAGACGATTTGGAGGTGGCAAGCATTGGTCTAATATTTCATTTAGCATCATATTTTGAGATGATGATGATGATGATGATAATGAGGACAAGAGTTCTCCCGGATGCCTTCCCATTAATACTTCTAGTGCCACTACTCCAAAGCTATATACATCGCATTTTTCAGTAACTGTCATCGTGTAGGCAAACTCTATAGAGAAAGAAAAAAACAATGAGAATGACTAAATGCGGTCAATGAACAGTAATACATCTAATTAATTTGATAATTATAATTTAACAGTAAAATTATTGAATGAAGAATAATATTTAATCAAGTTATCGATAATAATCTTTAGGTTTCAAAATACAAATCTTTTAAATAAAGACGTGACAACTTCATTATATAATATTTTGAAGAATAAACAAAGTTCACAAAAATGGGTTCTAGCTTCAATTATTTATTTTTTAATTTTTTTGCATAGAGGATATAATTTGAATCAAAAATTTTTTATAAATTTTAAAAAATATTTTAAATTTATTTGAAATATCTTAAAATTAAATATTTAGAAATTATATATGATATTCTTAATCGATATCTTAGATTATTCAGCTAGCTCGCACATTATTCGATCAGATCTAGGACTAGTATTATATGATTTTTAAATCATGAAACTTTGAGTATGGAAAGGTACTATATATATTATTATATTATTGCTAGTTGCAAACTATTCCTATATAGTCTCACTATCCACTCTCCAAATGTATTATTCTTAAATAATATATGCGATTATGCTAAACATAAAATTAAATGAACAACAAATATATCTGATTAAATTTATAATTTAAGATTATTGGGATTTTAGATTTTATTGCATGTCTTTTTAGTTTTATCAACTTAATATCCTTTTAGCTTAATTGGTTATAGCTATTCATAAATTGTAAATCTAACAATAAGAAAAAAGTAAAGAAATCTTAATTAAATAATTTAAATGACATTGTTGTGGTAGAAATAACCAATTAACAATTTACTTGGGGCAATGTAACCATAAGTGCCAGCAACCAATGTTTGATTGGAAGTGTCAGGATCAAGGAGTTTAGCTGTTCCAAAGTCAGATATAAAACCTTGGAATTCAGAGTTCAGCAAAATGTTGTTGGATGATATATCTCTATGAACAATTGTTGGGATGCATTCATGATGCATGTAAGATAAAGCGTGTGCTGTACCTTTGATGATGTTTACCCTCTTACTCCAATCCAATTCCATAACTTCGTCAACATTTCTTAGGACACAAAATAGGCTTCCCCTTTCCATGTACTCATAAATTAAAAATCTGCATCCTTTATGTACACAGAACCGATGCAGCTTCACAATATTTCGATGTCTTATCTCTGTTAACACCCTCACCTCATTTATAAAACTCATAAAGAAAACTGGATTCTCAGCCTCTCTTTGATGAAGTTTCTTTAAGGCAACCACATTTCCGCTTGGTGATTCTGCTCTGTAAACGCTACCATAACCACCAGTTCCAATGCAATATCTGATATCAAAATCCTCGGTTGCTTCAATAATGTCTTTATATGCAATATGTCCGTCATAATTCCATATCGAGAATATGTTTCCATTCTTTGATCCCCTAAACTCAATCTGATTTTTCTTGAATGCACAACGAGACAAGAGAATACTCCCTCCAATAAACAGGAATCCGAGGAAAATGCTGATGGGTACAAAAGTTTCTATTTCGACTATGATTGATTTTTTACCTTTTGGACATGGAGGGAAAACCTTGAACTGACCGCATAAATCCTTATTGCCATTTAATGTGTTGGAGGTATGATACAGAGCATAACCGTCTGGAATTTGACCCTCCAAGGAATTATGTGAAAAGTCGAGTCTTTATATACCAGTGAGAGAAGAGGGAATGTTGCCCGTAAGATTATTGTAGCTAAGATCCAAGGTCAATAGTGGGGCAATACTCCCAAGTGCACTAGGTATTTCTCCACTAATAAAGTTATGGCTAAGGTTAACGTAGCTCAAATATTTAAGCATCCCTATTTCGGAGGGAATGGATACATTGATTTTATTCCGAGAAAGGTCCAAATGTTTCAAATTAGTGAAATGACCTAGGCTGAAAGGGATTGGACCAATGAGCATGTTCGAACTAACGCCTAAAATTATCAAATTCTTCAGCATCCCTATTTCAGGGGGAATGAATCCATTGATTTTATTCCGACTAAGGCCTAAAGATTCCAAATTAGTTAAATGGCTCAGAGTGGAAGGGATTGGACCAACGAACATGTTCGAAGAAAGGTATAAAGATGTCAGATTTTTCAGCATCCTTATTTCGGGGGGAATGAATCCATTGATTTGATTCTGATGAAGGTCTAAATATTCCAAATTAGTTAAATGACCCAGAGTGATAGGGATTGGACCATCGAGCTTGTTCGAATAAAGGTATAAAAAAGTCAAATTTTTCAGCATCCCTATTTCAGAAGGAATGGATCCATTGATTTTGTTCTGACTAAGGTCTAAAACTTTCAGATTAGTCAAATTATCCCAAATGAAAGGGATTGGACCAACGAGCATGTTCGAACCAAGGTATAAAGTGGTCAGATTTTTCAGCATCCCTATCTTGGGAGGAATGGATCCATTGATGTAGTAGTTCAAACCAAGGTCTAAATATTCCAAATTAGTTAAATCACTCAAAGTGGCAGGGATTGGACCGACGAGCATATTTGAATGAAGGTCTAAATAGACCAAGTTCTTTAGCATCCCTATCTCAATTGGGATGAACCCCGTGAGGAAGTTCCAATTAAGATCAAGCCTATCTAAATTTGGAAAGAAAGAGAAGTTGAGTTTGTTTAACTGACCTCCCAAACCATAATGAGATTTATTGATGGCTATGACGATTCCACCAACATTGCAAGTAATACCATCCCAGTAGCAAGCACTTGAATAATTACTACTGGCTTGGGTAGTAGTGGACGACCACCACCTAGTCTCCCTCAAAGCCTTGGCTCGTTTAAGTTGAAGGTCAGATGATCCAGATGCAGCAACAAGCAGCTGATGAAGTGCATTATCCAAACACTTTCCGCATAACAAGATCCAGATAGTCCATGCTACTATTGGTATGGAAATGGAAAGGGAGGCTGTTGCCATTTTTATGAGAAAGTAATGACCGATTAGTACTAGGCAAGACTTTTATATATAAGAAAAGATACTCTCAAGCTAGGCTTGTGAAATAATTGAATGAATCATCCTGGAAATTTTCATGGAATGAATATTCATCTTGCATTGAAATTTCCTTTTGAAAGCCAATACATTTATTAATCCTTGAAATCGACTCTCAAAGACTTGTCCCACATGCATGCGACGACTCATTGACTATATTCATGTATTAATTATATATAGGTTCCATTTGGGGAATTGATCTTATATATAGTTTCAACACGGTACTACTACAGAATTTATAGTGTATTATTGCATCTTAACGATGTACTTGATGTGATTAAATACTAATAGTTGCATGCGCAATTTGTGGGACGTCATTGTAAAGTTATTAACTATTTTCTATTTTACTTTTTTTTTTTTAAAAAAAAATTATTTTCTATTTTAAACTTTGTGAGTACTAATTTCAATGAAATACAAAATGAAAGAGGACAAAATATATTGTGTTTTTTTTAGTAATTTTAACACTCCATAACCATTCATATTATTTTAAGATTCCACAGCCTTTAAAATTATTGAAATTTATAGTCAGGTTTTTAGAAAAGTAATTTTATATATTGAAGAGTTTGTCTTCGTTTAGATGTTAAACTGAATTGAGTTGAGATAATAAAATATTGTTAGAATATTATTTTTTAATATTATTATCATTTCGCTTTTCCTTTGCACTACTTTCAATCTTTTCCTCTTAATAATTTTATTCTTTTCCTATAAATAGGAGATTTTCAATGTTTTTTTACGTAGCTCGTTTTCAAATATAACTCTAATGAAATTGATTAAGTTGTACTAATATTATTTTGTTAATATTTTTGTATCAATAATTTATTCATACCGACGTATTATTTTGTCTTTACCTTTTAATTCTATCACTTGCGAGAAAAGACTTCACCCCGTCAAAGACTTCGACGGACGTGAAAGACTTTTCTCACCCAAGCCTACGTTTGTAAAAGTTATAGTGTAAATCATTTTCCCATTTCATTTTTTTTTTCCCGAGACTTGCGCTTTGAAAAAGTAATGAAACATGGCTTTGCGGGTGAGTGGGACCAGAAACATTTTCTATGTGCAGTGGGGAATTGAGATCGTGCAGTCAAGGGAGAAAATGAAACGAGAAGTTTCCTCCTCAACGCTGGGATGCTAAAACAAAGGGCGGGAAATTGATGAAACGAAGGGCAGGTTTTTAATTATTAGTTCAAAATTGTCCCAGAAATAGTTGCACAATGGGGGCTTGTTTCAGTTATTAATGTTTCCCATATATAGGCCATTCGATAAGGAATTCCAATATTGTAATTTATATGTTCAAATAGCACATTTGTGGATATATTTAATTTCTTATTAAACTTTCTTATAGATAAATCTTATATATTTGCCAAATATCAACCTAACTCAAATAACAAACATAACTCGTTGTTTTGAAACTGAATTTAGCTAAAAATGAAAACTCCAACAATATGAAATTATGGATAGGAATATATGACACGATCCGTGAACCTAACAAAAACATAATACGAAATAAATAGATTTGGGTCAAAACAGATTGAATCGTAAGATACGATTAATAAACCCACAATTCATGACCTATATAACACAAATAAATTATATTTTCAAATTTTATAAATGTGAGAAAGAAACGAAACGAAAGGTCTAGAACACGTATGCGGTAGTGATGCTTCCTTTTGCTTTTCCTTTGAAATGCTTTCAACCTTTTCCTCCTCAACAATTTTATTCTTTTCCTATAAATACGGGATTTTCAATGTTTCTTTTATATAGCTCGTTTTCAGATTTAACTCCAATTAAATTGATTAAGTTGTACTAATATTATTTTGTTAATATTTTTGTGTCAATAATTTATTCATACAACCAATAATAAGATTTAATTAGTTGAAAATATTGGGCAAGAAACAGAGTTCGATTGGAAAAATTATTGTTCGACGTATTGTTTGGTCTTTATTTTTAGTTCTGATCACTTGTCGACAAGAAAAGACTTCCGCACTGATCTCGTCAAAGACTTCAATGGATGTGGAGACTTTTCTCCCCCAACCCCACGTTTGGGGCGGATGAGAAAAAGGTCAAGAATGTGGTAGTGATGATTCCTTCTACTTTTTCTTGAACTGCTTTCAGCCCTTACCTCAATATTTTTTCATGTACTAGCTATGTGTGCATATATAGTTTGGGTACTGCTACAGGCTGTGCCTGCCCGCGGACGACACTGATGTGGCATTTTGCCACGTCAGCAACTACATATTAAAAAAAAAAGGAAATTGAAATAAAAAACAATAGAAATAGAAGCTGAGAATGTAAACGAGCGGGAGAAATATTTCGTGTAAGCTGTCGAAGCCAGTTCGAGCAGAAGGGGAAAACGCCGTGAGTGAATCTGTTGTGAGTGAATCTGCCGTGAGTGACCATCTACCGCCGTGAGGGACCATCTGCGTTCCATCTGCTGTCAGGAGAAACAACCTGTGTAAGCCGTCGACGCCAGTTCGAGCGGAAGGGGAAACGCCGTGAGTGAACATCTGCCGTGAGTCTCCGCCATGAGTGACCATCTGCCGTCTCCGGAAGGGGAAAACGCCCAATTGCTGCAACCCATTTCCATTTGAAATTGGTAATATACATATCCAGTTGCTGCAACTATTAAGTGATTTGTTGTTTGAAAAAAATGGAAAAAAGAAATTTATTTTGTTTAGATGTTTCTGTTTTTTTAGTCTATTTTTTCTTATTGATAAGTTTTAATAGAAAATGGCTAGCATTTTCCTACATCTTGCATCTGAAAGGGAGAATTTTATTTGGGATGAACATTTGCATTCAGTTCGAAAGAGTATACCCAAACTGATTGTAATTTTTTTGTGTCAAAAAATACTGAGTGAAAAATATAGTAAAAAGTTGTATATATATAAAAGTGTCCAACTAAATTATTTTTTCTTATTCAAGTATTTATGTAAAGATTTTTCATTTTACTTATATATTTGTAAAGATTGACTTCTCGTATAGAATAAAATTTTAATTTTAAAGGCATAGAATAAATTATGATGCTAAGCTAAGTCCGAAAGGGATATCTTGACTTCTGGTCGCTATGTGTAATAGGAAAAAAAAGTATTTTTGCCATATTGAAAGTCATTCCAATATAATATTGTAGGTGCGTGCATCTTGATTTTATTATTGAGATAAATGGAGAAAGAGAGAGAAGATGTATCCCGCATAACAGTTCCTATCACCAATCCATCAACCCAGGAATTGTAAACCTCTTTCAACAGTTGGCGTGTGTTTATTTTATGTGTAGTCATTATCGACTTGGGTTGATTAACATTACGCTGCTATATGTTAGGACAACATATCAAGACCACTATCCAACTTTTTCAAATTACATGCCAAGTTACTATGGTCTAGTACCTCATGCGTGGTTACAACCTTTTGTGCCTCCTCCAAGTGCTAGCCCATATCCATGGAGCAATCAGGTGATCGTTAGATGGTAAAGTAGTTCATGTGCTTTATTTTATGAATTTGAATATTTGATCTAATTTTTGTTGGAATTCTACAGCAACACCCATGGAGCTCTAATGCCGCTGCCACCTCAAGTACTACTGCCCTAAGTAGTACTGCTACCTTGTATAGTTCTCCCGTACCAATGATGGGACCTCCTCCAAGCGCCTACCCATATCCATAGGCATATTGAGGAAATGATTTCGAAATTGTATGCGATGAATGAGGCATGGCGCACTTCGAAGCCTAACAACATAGATTCCAATATTGGAGGAAGTACCGTGAATGCAGAAACAGAAGGAAGTTCCAAAAAGGTGCTAAGTCCACATGTTGTCAGAGGCAAGGGAAGACCCCTGTGTAAGAGGAGGATGTCGAAGATGGATGAACAATTGAAGAAAATAAAAACTAAGGCTGCAAATAAGAAAAAAGATAAGGGAAAAAGCAGACCAGTGAGAGCATAGTTACCTGATGATCAAATCTTTGAGTATTTGATCATATACTATTATTTCCACTTACTTGTGAACTCTAATTATTTTTTATGTTGTTAGAGGCGTAGATTGGATACCGAACTATTGGAAACCAGTGGAAACCAACTCTGGATATCAGGAATGCCCATTTTGCAAGAAAATGTACAAACTCCCATAATGGTGGATCAAGAAAGTGGACAACAAGATGTGATGGGGACACCAGAATGTGTACAAACTCCAGTGATAGGGACACAAGAAAGTGTACAATTACCACTTAAATTGATTTTATTGTATAGTTCGTGGTTTTTTATGTGGGTCTTACTTTGGCTGCTATTATGTTCACATATGCAACTAGGAGTAGATGGAACGCAGCCACCCATGGCAGATGGAACGCAGCCGGAGATGGTAGACCGAACGCAGCCAAGCAACTTCTTGTAGCAAGACTTTATAGATTCATTATGCCTACTTATGTTGGAATTAGTGTTGGATGTGGTTTGTATGCATTTGTGTGTTAGGAGTGATTTGTAAGAATTTGCGTGTTGGTGTATGGTATGTTGGAGTATGTTATGTATTAGTGGTGCAAGCATACATTTTGTATTGTATCTTAGTATTTGAGCCCATGTTTTGCACAATTTGTATCCAAGTACGCTATTTATGTGGCAGTGAGTTTGTATCCAAGTACTCAATTTATGTTATTTTGATTGAATGTGAATGGAATTAGTGAGTTGAGATTACACTGTTTTTGATATTGCCTCATATGTCCAGGTGAAAAAAAAATAATCAATAAACCTGTAATTAGTCTTGTCAAATATTCTGACAAAATGATATCAGGCTGATAAGTTATTTTCACGCAATATACATACTCTTTTAATAAGCAATGGCACGTTAATACAAAATAAAGTCTTGGGATTGAAGATGAAATACATAATTTTAAAGTCTCGACATACAACGCTAAGTTTGTATAAAATACAGATACAAAGTTGTCAACCCATTGAGAGTATCAAATACAAGTAAATAACTATGGCTATTAGCCAAAATACACGAAATAGTTTCTGTGCATGCCACATGTCGGCTTCTTGACTGCGAAACTAGACTTGATCGTTATGGAGTGCCAACTCTCTCTTCCCGATCTCTTCTTCTCTCTTTTTAACTTCTTTGTCTTTTCTTAATACTTCTGCTTCTCTCTTTTTAAGTTCTTGGTTTTTTCTCCATACTTCTGCTTATTTGTTTTTAAGTTCTTCATCTTTCCTTAATTCTGCTTCTCTCTTTTTTAGCTCTTCCTCTTTCCTTAATACTTCTGCTTCTTTCTTTACAAGGGCTTGCTCTTTGTATTCACTACTATCTGATCACTTGAAAAACTTGCAGTGCGGTAACCCCTGATTATACATAAATAAATGTAGATAATATGTCTACAACTCAAAATTTTGAATAAAACATTAATATGAAAACAGACACACGGAAGTACTATTAATTGCATCTATCTCTTTGTTGTATAGTGGACACCCAAAGAATGCTCGCCCTGAATTTCTTCGAGTATTTGATATTCTAAGTACAGCTTGTTTTCCACAGCTACACATTAGGACGTTGCTCAAAGTCTCGGGATTAAGCAATGATGTTGAAGCAACTGATGACGACATTTTAAATCTGTTCTTGGAATAAATAGCACCTCCAATAGTATAGTCAGTTTTTTTAATCTATTCAAACAAGAAAAAATTTTCATTGAAACTAAACAGTTTTTTTATGTAGCAATGACAATACTAAACAATAATAATAAAGAATCAAGCTTGTAAACCCCCAGGGTAGTGGCAAAATAAGAGATTCCCTATTTTATGGAGTGATCGGCATGGTAGATATGATAATTGAATCACAGAACTACTCAACTATTTGTTGCAGATAAGGGATAATGAAGCCAACGAGGTTAATTTTTCCCAGAAAGGTAAAGGTTGGGCAATTAGTTGGAAGAACAGAGTCTTGCTCATATGCCTTGATAGGTTTTAATCCATGAGAAGAAGGAAAATGAGACCTAGTGGAATCCCAAGGACAGAACAACGAAAAGAAAAAAGATGCAAGCATCAAAGCATTTTAACACCATGTTTTCTTTTTTTTTTTTTCTATTCATCATTTCTATATAAGTATTCATGGTTCCAACAGATACCTATTGCCTGGCGTTCAGTCTGAGCCTCTAGCCAATGCTGTTCAAACTGAATGTTGTAAAGAGCTTCCTCTTACTTCGATATATGTTCTAACAAAGGGTTCAAATGCTCTGCAGATATTACAAAGCCAGCAAGTCAGGATTCATAATTCAAAGGGCATGATGACAAATACCAAAACAATGATTAAGAATGGTTCACCGTCATTGGCATGCTGATCATGGTATGTCTAATGGCTAACATGAACATCAAAGTCTATTGTTTCATGATAGGGAGATTTGTTAGTAAAGCAGAAATGGTGGAGTCCCTTGGTAGCCACAAACTCAAACTTCTCACTTATCTTGTCACAAAAATCATGAATATGACCACCAGAAGGTCCTTTAACCTGAAAATTTCAACACGTAATAGGATCAATGGAGGTTTTCACACCAACAAACAGGACTTGAAAAAGTGGACTCATGAGCTAACACCCCTTTTGAAAAACATCATGCTATTAGGACTAAAAATAATCTACAATAAAGCCATGAGATGAATGGTTTCATGTCCCAAGAGAATTGGTTCATGTGCATTAATGACAATACTTTAAAGAAAATATATGTAGAAGAGGTAACATTATGGCATGGCAAAAAAATTCAAGAACTTGAAAAAAGCAACAAAGCCAAACGTGGAGCTTACCATCAATGTAGCATGTCTTGAATGTAGCATATTCAGCTATGAAAAGTTCAAAACCATTTTATAGTCAACAGTTTTCACACCCATTAATAATTTCATCAATTCTTAAGTGTGGTTCCCACCTTATATCTAATGGATCTAGAAAAATCTCATCATCCTCAATGAATGTTTTCCCACACCCCTACTCTGCAGGACCCATTGACCCACACCTTTTTTCCATCACCAATTACCACCAACAGCACAAAGCCTCTCTCTATTGCATAATGCCACAACCATTTAGATGACATTTAGGCATGCCTTACAAGCCACCCCCAATGTGCGATGCCGAGGAAGAAAATTCCTTAATTCTGGAAAACTAAATCAATCTTTGCAATATTGAGTATGATATTATTAAAAATTATGCACTCCCACACAAAGATAGTGCTATCAGAAGCAAAATCAACAAAAACAAACCAAAACAAAAAATATAATAGAAACCCATACCCAGATTGAGGAATTTTCTTCCTCGACGTCGCACGACTCTCTTAGGGTTAGGTTTAGGTTTGGGAGAGAGATCGGGCAGGGGAGAGATTCCTGGAAGGAGAAACGAAGAGAAACAAAGAACAAATCGAGAAACCAATAGAAACCAAGAGAAAGGAAGAGAAACGAACCTGCAAATTGAGTGAATCCGCTGCAGATCGAGTGAATCCGAGGAGAAACGAAGGAGCAGAGAGCGCTTGGGAGGGAGAACCAAATTTCATCAAAAGTGTAAAACGGTGTGTTTTTTGGGTCGAAGGCTGGCATATCAGTGGACTCAAAACGCACCGTTTTATTTATTACAAAACGGTGTATTTTGAGTCCACGTAGGAAGTCGTCCATGGGGAGGCCCGGTTCATGCCTCGCTTTAGCATTTTTCATGGTTTTTTCCTTGTAAAACTCAAACTTGTTCCATTTTTTTGAAGTTAAAAGGTTATTAAAATCTGTCATTCTTATATCCTCCCCCTAAGCCTTTTCAATCAATTTCTTTTTCTCCTTCAAAAAATTAAAAAAAATTAAAATACACAAACTATATATATGATGCGATTTTCTCATTTTATTCAAATTGAAAATTTTAGTATGACCACTGACCAGTTGTCAAGTTTAATTTTAGAGAAAATATTTGGTTGATCTTTCTCTGTCATAATGCTATATAGGCTCGGGGGCCTAGGGCTGGTCTTTCTCTATCGAGTCCACTAATTCTATTACTACCCCCATGTGGTGGTTGTTTGGAATAAGGGACTTTTTGGTAAAATATAGTTAGTCAGGTCAATAGCCAACTATTTGATCTGAATTCACGACACGCATCGGAGCATCTTGCTAAAAGTTAAATTCATCACATATTTTACTATTAGATCTTAAAATATCATCGCAATGAATTAGCTAAAATCTAAATATTTAGATCAGCTATAGTGAATACTAAAATCATTTTCAAATTTGCTAGTTACTGTAGATACATTAAATATGTATTTTATCATTTATTTCTCTCTCTACTTTCATGTCTACTTTTAAGTTGAATAAAAGTAATATTACCAAGACATTATTTGAGGAATGAGATGGGATGAAAAATTTATGAATAATAGTAAAATAATTTGTGAATAGTAGTGAAATGACATGCAATGACATGGACTTTCGTGTGGGATACAAGGCATGTGCTTAATTTGGACTTCTAATTAACCAGCTGCATTGAGATTTCTTCATATGATTGCATAATATCTTTCACAGTTGAATTATTCATAAAAGAGTAATATTAAATACAATCTTATATTGTGCAAGTCTTGCGCATTTATTTTGAAAAGAATGAGATCTACCATTTAAAAACACATTTTTTATGTGAATTTCAAATTTGCTCACTTGTTTCTAAATGAGTGCATGAGATTTGCATCTTCTAAAATTATACAAATTATTTTTCTTCAGGAAAATGATGGTCATTTTGCATACATAGCATCTATGATATATGCCAAGGGATTGTCATCTTGCCTAGCTAATCACTCATGAGGACTTCAATAAACCTTTGTAAGTCCCATTTATTTACAATTGGAAAGAAAGGAGTGGAGATGTATTTAGAATAATCTTAATCCAAATTTGAGAAAACCCAAACTCCCCAAGGATATCAAGTCACATGTTCAATCCAATTTATCATATGCTTTGGTCACACTACATCAGTTTACAGTTTTTGTGGCGGACATAAAAACATAACCGTCACAAAAACATAATCGTCATAAAAAGTCAAATTTTTCATAGATATAAAATTAAAATACCATTTTGTGATGGTTTTCGTTTTGACCCAAAAACGTAACCGTAAAAAAAAACTCAAATTTGTTGAGGTGACATGTCCACTTTCCTCCACTCACTATTTTATTAGTCTTTTGTCCCAACTTTGAGTGAGCTAGTGAGGTGTTCCATAAAATACTTCGCCCTTTCAAGAATGCTTCTTGTTCCTTGGATATCAATCTTGGAAGTTGGAAGTAGTTTTTTTAATGTTCTTTAGTGGCAACATTCTTTACTAAACCGAAATTTTTTAAGCAATGAAAGCAGTCCAAAACCAGAAATCATGGGAGAAGGATTTGGATCTCCTAGAATTCTTAAAAAAACTCTATGGCTTAGAGTGAAAGAGAAATAGATGAATGAAATTTTTCCACAACATTAATGGTTGCCCAAGTGAATTACTTAAGCAGCACTAAATATTCAATAAGTGCCATGAAAGCTATTTATGTATCTTTCTCTCAGTCTTGATCTTAGAATTTGATAAAAAAAACTCTAGAGGATCTATCCATGGGATAATGCTCCCGTGGACACATTTTCGACACATTCAACTTTATTTTTTCTCTAGTTTTTAATTGTCATTATTTTGAACCTCTAGGGGTTGGCTTGAGTGGTAAAGACCTTGGTCTTGGTGGTATAATTCCTTCAGGTCTAATGTTGAAATCCTCCTGTGTATAAACTATTGCTAAGGGCATTTGGATTGAGGGAACTTTTCCTTGAATTATCCTTACTAAGGGCCTGTGCACCCTCGAGATTAGTCAAGACTTTGTTTTTGGACACTCATTGCCAATAAAAAAAAAAAAAAATTGACACTATTTTGGTTGTTATGAGGTGCTTTTTGAGCTCCCCACCCTCTTTTTTATGTTCTTGTTTGATGTTCTATATATTTATTTGCTTAAAAAATATATCTCATTTTTGTAAACAATCTTAACACTTGTGAAAAGTCGAAGCAACTATTGCCGTATATGTAAGTCTTGTTGAAAGTATAATCAATCATCACTTAGCACCAACTCCTGATAGCTTACAAATACCTTCAAATGGTTGCACTAACTATGATAAAATATCTTTAAAAAAAAAAAGAGAAAGAAAAAGAAAAACTATGATAAAACATGTCATGGTTGCGAGTGCGCGCCTATGCTAACAACACCAATCAAGAACCCAAAGCGAAAGCCTAGTTTTGTTTAAATAATTTTGGCCTACTGAACCTCAACTAGAACTTAGATTAGTCATCTAGTCCACTACCCTAAGCCATGCATTATACAATTCACTGTATTCGTTTGTTTACTCTCTATGTTTTTTTTTTTTTTCCTTTTTAATGCAAGATGGGAATGCCAACTCATATACTGGCCAAGGACGTACTACAAGGAACTGCATAGCTTATTGCTATAGATTACGTTGTGCCTTTTATTCACTCTACTGTAATGGTTGAATGCCAATTTCATTAATGAAACTTTTATTTAAGAAAAGAAGATTTAGAACGTTGATCTGGAGGTAAAAATTTTAGAAAGGTTTTTTTATGCATATTGAAAAAAGAGACGTGCTACAACCACAAAAAGATTCTATAAAAATAAATCCATAAATTGATATAGTTTTATATGATATATTAGACCTATTTTACAATAAAAGTAGGTTTACAGTCTAACCTACCACACAAAGTTACGTCAGTTTGTGTCTACTTTTATGATTTTTTTTGTAGCTAAAGTATTTTTTTTTTGAAAAAATGAAGTTGATGCAAAATTTTATATCTTTTGTGAAATTTGTAAGTCCCACCATAAAAACATGTTTAAATGTTTAAAAACATATTATTTAAATTAAAAAAAATAAAAAAAAAATGGTGGGCAGATTGGGGTGGCCGATATGGCCATCCATAGGGCCCGCAACTCGCAGGTGGCCAACTGTCTGGTGGCCCAACTCTAGTTTATTTAAAATATGTATTTTTACGTTGTTTTAATTGTTAAAGTATTTTACTAGTAATCCCTTGTGCCTCGGTTATTTGAAATTTGTTCCTTGAAAGAGAAATTTCTTTTTAGGAGTTTTGTATTATGACAAGTTTTGAATAAGGATACTCTCCTAGGATTTTCGTCTATCTTAGTTAACAGAAAGAAAAATTATATTTATCATTCTCACACACCTCACACCATATTTTTTTTTTTTATCTTATCAAATATGTGATATACGGATGATGAGTAAAAAAATTCAATAAATTTAAAAAGAAGAAAAAAAAAAGTGTGATATGTAGGGATGATGTCTAGCAAAACTCCAACAAAAATCATGTAGAAGCTTTTGGGATTACCATGTGCAAAATTATATTTTAATGATTGAAAAATAGAAAAGCAAGTAATATTTATTTTTAAAAATAGAAAAAAAAAAAAAAAAACATAGTCCCTTTGGCCACAAGGCTGTGGCCACCATGGGGTGGTAGAATCTAGCAATTCCTATGCTGATCGAGCATATGCCATCATGGGATGTTGGATTCAGCTATCTTGTGATGTCCCAAGTCTAGCTACCACATGAGTGGCTAGATTTAACCACCCTCGTGGTGGTGGCCGAATCTTGCCACCCACACAATAGCCAAATTTAGGCTACATAATAGCCAAACATTACAAGAAAAATGAGTATTTATGACATATTACTTATGACGAGAATAGACTTATTTCGGTAAGAAATAGTCATTTTCGCATGAAATAGCTGGATACAATTAATCAGTTTTCTTATAGTGAAATCGCCACAAACTTTTATTTATTTATTTATTTGCTTCATATTTCTTTTATGATGAAATGAGAATTTATAAGCTTTTCGAAATTGCAATTATTTAATTGAGGTTTGGAAGGCACACTCAGGCAAGTCGTTGTCAAGATGGCCTGATGAGATCATGCCTCAAATGAAAGAATGCGAATAAACAAACTATATATAGGATGCTTTGTCTTGGAGTGAACGCAACGCATCATAAAACAAAACTCCTAATGTTCTTTAAAATATGTCAACAATGCTTTATTCATGAGCGTAAAAGATTCAAGACTGAATGATTACTGTTTCCTCCTATTTTTAATTCTAAAGTTAATAATTAAGTGGCCATTTGGAATTGAAAAACAAGTTTATACTAAACTTCTATTTTACTCATATTTTACTATGATCATGACGTGAGATTGTTCTTCATCTCTTTTATCTTTCCATTTTTCTTATATACGAGCTCATGGAAGTAGCGTTCATACAAAATACAACATCAACACAGTAAGATGAGAATAATATGTATTTCGAATTAGTTTTCTTTTTTCTAGTAACCAACTGACTTAGAGCAAGTCTCTTTAAGACAAGGTTAGAATTGATACTCTTTGTTATAAGCGACGGGGATATAGTTTTTGTTTTTTGAAAAATTTAATAAGAAGTATTTAGTGGGAAGACCTTATAACTATATCATTAATGTTAAGTAAGAAATTTGATATTTGCAGTCTTATGGTGTACAAATCACGTGCACTTTCTCTAAAAAAAGGGTCAATTTTGGGACCCACATTTTGAAATTTTTTACTCTACATTTTGAATGATTTTTTCGTTGTTAAGTTATTGTTAGGAAAACAACTAGGGGTGCCCCTGTCCTGCCCCCACCCTCGCCCCTGTACTTGGGAGGGAGGTTTGGGTCCCCGAGGCCAACTAGCTGTCGAGGGGCAGATTGACTCTCTGGTCCATACGCCCATTGGTAAATACAGAGCGCCCACCGCCCACCCACCATTAACCAACTAGTGATAAAATACTAGCTAACTAGCTAGCCACTGCCTAACTAGTGAACCACCAACTAGAGAGAGAGAAATATATATATATATATAAATATATATCGGTTGTGGGTGACAGCGAGAGGGAGAGAGAGACCATGATGGCGATAGAGATGCCATAAAACACTAAAATAGAGGCATTGAGAGTTTGAGAGAGGAAAGAGAGAGAGAGAGAGAGAGAAATATATATATATATATATACCGGTTGGGGGCAATGGCGAGCGGGAGAGAGAGAGAGACCAGTGAGAGAGGGGATTGCTTGGGGGATGACCTTTTATACGAAATAACGAAACCCTAAATTACATAGACGTTGTTTTTTATATTTATATAGGAAAATGTTAGAGTTATTACCCTCTTACTACCAATTTACTATTATTTTTGTATTTGATTTTTTTTAATTTTTAATTTTACTTAATAGTTAAGGAAGTAACTATTAGTAAAATTATATATTTTTTTAATTTTTTCTTAATGATTAAGGATACTAAAAAAATACTTAAAAGAAAATAATAAAAAAATAAATACACTACAGGTAGTAAATGGGTAGTAAATATGTAGTAACCCTATCACTACCCATTTATATATGCAGATGGACAGGGCCTAGCATGGGCAGGCTTGGGCCCAGCTCGGGTCCCGTCTCTGCTTGAGTTTCATGGTGTGGGCAGGGGCACGCACCTTGACATCTGACGGTTGAAGGTGCCCGATCAGTCAAGTAGGGGTCGGCTAGTGGTGACAAACGGACGATTGGCAGGTCCCTACCGCCCACCCTTAAAAAAACCACTCAAATTTTTTAACATTACAAGAACTAATTTTTTGAAAGAAAGATCATAGGCAATACTACTATCATATTGACGTACAATACTTTATAATCTTTACATTATTTATTAGATATTCTTGGAGTACAAACACGTGGTAATTTTATTCTATCACAGGATGTAATGTCCATTAAAATTGATACTTACACAAATACTTTTTATTCATAATATGTTGTGATAGGAAAAGAGCACAACGTCATCCGTTTTTAGAAATACCTAATAATTTTCTATCTTTAAACTTGTAAGTCAGTGTATAAATATTACACCATTCAAATTGCATATGAAGGGATTTTTGATTTGTAAGATCTATTTTTTTTTATTTCACTTATAAATCAAATAACTCCTATTCTTAAATATATATTTTTAATTTTATCTTCTAAAATAAATAAATATATCATAAATCTTGTCATGCTTCCACTTATTCTGAAATAGAAATGTTTTAGCCACAAAGAGATCCTATAAAAGTAAATTCACAAATTAATGCGGTTTTGCGTAATATGTTAGATTGTAAAGTTATTTTTATTATAAAATAGATCTAACATATCATATGAAGTTAGATCAGTTTGTAGATTTATTTTTATAAAAATTATTTGTGGCTATAGTACTTCTCGTTTCGAAAAAAACGAATGTAATATTCCAACTAATTTTAGATTTCTAATATCACATTTCTGAAAAAAGTTGATACACGCTGCAATATCAGCACAAGTGTGCAATATCAGCACAAGTGTGATGAGACTCGAATGTGTGTTTCGAATTCGTTTTTATTTTATTTTCTCGAGTAACCAACTCATGACTTGAGCAACTCTCTTTTCTCGTGGTTAGAACTGATCATCTTTGTTATAATCGGCGATGAGACTTTTTTGGTTTTTGAAATAAGTATTGAACGGGAAGACCTTATAACTATATCATCAATGCTAAGAAAAATTATATTTCATCAACGCTAAATAAGAAAAATGATATTTGTAGTCAGTATATCGTGTACAAGTTACCTGCTCTTACTCTGAAAAAAATAAGTAAATTTGAAATCCTAATCATTACAACTTTTTCAAACTTCCAAACAAAATACAAAAAATAATTCAACTTTTTCAAATCTCAAAATAAAAATTATATTTTAACCCTCTTTTAACTTTATAATTTCTTTATTCATTTTTTCTCTCTTTTTCTAAAATTTCATAAAAAAATTTAACTCAAATCATTTCATTACTGTTTATAAATTATTTTACTTGGAGGAGTCATTATTGGTCTAGCTCAAGTTAGGAGCCTAGAGTCCATCTTCCATAAAGGATAATTGTTCAAAAGAGTTGTGAATCGTGGACTCTAGCCGTTCTATTTATTAGGGCAGATAAACCCTTGCGTTGTGGATATAGATAGAATGGTGACCAAATAATTCCGTCATATTAGGGATAGCCTTATAGCGACTAAGTCTTATACGAAATTGATCGACTAATAGTACTCATCCAATACTTTCCACGCCTATATATAGGGATAATAGGTAATCCTCTAATAATCTTATTGAGCATTCTTAAATTACTATCTTTCATTTATTGCTGACTTAGGCATTAGATGTGTCTCAGGCACCGTGCTGCCAACGTTACGATTTACAAGTGAACGGTCACAACTGGTGGTGGGACACGTCCTTTACAATGACGCCGTCGTACGTCTATGGGATTGTTGCAAATTGTGATTTCAGTCTCTTATTGGACTTCAATGTGGTTCCCTCATGCAGATTGTGATGCGTTTTCAAGCAACTCGGAGGTCAGGAGACCACGCGACTCTTAAACATTAATGATGAGTCCAAAGACTCGAGTTGTCCATGAAAAAGGGTGCGGAGCTCAGGAGACCACCCTTAAACACCAATGAAGAGTCTAAAGACTTATGGTGCCCATGAAAAAGGGAACAAGCCAATCACTGAGTAAAGGGAAAAAGGCTCGTAAAATCAAAGCAAAGAGTGACATGATAAAAATCCAAAACCGGCTAAGTGTCCCCAATATGTACAATACAGAAGTGTTCACAATATTTACAATATAGAAATAGAAGACTACTGTAAAAAAAAGCTAAGAGCTAGGATTACCGGAAGGTGGAGGTGGGCGAGAACCGTGAAAAACATCGGGCATGATGTCAGTGCGGGGATTGGCTAAAAAGTACAACCTAAGCTGCAACACATTGGCCCCATATCCATAGCCAAAAGCGTGATCCCTGATGCCACACGCCAATGTCGATTGAGGAGAGAGGCGACAAGCTCCTCCCTCACAGCTGCCAAGTCGGACTCCAACTGCTTCACCTGCTACGCCCGTTCCTTGAGTCGGGTATCCATGTGAAGAAGTGCTTCGCTATGCTTCCTCTGTTGTTTTTCTGCATCGGCACGATTTTTCTTGTATCCCTTATGCCGTTTGGTCAACTCCTCTAAAGCACCACGTGCTTAAGAGAGGTCAAGATTAGCTGGCCGCTTGCCCTCTTCTAAAGATGCCAACGCCTCCACATGTTCGAAGCAATGCTGCCAGGAACTAGACAACTCATGGTGGACAGAATTTAGCTCCTCCTTGAGGGCGGAGAGTTAAGTGTGCACACGGTCTCACTCTGACTCTGAATGCCCCAGAACAAAGGAAAGTTGAGCACGTGCAAAATTAAGCTTCAAGCGATGATGCCATCGAGCCCATCCTACTCCCAAGGGCCTCACCCAAGTTTTCCACCGGATGAACAACGTCGGTGGAAACGACTTCAACATCTTCCAAGTCAATAGCCTCATTCATGACACCACTCGTGGGGACACCCTCCTCTAAGAGAAAGGACTCAATATCATCCCTAAAAGAGGAGGGAAAAGGAGAAGGGAAACTCGGTCTTCACTGGCCTCCAGGTCAAGTGGAGGAGTCTCTCCCTCTGAGATAGTGGTAGGCAAAGAGTGGGGAGTTAAACATTTGTTCCCACACTCTTCTTGAGACTCTTTGATAATAGGAGGGTTGCCTCCTTGATCTCCGCTCTCAGCACCATCTTGAGTGCCCCTAGTGCCCAATGAGGCCACTCGATCAGCAAGGCCTAAAGAAAAGGTGGCATCCACATCCAAATTAACCTCGCTGCCTCACCTCAGCAAATCAGAAGCTTCAAACATAGGGAACTCAAATGTCGGGCTGGACATCAAATCAAGCTATTGAGAAGGAAGGTCAAAATTGAAAGTGGTTGCTAGGTCGAAAAGAGCTTGACCCATCAAGCCCTCGAGATCGTCGAGATCTAGAGAAGGTGCGTGAGTCGATGAACGACATATAGATGGTAGGGTACTGTGGGGTTGGTTGGCCATAGAGGAGGCGCCAACACCTACGCCCTCAACCCCCCTTTTTGCTCCGGGAGAAGGCATACCTGCAATAATGGGGCTAGGATGCTTCTGCGAGGCCTTTGGAGCAAACTTGGAAGGAGGATTTTTTGTGGGAGATGGTGTGACGACCTTAGTTAAAAAAAGACAACCACGAACATTCGAACGGTCAGGCATCATCAAGAAATGGTCAATATTGGCGTGAGTCAAAAGGACCTCGGTCAAAATCTCATCCTTGTGTTCAGCCTCCCTGGCATCGACCATGTCGACCTGAGATTGTCTAGTTCAAACAATGGGGTTAAAGCCGCTGCTAGACCTTTTTCATATGGGACCTTACTCAAGGTGGCTCTAATAGGGAATTCTCGTTGCGCAGCCTCTGAATGAGAAAATTCCTACCCTACATTAGAAACGAAGAAAAACTTCATTGTCCATTGATTGGGGTTCGAATGACGACTCTCAAAACAAGCCAATCGCTGGTCTTTGGTCTGAAAACTACAAATGTTACCTGTAGATCTCCTCAAAGAATAGAAAGCCAAGAAGTGTTAGGTGGTCAAGTTTGGGTATTCTTTTAAAGTGGGCTCTAAGACCAAACGGAACACAATGTAAGAACAAAGTAGAACTAGCCATGTGTGAGGCTGAACTTGCTCAGGGGCTAACTTTAGAAGATCAAGAATGTCGCGAGCAACCTTTTTGGCAAACCCTTCTTCATTAATACAACCACGGCGAGGAAGTTCAATGCGTATCAAATTTGGGATTCCGTAGAAGTTGCGTTGATTCAACAAATCCTTGGGGGTGAGGGTGGAATGCCACCCAAAGCCTTCGAAACGAGTAATGTCGTTCACGGAGGAAGACTCCGAGATAGAAGGAGACTGGCCGTGAGTAGGGGTCTAAGATGCACTTCATTGGGCCATGAATATGATGGGCAAGCATAGGAGAAGGGGAAAAGAAGAGAGGTTGCAAGCCAATGACCACGAAGTAGAGAGGTTGAAGTTGTGGGAACTCAAGATCGTGAAAAAGGTAGAGAAAGATTGGAGGGAAGATGAAAGAATGAGGAGGGGGCACGGAAACAAAGAAAGGTAATGACTGCGGATCATCATCACCTGACTAAATGATGTGACTGGAAGAGAACATGGTAAAGTTTCTCGAGTTTTAAAATTCCCACCCCTTGGGGAGTGGAAAGGACGAGCAAGGTGATTAATGGGCTAGCGGGATAGCCCATGGATCTCGAATCTCTTCTTGGAGTAAAGTGGGGTGTATCTAAAAGAAGAGAAAAAAATCCTTTATCATGAAATTCCCCATGCGTATACACGATATGTATTAGCAAGGTAACTAGAGGAGTCAATACTAGCCTAAGCTAGGGGCCCAAGGCCATCTTCCATAAAGGATAACTATTCAAAAGAGATGTGAATCGTGGACTCTAGCCATTCTATTTATTAGGGCGGATTGTGATAACCGGGCTTTAGGCCCAGCCCCTTTGCAGCCAAGATGAGGCCCGGCCCACGAGCAGCTTGAGAGGGACGGACGGCGTCGTTTTGGGGGAGGGATTAATTCCCTTTCTACCGTGTACTGTTTTTCTTCCTCTTTCCGCAATCAGCATTTCGGTTAGCTAGTCCGTGAATCTCTCCCTTCCCGTGCAACTGCTTCCCACGCCCCACGATTTCTCTTGCTGTTTCCGCGAATGAAGAGCCTTCCTCACCACTTTTGCAAACCACTCAGACTCTCTCTCGCGTGGACTAGTGTTTCATCCTTGGCAGGCGCATCTGGCTCCATGGGTTTCGATTTTCTGGTTCTTCGAAGGTGAGCCATCGTCCTCTCTCTCGTCCTCTGTTTTCTTCTTCCTGTCTTCACAGCAATTTGTGAGTTAGTCTCTTCCCTTCCGTTACTTCTTTGTGCTTAGATGACTTTATAAATTTTCTTCTTTTGGGTTTCGGTTTGTGCAATTTTTTTTTTCTTCGTGGGTCTTGATAACCTTGGAGCCTTGTTTGAATTCTCCCTCTGGGTCGTCACTTTCGTTCAGTAACTTCCGCCCCTTTCATTGATTTTTGTCTCTCTTAATTCTTACTTTCTGTTACGCAGACCATAAATTGTTTTATCTCTTTCCTCGGTTGGTCTATCGCGCACACACACACGCTGTTTTGTATGGCCGTGCATTACACTTAGTCAAATTTCCCCTTTGCACAGACCATTAGTTTCTTTCAGTAGAAGATTTTGCGACTTTTATTTTGGGTTGATGTATTTTAATTGTTGGAGCAGTGGAGTGTGTTGGAATTATGGATGTTGAGGAGTATAATTTTGGGTGTTTTGTGAGTCGGTTTTTGAAGTATTATTTGAGACTTTTTGGTGTAAAATGATGGGTGTTTTGGAACTAGTTGTATTGAACTTTTGTGCAAGTTTTGAATTGTTGAATGATTAGAATATTGATGCTTACGCTGAAACTACTTTATTCGGAGGTTGGAAGTGGAGTTTGGTTTGGGTTATGTTTTAATTATTGGAGTTGCGGTTGTTGGTTTTTGGAAATAATTATGATTGGTTTGGTGTTATAGAAAGTGGTGGCTGTTTTGGGTTTAAATGCGAATGGTTTGAAGAGAGAGTTGTTCAGGTTTAAATTGTGGGATAATTATGGAGCTGTGAAGAGACTGTTTTGATTTATTACCCAATATATAGCAGCCTACTAGATGGGTTATTAACTGATAGATATATGTTTCTTTTGTTTAGGTGGTGTTACTATTAGAGTTCCGGCTCAAGGTGTTGATATTACAAAGAAGTCAGGTAAGCGGGGTTCATATACTAGTTTTGCATAAAATAAATAAAATGAGGTTGACTTTGAGAATAAATGTGTTTATTTTCTTTTGAAAGAGATGATCTGAAAACAACCTCAGACGTTTATTCTGCATATGCATAAATTCTATATAAGAGAAAGTGTTTTTCTGTCATGACTAGTGTAGACATGAGCTAGTTTCGTGTACTGTACTTCTGAACTATGTAAAAGAGCGAATAAGGAATTTTAAAAGTTTTGTTATGAACAAATGAGAATACTTTGTTTATATTTATCTCGAACTTGTGAAATGATCTGAAGCTCTTAGTGATTTGTTTTGATGTGATGTGCCATCTGAAAACATTGGCATGAAGTTCTGTTTCTGTATATGATTGTAGTCGGATTTTCGATGAAATCCGTTCTGTTTCTGTTAAGGCCCAGCCACGGGTATAATGGTGGTTTATAACCCTACCACGGGGGTGAAACATGGTATACGGCCCAGCCACGGGTATAATAGTGGTTTATAACCCTACCACGGGGGTGAAACATGGAAAATGGCCCAGCCACGGGTATAATGGTGGTTTATAACCCTACCACGGGGGTTAAACATGGTATTGTCCCGATGTGTTATCGATCGATGATAAGATTATAATATTTCAGTTTGGAAATGCCAACGGATGTTCTTTCTAGAATACGTATATTTTTTTTAAAAGTTCGCTCTAATGTTTTTGTACAAGTTTTGTTTCTCCATTCTGAAAATAAATGTTTTGTTCGGCTTATTAAATGTTATAAATGCTCATGTTTACATGCTAGTATATGCTCTCTGCTTGCTGAGTTGTTGATAACTCACCCCCCTTATCTCCATGATATTTCAGATGACATTGAAGGTTCAGTTGAAGATCAGTATTAGAGTCTATGGAGAAGATTAGCATTGATTTGTTGTTGGGTATCTCATGATATTAGGGTTGGTGTCGGAGATTAATTATCTTTCTTAAGTTTACTTCAATGGAGTTAGACGATTTATGGAGACTATGTTAATGTTTTATTATTTCTAATTGTTATTTGAGACATGAAGAAGAGTTGATTTTATTTGGGTTGTTGGACTGAATATTGGATAAATGAGTTTATTTGATTTATTTAATTGAAGTATTTACGTTCGACTTGAGGTTTGAAAGATGGATATATACTTGAATTTGGAAGTACCCTAGCCTTGTTAGAGTGATTATCAGGTTTTATGAGTTAACTCTCCGGACCCTCAGGATCGGGGTGTTACACGGATAAACCCTTGCGTTGTGGATATAGATAGAATGGTGACTAGATAATTCCGTTGCATCAAGGCATAGCCTTATTGCGGCTAAGTCATATGCAAAATTGGTCGACTAATAATACTTATCCAATACTCTCCACGCCTTTATATATGGATAACAGGTAACTCTCTAATCATTTGATTGAACATTCTTAATTATCTTTCATTTATTACTGACTTAGACATCGAATATATCTCAAACACACTGTTCCGCCAATATTACGATTTGCAGGTGAATAGTCATAGCTAGTGGTGGGACACATACTTTACAATACCACTATTTAGAATCGGAAGATGAATCGCGGGCGGGGGTCCACGACCAAACGAGGAAGTCGCTGTAGCTTGAAATCCACTGCCTGAAAAATAGCTGCTTACGTGAAAGCAACGCAAAGATTCTTTCTTAACCCAACTATAAAAGCCCTTGTTATAATAAACTCCGGCAGAGACAAAAAAACAGTGAAGCTCCCACTTCCATCAACACTCTTGTCACTCCTCGCTCTTAGACTTTCTCAGCTGTTAAATTTCGCTTTCAACTAAATTTGTGAGGTGTCAGTACAGTGTTGCTTATCAATCTATCTCCTTTTTCGCTTGAATTCATCACAATATAACTGAAAAAGCTCCTTTCACAATTCTTCAAAAGGTTGTGAATAGAGCAGATGTGTTGAGGACAAGATGGGTTCTTGCAAGGTTCCTTACAGTGTTATTCTGCTTTGCTTTTTCATTGGAAGTTTTTTTGTGCCTCAATGTCTTTCTATTGGAGATGACGCCAACCAAACAGCATTTCTTCTTGTAAATGCTTCTGAAGCATTGGGACGGCCAATACCCGAAACACTTTTTGGAATATTTTTTGAGGTTAGTTGTCGACCTGGAATTATGAACATCCTCTTCAACGCTGTTTGAGTTTCTTGTATGTTGTTGTCTCTGTTGCATGCTTTTTGCTTTTGTTTTTTTAAATCATTTTCGCATTTTTTATATTGAATTCCTGCTTGTGCTCTAGATGCAGTCTATGTTGTAACTTTGTCGTTCTTCCACTTTATACACGTGCAATTGTGCACACACCCTATGCTATGTATCTAGCATAGGGTCTCCGCCCAGGTACTGGACCCATGATGAAAAATTTGAGTTTTTTCAAATAGGTCTACTTTTTTCCGAAAGACTTGTGTGGGGCTTGCATAATGCAGGCCTATACAAATTATTTCGATTTATTTATGTGTACATGCACACAATAATAGAGTTGCATTATTAAAAAGTGAGGAATTCCATGAAAGCACCGCCATGGACATGATCGATCAGATTAGCCATGCTTCATTTGATGTCAATCTTATGAAATGTCTCTAATGATAAAACTAAATGGTTTAAATTAGTATGGCATTTGTGAGCCCTCGTGATGTGTATGATGAATCTTCAATGGTTGAATATTCATTCTCTCAAATACTTTTCTGCAGGAGATTAACCATGCTGGTGCTGGAGGGTTGTGGGCAGAGCTTGTGAGCAACAGAGGTCATTTCTATGTAGTCTAAACTTCCAATGTAAAAAAGAGTTTGCTGAAGAAGAAATCGACTTTTAATTTCTGTTTGATTTCGGGCATTTGTGTGTTCAAACTGAAATACTAGATCACCCTTACAATCGTAAGAGAAGATTTTGACATGCTTCATTAGATTGCAAACTGCATCTATTGGAACTCACACACAGAGAGAGAGAGAGAGAGAGAGAGAGAGAGACCCCGATGGAATCAGTGTTTCAATATGTGTTGGTCTCGAGTACTGAGATTTTTAAAACATTTATAATTTTGAGATTCTTAAAAGTTATATTGGGATCCAACTATCCATGAAGTTGTTTGCTTAGCATTGGTACCCAAAAAACAATGCTTGCCGAACTTTCATATAAATTTTATGACTTTGATATGGTCTTGAAAACCAGCTTTTTAAATGCAAGACCTCATCCTTATATTTTAGTGTTAGGGATTCTCATAAAGTTTCTTTACCAGGATTTGAAGCTGGGGGACCTGATATCCCCTCAAACATAGACCCTTGGTCTATTATTGGTGATGAGTACTCATCCCTTACACTGTCCACGGACCGCTCATCATGTTTTGAGCACAATAAGGTTGCACTCCGAATGGAGGTACTATGTGACACAGAAGGTAACAATAGCTGTCCAGCTGGGGGCGTTGGCGTTTATAATCCGGGCTTCTGGGGCATGGTAAGTTGACACTTTTCTACGACAAGATCACTAATTTGCATAATGCCTCTCTCTCTCTCTCCACCTTATCTGTAATAGTTAAAAAGGTTTAATCCCGTGTGCAGGGAACACAATTTTTTTTGTTGGGAAAATCTTGAATGTGTTAGGACACAGTTACAGTCCATATGGGTTTTAGGATGTTTAGCTGTCTAGGCAACAGGATGATATGTCCTGCATCTTTTATATCATAATTCTGCCAAGTTATTCTTTCAGACTTCTGATTTGGTACAAACTCACTTTTGTTTTCTTTCAGAATATTGAGAAAGGAAAGAAATACAAAGTGGTTCTGTATGTTCGTTCATCAGGAGCAATTAATGTATCCGTGTCATTGACGGGGCCAGATGGCTTGGAGACACTGGCAACTCATGACATAATGTGAGCAACATTTGTACATTCTTTCAGTGTTCTGTAAATATTTTCTAATCAAACAGGGCTAATATATCCTTTGAAATACATTTGACTGCCTCTCAGAGCTTCTTCTTGTGATGTCTCAAACTGGAAAAAGATGGAGGTCCTGTTGGAAGCCAACGCCACAAATCCTAACTCAAGACTTCAATTGACTACAACCAGAAAAGGAGTTATTTGGTTTGACCAGGTGTCAACTATGCCCGTGGATACATATAAGGTATCTGTTTCTTTCTGAAGTCATATATGGTCATTTCATGAGGTATGCATGCACTCAAACTGTGGTTTATTTACATATATAAGATTGATTATACATGTACATGTGATACAGTTATGATAGAAGTTTGTTAACGAATGAGTTGAAGGTCTTCTTGAGGGATGATCAGTGAATTTACTGTCCATCTTATGTGATCTGGTGTGGATGGATTTTGCCTGTGAGCTATCCTTTTCTTCACATCATATCCCATGCCATGAATTGTAATGTATACATGTATTCTAGTGTTTATTATGCCTGATGCATGGCATGCAACTTATAGTATGTAAATTTTAATTCTGAAAATATTTATTAAAGAAAAAGATTTGTGAATATAAGTGATTTAAGATGATTCATTCTTCATTTAAAGGCTCCCTTGCAGCGATAATCAATTGTTAGTCCGGATAAGGGAATTTATGGTGAACTAGAACTCGTAGCATGAACTTGACTTCTTGACTGTCTACTCCTTGCTAAAAAAATAAAAAATTAGAATAGGGTAGTCTGATAATTTACAAAAATGAAATTTTTTGCAATCTTTCTGTCGTCTCAGAATCTACCAACAAACTTCATAGATCATACCATTTTACACCACATTAAATTTATGAAAGTGATATGTATGTAATGATATTGAAAAGTAATACATGAAAGAAAAACTATAAACCTTGTTTGATCAATTTTCATACTCTGATGCATTTTAGAATTGAACTAATTTGTGGTACTTCAAAACTTCAATAAAGATTAAGATATGCGAGGTTTCACCTTTAATCATTTGATTTTTTATCGCATTGGAAGCTGTTATCTTCAGTGCAAGTTGTTCATAATAATTATATTTACTTATTATCAAGTTTTAACCTGAATGCTCACCGAGAGCCTCTTGTTATGGCTTAGTACATATGCATTCCTTTGAGGTCTTGTGAGTCTTCAAAAAACTGTCTTGGCACAGGGACATGGTTTCCGAAGTGAGCTTGCTGAAATGCTAGCAGATCTAAAACCAAAATTTATCAGATTTCCAGGTGAGCATAAATTGTATGTACATTGGGCCTTTTCTGTTTGTTAATTGACTGAGCAAGGGTTGACAAATATATATTGTTTTCCAAATTATGTTGCATCAGGTGGCTGCTTTGTTGAAGGTGAATGGTTAAGAAATGCATTTCGTTGGAAAGCGACCATTGGACCCTGGGAGGAGAGACCAGGGCACTTTGGTGATGTTTGGATGTACTGGACGGATGATGGCCTTGGTTACTTCGAGTTTCTCCAAGTAGGCATCTTCTTTAATTTTGGGCGTGGAGTGTTAGCATTATTAATGACCTGAAAATGTCCCATTATATGATTCTTGAGCAGATTTTAGTACATTATTTTTTATTTTCTGCAGCTAACAGAGGACCTAGGTGCATTTCCAGTATGGGTGTTCAATAATGGTACTTCACCAATGCTTGTGATTCTGACTGTTTTTCTTTCAATCTAGCAAGTGACTAATAAATGTTTTGTTACTTTATATATTCAAACAATTTAACAGGTTTCAGTCATAATGATCAAGTTAGTACCTCCAGTCTCATGCCTTTTGTGCAAGTAAGTATGTGAGTTTGTTGCTCCCTATTATTAAAAATATAATACAAATAATAAAATCTACCTCTACCCCGTGGTATTAGAGTAGAGTTCCTGAGTTCAAACCTTGACTTTACACTTAATTCCATTTAATTAAATATTCCACATGTTGGGTCCACTCATTAAAGAGGAATCTGACTCACATGTGAATAGTAGTGTTAAGACAGATATAAATAATTAAATCTACCTATGACCATTAACTTAAGCCTTTTGGACATGTGGTAATTTTCACATCGTATTAAAGTAAAAGTCCTGAGTTCGAACTCTGATTCTACACTCTATCCCATTTAATTAAATATTCCACATATTAAGCTCACTCATTGAGAGAGAGTCTGACCCACACGCGAGGGGAAGTATTAAGAATATAATATAAATACTAAAATCTACCTTTTTCCAACAGTTTAAACTTTTAGGATAAGTAGTGATTTTCACACCTATTGCATTAAGTTGATCAAGTTGATATTTTTGTTTCTTTGATGATAAATGACTTAATTACAGGAAGCCCTCGATAGTATTGAGTTTGCTAGAGGTGATCCTAATTCTACATGGGGTTCTATGCGAGCTGCAATGGGACATCCAGAACCTTTTGACTTGAGACATGTTGCTCTTGGGAATGAGGATTGTGCGAAAAAGAATTATCGAGGTTTCCATATATCTCTCTCTCTCTCTCTCATGCACGCCTTTGCCTAGTGTGTACGCGCGCACACACAAACTCATGTAACTCTTGCTCAGAGAGTGTCTTTTACTCATTCTTTCAATTTAGAATGACTCAGAAAACATCATACTAGGTATTATCCTAATGCACAAAATTGATTGCAATACTAAACGGGCGATGCTAGAAAGTTGCATATATTCATTCAGTTGCAAAATAATGAGAAACAGTTGGTACGATATTCTGAGTTACTATTGCATTGCAAGAACTTCATGTTGGAGGGAAAGAAATGGTTCCCATCAGATCTTCATTAACATAGTCATTTACGCTTCTGTTAGCAACACATCACCTTTAAAATCTCTCATCATTGAATGGAGTTGTTTACATATTTTCTTGCCTCACTGGTAAGAAATAGTTAAATAGTACCTGAATTCTTGAAATGCTAGATTGATGTATTTATTTTTCCTTCGAGCTTGTGTGCACCAAAAGCTGAGTGCTTCCAGAAAAACACTTTTAACTTTGGTTTCCAAGTGGATTGTGAAGTGTAATGCTTGCTTAATTTGACTACTGCAATAACCATTATTCCTTCTAAAAACATTTAGAAACCAAAGAATTCAGAAAGCAATTGCCACTGCAATACAGATTCTAAGTGATGCATCCGATTTATGACTTTATTCTTTTTTTTTTCCTTATTCTTTTATTGTTCATTGACCAGGAAATTACCTCAAGTTCCATACTGCCATAAAGAAGGCCTATCCAGACATCAAAATTATCACAAATTGTTTCGGGTTTTCTCGAAAGTTGGATCACCCTGCAGATTTTTATGATTATCATGTAAAATTCCCATCTTCAATTCTTGTATTGATATGTGAATGGAGCCATTTCAATGATCTTTTATGTCTTATGATATGAATATCTTTCGTCCTTCATTGGGCAATGAGGGACACAATCATCTTACTCTGTGTTTTTGGTTAGCTTTATACATCTGCCAACACCATGTTTTCGATGGCTCATCGATTTGATGTTACATCACGTGCCGGTCCAAAGGTATGATGTTGTCCCTGTGTGATATAATATATGCATTTGATCAAATGCTTAAAGGGTTTTCATTGATATGTGTCAGGCTTTTGTAAGTGAGTATGCTGTATATGGGAAAACTGCTGGCAAAGGAAATCTTTTAGCAGCGCTGGCCGAGGCTGCATTCCTTATTGGGATTGAACAGAACAGGTTTGATGTAATTTTGGAACTTGCTTACTGTAAAATTGTGCTTGCAATTACTTCAATTCAGTCCAAATTTGACAATTCTTTTTTCCTCCAAAGCGTTCGTTAGGGGAACCATGAAATGAATCCTAGAAAAAGAAAATAAAAATATCAACTCTGAATTGATAGTTTTTGGAAGAAGCTGAGTTTTCCCCAGTCGTTTGCCTAATCTAAATGTTAGAATTGTGTTCTAAAAGTGTTTTAAACTTGTGCATTATTATTAAAAAATTAAAAATTGTTTATTTTCTTAGATGAATGCTTATTCCCTGGGCATATCTATTTATTTTAATTCGTATATATCTCATGAGATGAATTGTATGTAGTTCTCAAGCCATTAAGACCATGATTCAGGTGCGCTTATACGGGGATTTAAATAAGGCAAATTAATGTTACTAAATTATTTTTCTTTGAGAAATGATATTAATAATGAACTTTTTTGCTTCTCATGTTAAATAAAATTTTGTTTACTGGTCAAAACAAAAGTAATGAACTCGTTTGCATTTATGCTCTCCTTCAAAAATTTCCATACTCCTTCCTAATTTCTCTTTTTTATGCATGACCTTTCTTCATTTTCCCCCAAGTTTCCTTTTACATTTTTCATTAATAACATTGAACATATCAAGTTTTTGGTTAAAAAGGGAAATAAAAGCCCATCCAAAAGCCTTAGAAAGAATGACGTCATTTAAGATGGTTTGGTTGTGTGCAACAAAGGGATCTGCTAATAAAAGAGTTATTTGATTTAAACAAAAGGGGCCACCCAAAAGACAATAGATTGGTGTGATAGTGTAGAGGGTGTGACAAACCAAATGATAGCTGGATTTTAATGGATGATACGGCTGCAAACAAAGGTGTATGGTGGGGACCCCCTCTCTTAATGAAGGCATAGATGGTTGGCTCGTTATGAGAAATAATGTTTCGTCTACAAATTAATTTTACAAAAATAAACCTACAAATTGATGTGGCTTGATTTGGTATATCATATTAAAAAACTCTTTTTATTGTAAAGTAGATCTGACATCTCACATCGAGTTACATAAGTTTGTAAAAATGTTTTGTAAGATCCTTTTTATAAAATCTACCACCTCGCTGGTTATTTGCCTTTCCCATCGTTGCTATTACTTTAGGTGCCTAAAATTATGGATTCTCAAATAGAGTGGAATGGAAGTAGAATTCTTTGCTGAGCTGTGTCTTTTGCTTTTCTTTCTTTCTTTCATTTTGTTTGCTTTTCCTTTTCTTGAGGAAAGTGGGAATCCAGAAGGATCACCCGCACAACCAGATAGGAGTGTTGGGTGAAGAATCATTATTTTAGAAAACATCCAATCTGGAGCCCACATCTTGTGAGGGACGTTCTTGCCATTAGGCCAAAGTGTTTGCCTTTCCTTTTCTGTGTCTGTTCATGCTTTGCTAACCAAACTAGTGCTTTGAGAGTGAGCCTTTATGTAGTGATAAATTCATGCTAAGGATTTGTGTGCGAAATGTGCAAGCTGCAGAACAATGAAAATATTAGCTTCTAATCAGGTCTCTAGTTGAGTAAAAAAGAAAGCAAAATAGGAAAAGTACGAAAGAAAGGGAAAAACCATAAAATGGAAACCAATGCCCATTTAGTTTGACAAATAAGTACCAAGTAGAGTATATAATTAGCATTAATTTTCCGAAATTGACAATGCTATGTCTCTCAAACAACCCTAAATCCTGGAGTTTCCAGATGGGTTTGTATGCATAAATTAAGGATATTGATCTTCAATGTCTTTTGCAATTAATTAGCTTCTATACAAGTAAAAGTTTTAGTGCCAATCAGAAAGAAAAGATGCTAAGGCCTTCCATTTCTTTTTTCAATGCAGTGATGTAGTTACCATGGCAAGCTATGCACCACTTTTTGTGAATGATAATGACAGGCGGTAATTTCTCTCAAAATTTTATCATAAAATAATTTTCCAGATATTTTACTTCGAAAGTGAAAATTCCACCTTTATATAATTGTTATACTGAGATTGAAAAACTTTCTATTAAGGTGGAGTCCAGATGCAATTGTCTTTAACTCTTCACAGCTGTATGGAACACCAAGCTACTGGGCGCAACATTTTTTCAGGGAGTCGAGTTCAGCAACTGTTCTTCATTCAACACTCCAAACAAATACATCCACTTCCCAGCTTATTGCATCTGCAATTATGTGGGAAAACTCTGGTGATAACAAAAGTTACCTAAGAATAAAGGTGTGCTTCCTCATGACTGACCTCGCTATTTTTATACTGCAATGCTTCCTACCCCATTTTCCAGCACCTTCGAATTCAAGCATCTTCACAGATTTGACTTTGTTCAGGCATATTATCCGGTTACTTGTTGACACGAATATCTTGTCTTATTGCATACATGTTGATAATGGCAGAGAAATGGTTTTCCTAGCTCTTTAGTTATTCTGAAATTGATAGCTGCATCATACGCTTTTAGAATTGAATGGAATATGGCTTATATATCTATGTGGCACTGTTATTAATTTGAGATAATTTTTATTTTATTTTTATTCTTTGCAGATTGTGAACTTTGGGAACGACACAGTTAATCTCAAGATAAGTGTGGACGGATTGGAACCCAACTCCACACTGTTATCCGGGTCAACAAAGACCGAACTCACCTCTGGTAATCTAATGGATGAGAATTCCTTCAATGAGCCAAATAAGGTAATTCAGGAATCGGTTTTTTAGTAGTACTAGAAGACATGTCTGAATTGTTGGGGGGCTTCTCCTGATATTCAGATATACTTCTGCATGCTATTTTGTTGGTAATTTTTTTAGATTGTCTTCATTATCATTACCTTAAAGTAAAGATGATCTTCAGACATTTTTGAAAGATTAGGATAGGTTTTCGATTTATAATTAAGAGGTGAAATATTCATTGACCAAGACAATATCGTATTGCGGAAAAGGTGGTGGGTAGATTTCTCCACCTTGATTTTGTTAGCCACTAATCAAATAGCAACTATTTAGCTGTATTCGGCTATTCACATCTTCTTGCCAATGTGATATCTATATTAGGATCATATCTCTTGGTCTATTTCTGTCAATCTTACTATTCAAGAATATTTTCTCTTGAATAAAATATGGGTCAAATATTTCCCCAGCATAAACTTTTTGTCTTCCATTGTATGTATACAGGTCAGACCAACCCAGAGTCCACTTGAAAATGTTGGCAAGGAAATGGATGTCGTACTCCGTCCATATTCTCTCACTTCATTTGATCTGTTGAAAGGATATAGCAACCTCAGAACTACAAGAACTGATTATTTCTCTAGATCATCTTTTTAAAGTATTAACTGATGAATATCAAGTACTACTGTACTTTTGAGAAATAAAGGTAATAACCCAACAAAAGATGGCAGCATCCTTGCATGTCAACTATTATGTTGGAATGTCATGTTCTTTTATGTAATATCAAACTCGTTGCTTTTGGCTTCTGAAATTATCCAAGTACCTCTAATTATGCACGTTAATGCTAAACAAAAGCTATTAGCATGAATTAGTAACCAATATAAAATATGAAGATCATTAATACAATAATTTGGTTATGAAGGGAAACATTTTGAAGAACTCCTCAAAAGTAAAACCCTACGGGACAACCAAACTCAGGAAAACCAATTTTATCGATTGAGAGTTTTACAAGTAAATCGTTTATAAAACCTTTGTAACTAGACTCGTTTACCCAAGACACGTGACCCGCTTGTCTTTTACCGCAATAGGTAGTCAGAAACTCTGACACTCTCCAATTTTTGTCTTTCTTACTGGAACCTCCAATGGTTGAACTTGAATACGGCAACTCCCCTTTGTAGTATGCTCTCACTCAATCAGACGGACTAAGTCCTTTTGAAAAATCATTCTCTCAAGAATTTTCTCTTGCTCGATCTCTTGAAGTTCTACCCAGATCTTCAAGCTCTCAAATAATTATGAATATGTGCAGTTCAAGTGTCGTATAAAACCCTCATCCGACTCCTCTATAAATAGGCAATGCAGTCTTCGATTTGGAGAAGGATTCTGCTGATAGGTTATCCAGAATCTCAGTCAGATACATTGCTAACTAATTGCGAACATCTCGGACTGGATCACTTTTTATGGATTACATTAAGTTCAAGTCCGTTTTAGTTTCTTCAATAAAACTTGCATCTCTATCTCTTCTACTGACTTCTTAGACTCGACACATACACATAGGACTCTTGTAGACTCTTATCTTATAATATAAACAAGATTTGATAAGAGTTACAATTCAAAACTTAACTTAATCAAATATCTTTCATTCACATACTTATCTTTATTGGATGCACTCTAGAGTCTTATTTAAACTTACATTCATCCATAATTCTATTTAAGTATAGCCTCATCTAATCCTAGCCAAACATAAATTACATTTACAATCTCCCCTTTGGCTGATTGATGACAAAAGCATAAAAATCTCATATAAGAAATTTATACTTCAAAGAAAATTCATCATAGGCAAAATGTTTGAAGCATCATAATGAGTCTTAACTTAACCACACGCATATCAGTTTAATGTAGCAAGTGAAATCAAAATAGGAAAAGCAAATCATTGTTTAATATGCAAACAAAAACAAATTTGAAAAATAGGAACTAAAATGAGAAATAATTAAAATGGTGGTGGTGGTGGTGTTGTCCGCATTTTGTCAATACTTCCTTGCTGCTCCCTCTGTTGACAAATTCATCCCATCTCTCCTGTGTGTTGTCAGCAACAGTTAGAGTCAGATTTTTCTTCTTCCTCAGGTGGATTTATTGCTTTCAAAATCTGATCCACATCTAGAACAACTTGCTGCAGCCTATCATTTACCTTCTCTGACTTGTCCTGCAGGTCTGCCAGCACTTGTTCCATTTTTTCTTCTCACTTATCCACAAAAGAATCAAATTTTGATTGCAAAATCTGAAGTTATTCAATCACTTCAGTGGATTGTCTTGGGGCAGGATGGAAGGATGTGGATGCCTCGGCATAACTTCTTTTCTTTCCATAACTACAGCTTCTGACTTGGTAACTGTAACTGTTTTAGAGGAGATCTTCTCATACATTTATACTGTGGCCAATGTGCCCCTTAAAGGAACTTTAGCAATTCTGGCCAACTTCGTGATGAGACCTTCAAATGACAAATTTCCCTTGTTTATCATGTCAGCCCTGGCCTTGGAAATAACATCAATAATATGGAAGGGAAGATCTATAGGTATGCCCTTAACTAGTGCATACATAAATTTGGCTTTCTAATTGTCGACTCGGTATGCCTAGTGATGGGCCAAAGATTTGTCAAGAGAACTTTGGCAAGGAACCTATATTCGAGTAGCATTGACTTCATAGAGAGTCTATGGATCATTGGGGTCCATGTTGGTGCTTTGTACCCAGCAAACAAATCTTTCATTTGGGCTTTTGATGGTGTCCCCATGCTCTTGTATGGATAACCTGAGTTTTCCACACTAGGGAGTTCATAAAACTCTCTAATAATCTCGAAAGTTATGATCATGTCAACACCTCTAACAATGGATGTAATGAAATTGTTGTCTACACTCAGTAAAGAATATTGAAGTTGACAAAGGGCAAATAACATATAGCTCTAAATAAAATATTGGTCAAATATTTCCCTAGCATAAACTTCTTGTCGTCCATTGTATGTATACAGGTCAGACCGACCCAAAGTCCACTTCAAAATGCTGCCAAGGACATGGATGTCATACTCCATCCATATTCTCTCACTTCATTTGATCTGTTGAAAGGATCTAGCAACCTCAGAACCACAAGAACTGATTATTTCTTTAGATCATCTTTTTAAAATATTAACTGATCAATATCAAGTACTTTAGTTTTGAGGAAATAAAGGTAAAATAAAGGTGATAACCCAACAAAAGATGGCATGCTTGCGTGCCAATTATTCAGTTGGAATGTCATATTGTATGTAATATCAAACTCGTTCCTTTTGGCTTTCATGCTCTTTTTTTTTTTTTTTTTTTTTTTTTTTTTTTTTTTTTATTTTTATGGAAGGGTTTCGAACTCCACACCTCCATTTTGGAGGCTAAGGGTTATGCCAACTTTCGTGCTTGTAACTATATGTATGAATGCTCTGTCGTTGGTGATGAAATTACATCCTCCAATTCATTTTAGTACGCCTAGGTGCAATGCATTTCCATTCCAAGGTCATACCTCAATGAAATTTTAAGTAATTGGTAGTGTTTATGATTTGAATTTAAGATAATTTGAACTTCTTTGTTCTCTATAAGCTAATTTATTAGCTTGTACTTCGAGTTGTGGGTTGTGTAATTTCCAGGCCATATTGTAAAAGGGATAGTAGTTTTAGGGTGTAAGTGTAGCTATCCCACGTATTTTATATGGTGTTAAAGGGTTCCTCATTCTCAAAATAACATGTTGCTTCATAATCAGTAATGGTCAAATCATGATTGCATCGGATGATCCGTGGATTCTTTGTCCTCCGGACTCTATAAGGCTAACCACCAGTTACAAGAATTTGAGTCATTAAGTGTGTATCAAAACTTATCAGGAGTGACTGTAGGCTATGGGATGAATGTAAACTTCAACCATATAAAACAAGTAAGATAAGAAGGAAATGAAATATAAAGAAAATTTAAATAAGGCAAAGATTGTAAATTTAGTAACGTTTAGGGGTCAACGTACAAACACCAAAAGCAAGAAGGGTCAAAATGTAAATAACCGAAACTTTAAATTACAAAAGCAAAACATAGGGTTTAAAAACTTGTATTAGCAAAATATACAATTTAATTAAACCTACCAATGTTGGATTTGTGGTGCTTGGTTTGTTGTTATGTTGGCCCGATTTGATAACCAAACCCAATAAGGATGCATTATGGTTTTTTTGGCAGATATTCAAGGAGGCACATGACAGGTCAAGTTTCAAGAATAGGGGTAGAAGCAAGTCTAGATCTAGGTAGCAAATCACTCGCTAGAATTAGGATAAGCCAAGCCACATCAAAAGAGACTTCCAGAATAAGAAACAAGCTGAGAATGATGCTATGAACACAGTGGCTGAAGAAATACAAGACGCTTTGTTTCTTGTAGTACACAGTCCGGTTGACAATTGGGTGTTAGATTCAGGGGCTTCATTCCACAACAACTCACATCAAGAGATCATGCAGAACTATGTTACTGGTGATTTTGAAAATATGTATACAACTGATAAAGAGGTATTGAATTTAGTGGGAATGGGCGATGTGTACATCGCATTCTTAAACAAGAGTATGTGGACTTTGCAACAATTCATACATGTTCTAGATATAAAGAAAAGCCTAATCTCTATGGAACAGCTTAACGACAACTGTCATATAGTTGCATTTTTTGGAGGAGCATGAAAGGTCACAAAGGGTGCATTGATCTTGGTGCATGGTAAGAGAACTGACATTTTATATTTGACATTAGGGTCTAGTGATTTGCAGAAAATGCAGGGTTGCAACAGAGCAGGATTGGTCGCATGAATCAGAGAATCAGATGGGGAAGAAAAATGGAGTCAGTTTTGCTATTCCTCATGTGAGCCTGGGGAAATCTCTCGAGACCACGGTGCAAAGCAAAGGTGTGAGATACGGGTACAGAGCATCTAGTGTTCTAGGGACATCTACACCTACAGTTGATGCTTGTAGAGAGCTACCAGGATGACCAGACCTCCACAATGGTCACCCATCTTAAATTATATCTTGCTGCCTGAAGGTGGTGAACCATGGTACAAAGGTAAAATCTTACGAGACAGGAGATTGAGCAAGTGGGAGTTAGCTAAGATGTAACTCATTGGACTTCTAAGGAGGAAGCAAAAATTACACAAGAGATGGGCACGTTGACTAAAGAAATAACAGGCTAACATTAGGAGGTGAGATTAGTGCCCAGATAATTGATGGGGGCCTCAACTACAAGTTCTTTGATGTGTGCCAGGGTCAGTATGAGACTAGATATTTCCAATGCAATAGGAGTTGAGATTTGCCTTGCAAATGTGTTGACCGAGGGCACTACACGTGAGGAATTGAAGTTGTGTCGGTCTTCTAGCTTAAAGACAAAGGCTATGAATTGCAGAGGTGGAGGATTACAGGTTTGGGAGGCGAGAGTGATGTGTTCGTTGTACTAGTCTCCAAGTGGAGATTGTTGGGTTTGTGGAGCCTGGGTTGTTGGTGTGTTAGTCCGATTTAATAATCCAACCCGACCTCGAAAAGGATGCATTTTGGATTTTGGCACTTGTTGTGAATTGGGAAGCACTGGATAGAAAGTTCGTGGGACATGTTGCTCGAGTGAAGCTTAGGCAGAGAGTTCGCTCGATAGGTTGCTCTAGGAAACATTGGATAGAGAGTTTGCTTGAGATGCACTTGACACTCCTCTCAAGTGAATAACACATAATAGTGAAAATTAGGACTTCTGCCATGTGACGTTATAAATATGTACTTAATGAATAATACAATCAATTCTGAATAGTGAATTTTGCCCCAAAGTGTATTTTTTTCATTCTTAAATATAATAAAATCTTCTACAGCTCTATGGTCATAGACACGTTACCGAACCACATTAATTTTATGTCTTGTGATTGATTTGCTTGTGTTTACTTTTATTTTTCTGTCATTGTTTTCACAACAACTAAATATTATATGTGAAAACTATGTTGACACCTAGTACATGGGACAACAGTGACTATTTGGGATAGATTGTAAGCTCTTTCCTTTACCTAGTTGAGTTGTTTTAAAAAGTTACCTTATTCACTTTAATTTTTCCGTGTTTGTTTCTAAATTATTCATTCTAAAAATATTGGGCTTTGCAAAAATCCACCATTCAAGAAATTAAGAAATGTCTCAACCTAACCGATGGGAAGAGAAAATCAAAGCAAAACTTCAAGGCCACGAGAACGATAATGAAAAGTGACAAACCTTTGCAATGGAATGGAGAGCATCTAGCAACTCTGAGGTTGGGTGGGAGGATAAAGAAGTCCCTAACAAAACCATGCGACTGGGGGGATAGCACTCAGAATTCTGAAGTGTGAGTAAAGGCCTAAGTGCAACCCAGAAAATAAGGAGGAAGTTACACAGTAAAGAATGAAGTTTTTATTAAATAATTTATTTATTGTTTTTCAACTATTTATCATGTTTTACTTTTTTTTTCTATCAAACTTGCATTGAATTAAAAAAGAGAATAAAGAGGAGAGGGCAGGGGACCCTGACAAAAACTCATTCACAAAAATTGCAGTGCATACAATAGAAAAAAAAAATTAAAACAGGCGATGAGACCAATAAATTGGACCCAAACCCAGGCACCACTGGAACAGCTGTTTTAGAATCCAACTAGTGGATTTGTCGAATGCAGTTGTGATCCGCATCCATAAAAGCAGCATTACAACCATCTGATTCGGAGTCGTTGACGAAGGTCTTCACATCCTTTTCCCCTAGATTCTTGATTAGGGAAAGCAGTAACATACTCTGATAGCTAGAATTGGACAGTCCGAGTAGCTGGCGATCTTTGGAGGTACGCACGGTCGAGCCAATGTCTATGCTACACATGCTGGTGCGGAGAGCCTGGGGACTAGGGTCCGAAAGATCTATAGGTAGGGCTTCCAGCTATGCTGCGCATGTGGTGGTAGGAGGTCTAAAAAGGGGTCGACAAGGAGGAAAGCAACACAACTTTGGTGTGGCGCGTGAGGTTCACATGATAGTTGTTTGACAGCTCCTTCACTGGGGTTTTGAATATCAGCGGATCATGAACATAGTGGTGAGGGGCGTGTGGCATTCTATTGGCCTGAAAGTGATAGATCGGACATGTTTGATCTAGTAGAAAAAGAAAAAAGAAATAAAAGAAAACGGGCAACAGGTGAGAGAAGCAAACCAGAAAACAAACTAAGTTGTAGTTGAGGAGGAGGAGAGGGAGGCTCCTCCTTCCCCTCCGGCGAGGGTTTACAATGTGGGGTCAAGATTTTGGAAGGCCAGAGAGAGTCTGGCTACACACATTAGGTGAATATATAATATCATGTTTTACTTAAATTTTCACGTTCTTTTTGATAATTGTTTTTATCAAATTAATCATAGTGCAAATCACGAAGAGGAAGAGGAATAGAAGATCTTGAGGATTATCCACTAACAAGATTTCCTCTCGTAAGTAATACTGACTTGAAGTATAGATTAGTTATTCTTTTCCTCGAAACTATATGCTTACTTTTAGGAAGAAAATGTTTATATTAATTTGGGCATGTTGTAGGTTGCTAAGAATTATATATGTTTTGGTGTTGGATCTGATTTTTAGACATGGCTGCATTTTTCTTTTTGGCTATGTATATTTTTTCTTTGGTATTTTTGAGATTTTGTGACCATAATCCTTTGCAACTATTGAATCTAATAACATGCTAAGCACACAGTGATAGTAAAATATATTACACGTAAGGACACATGAATTGAGTTCTTGTGTCTGATGTTTCTCAACCGAATCCTCTTGCTAGCAAAATTTTTCAATTCATCCTATCAAATTCTTTTTTTCATGTTTTCCTTTGTTCTCATTTGTTCTTCTTTTCACTTGCTTGTGTATTGCTTGAAATATTTTTTTCATTTGCAATACCAATTCACAAATTAATGTGGGGCTTAGATTTTTTTTAGTTTGTTTGATTGATAATCATAATCTTTTTTAGTAATCATAATTTTTTTTAGTTAGGTAGGAGAAATTGATTTCCGGACATCTCTTTTTAACAAATATCATAGACAATAAGGAGATTAAGAAGATGGTAAATTACTTTGGTGAATCTAGACAATAAGACCTTTTTGATAAATAAAATATTGTTTCAAAGAGGGATTAAGGTTTGCATATGTTTTATTTAAATTTCAGAGACAAGAGATGCGTCTCCTATAGTACTTGTCGAACAAGTTTAATTTTATCTTAATTTAGAAAATAAAACGATTTGTATAGTTCGGATTTGCAAACCTAGAGCAGTCTTTTTGAAAAAGTGAGGCACACTTGAGAACTACACGAGAAAACCTACTTTTTCATAATATGCTTCATTTTTTTCAATGGAATTACGTGAGATTTGCATACTCTAAAAATGAATCTCTAATTATTGCATTTTAAGGTCTGACCTGTTTAATTAAATGAGTTATGTTCGGGTTGATCAATATAGTCTAATATTCTTAACTTAACATGATCCGTGAACACGAATTGTGAAAAACAATGCCTATCCCAATGATATTGATTTTGGGAAAAAAGAGGACTAAAAAACCATATATCTCATTCACACACAAATCCGCGAAATGAATTTATAGAACACTTCCCCTGAAGCAAGACGTCAAAGTGTCCATAAATAGCTCATACACCAACTTACCTTCAGAACAATTTTGATCATGATGAATTCACAAGTACTTAAGATACGAAATGGAAATATCACATCCCTTTAAGCTAAATGAAATGAAACTTAAAAATATAATTACTTTAGATTTGATTATATATTTTCCATAAATGTTCAATGAGATTTGTTTGGAGTTGAATATGAACTCATTGATCTCTAATGCGATGATGATTTCAATGAAAATGACTAAGTCGTCTATATGATCACGCGACACTGGATCTTGGGACGTCTAATAATTTTCTTTGTATACAAAGTCTTCTACCCAACTCCAAGGTATAGATGTTGTTCATCTTCTAAGATCATATTATGAAAAAGGAAAATTCTATACACCATACTACCATCCCACTTTTATCTCATTAAGTATGATGTGGCACATTTATTATCATTAAATGATCATTTATTGCATGCTTCTTTATCATCTAATGGTGATGAATGTGCCACATACCACTTAGTATGATTAAAATAGGATAAGAGTGTGGTGTATAGTATTACTCTTTTAATTTCTGTGTAGAGCATGATTTCTTTTTCTTTTTTACAAATGTTGACCACAAACTATATATACCATTGGTAAGATAGTAACCAATTGTGTAATCAGTTCCATTCACTGAGTAGTTGACCTTAGGACCACATCCATCAACAAACTCTCCAAAGTAGAGAATTTTCTAACACATTAATATCTTTGTGAGAGTCTACTAATCGAAAAAAATACATACCTTATCCAAAGATTGTATAACGCTACGACTTTCAAAATTTTCATTAGGTCATGAATGTGACCACAATACATTCCTTTCTATGAACCCAAATTGTAGTGTTCCATACCTCGATAAGGAGCCTGGCAAGGATTTGTGGTGCCAGGGATGGTAGCGGATCGACAACACCCTAGTGTTACAATCTGATCTAGGCACGTAACCATGATTCGAGTAGGCGTTAAATAAAGTAAGTCGATGTGGAATAAATAAAGGTTTAGTAAGAGATTATATGATAATTGTACCAGAGGCCTAAACTAATAAAAGATTCATCCATTTAAAATGATAATATCCATATGTCATTGTTATTTTCCAAATAACATCATGCAACAACAATTGCTCATCACTTACATTTAGGTACAACAAACCAAACATGATTTGTCGCCTGACGAACAAGTACATATGAGCAAGATACAAATAACTAACAGTGGAGATGTGCCTCTGTTTCTGTCACTCAGGTAGGTCGGTCCTTCTTCCTCGAGAAACTCCCCTTAGGCTATATCTACATCAAGGTCTACGATTCCGGTAAACAAAACTGTAGGTAGGTTCAGCATCTATGAAAGTAACACCGATGAGAGACCATACAAATGGATATGCGTGCACTATTTCATGTAAATTGACTAGTATTGCTGCGGTTTGGATACAGAGATATCTCAAGTCTGTTTGTACCGAGTTGGCTTAATATCAAAATGGCCCGTGAGTGAAAACAATGAGTGTTTCATCTGTTTTCAAATAAGGACAAAACAACGATCATTTTGCTTTTGCTTTTTAGAGGACTAGTCCAGCTTTTTTAGAAAACACGCGCCTAACTAATGTAAGTAATAAATATTGTGGGCGTAAGGGTGTAGTTTGACTATTCAAATTATTGTGGGTGTTATTATTTTGAAAATAAATTATATTTTTATTTCATATTTTATAAAAATAATTTAATTTTATAAAAATATTGTCATCTTATAATATTATTATGAAGTATATTATAAAAAATAAAATTTGGCTAGGTAAGTTATAAATTACTATTACTTATTTATAAATATATTTATAAATAAAATAAAATCATTACAAACACTATGCAATAATTGGTAGGACCCACATCTATCAAATCTCCAAAAATTTAAAACCATCTCATCTCACTTCCAAATCTAAACACAAAATTTTAAAAAACCATCTCATTTCATCTCAACTCAACAATCTCACTACTATTTACAAATCACCTCAACTCATCTCATTATCCAAATAGTTATCTTTATGCATGGTGAGGAATCCCCATTCGAGTGAAAACATATGTATTTATAGTTATGGGGAGGAATCACCCTCTGCATAAAGTACAAGTTTATAAGCATAGTTATTATCAAGGCGAGAAGAACCACCCTCTCATAAAAACGCATAAAATCCATCATATCTTATCATGTAAATACCGAGCAGAAAACCACTCTACCCGGTCAACGTGCAAATTGATTCACCAATTTTAAATCATTCAACAAGAAGAATCACTCAACTTGGGGAATGAATCTACTCGATCAACCGACTCTAAAACACCACACATGATATACTCGAGAAATCTCTCTACTTGTTTATGATGGTGACTTTTTGGACTTGAAGAATTTTAGAGGCCAAGTGGCTGATGGAACAAGGCATGCAGTTCCTATGGCTTGCCTTGGCTCCAATATCGCAATCCTTCCTTTAATAAAGGTTATCTATGTGGCGCTCGACCATACCTTTGAGACCAGACGATATGGCCTACAGCTCCATAATCTTTTCTTCTGCAAGCTTACTCCAGATATGACGTCTCAAATGGAGTATGAGCCTCTGCGTACAACACATGCCGCCTCTGAGAATCTCCTCATCATCCTAGACTACCCTTGTAACACCCGGACCCAGTCAAGCCCAATTTTTTTTTCGCTGCCACTCACGATTGCACTCCCATGCACGTACGTCTCTATTCTCCTCAACTTTAGGGTTTTTGTTTTTGTTTTCTTTCAACCACCTATTTATTCACACATTAACTTCACAGTTCACACACGTTTTCTTTTCCGTTTATTTTTCTCCCCTAGAGTTTTCCTCACATCCTTGGCATGCACGTTTCTTCATCTCAACATTTCCCTTAGGGTTTCCATCACTCACATATATATACACATACATTAGCCCATGCATAGTGAAACTGCCTTGTGACATTCATTGTCGCTGCTGCCCTCTTCAACCAACCTGTTGTTGCTGCCGACTCCCTTTGCCACCATGCACCACTGTGAGACAGTGCCCAGTGCTTCAAGCCTCCTTGTGCCTTCTGTTTTTCCAGCCATTGCACCATCTAGAACTCACGTTGCCCCCATACAAAATCAACGCAACCCATGCATGCATGAAGCCCTCACCGTGTACTGCTGTGCCACCCCAGCACCTCCACAGAGTTGCTCCCCGGTTCATCCACCCCATGTAAAACTCTGCCCAGACCTTATCGCCATAGTCGGCCGTGAACCCACGTCAGAAAACACCACCCTCAAACACTCATGTTTTTGCTCCTCGAAATAGAGCAAGTTTTGCTCAAGCCATCCATCAAGCTCCACTCCTTTGGCCTCTCACTGGGTGTTGCACCTCGTTGTCGCCTCTGATCTCCACCGTCAAGACCTCACAGAAACCACCGTCAAGGACTTTCCGACACCCCCAGTCCGTCGCGCCACACGGTGAGCTTCATCTCTTTCCATCACGTTTTGCTCTCTCTCACTGTGTTTCTCTCTCTTGTCCAGTGCACAGCCACCGAGTTTACCACCTCCCACAGCATCCAACGCCGCACACCTTCCCTCATGGTGAGCCTCTGTCGCATGCCTCCTTCTCATCTCACAGTAAGATTTCATTTCCTTCCACACGCCGTGGCCCTCGCTCTCTCACTCTCCATTTTCTCTCTCTCTCATGCTTAGCCCAGTTTGACAGCATCTCCGCCGCACACCTGCTCTCTAGCTGCGTCGCCACTGCCTACTCAGTCCAGTTGTCACACACTGCCGCGTGATTTCTCCTTGAGTAAGCCTCTGCCATGCAAAGTTTTTTTTTTTTTTTTTTCACGCAGGTTAGATTTGTTTTCAAAGAGTTAAATGAAATTACATTAGTACCATTTACTAAATATTGTATTAATGTGCTTTTAAACTTTTATCATATATTAGTACTCTCTAATTTATTTATGTTTTACAGAAATCTTTTAAGTAAATTAAATTAGTATTAAGCAAGGTTTTCTTTCAAAGAGTAAACAATAATGTTGTGTTTTATTATTATGATCTGCCTTATTATAGTTTTAGCTGTTTAATTTTAAAATATTTTGGTACAAATATTTTAGCTAGAATTAAATTTTATAATTTGATCTCATTAGTAAATAAGTTAGATTTTGTGTTTTGTCCAGACTGATTATTTGGACATTGATGAATTTAGAAAATGTGACGATATTTTAGGATTATGTGAAGTTAGGTTTTTAAAGAATTAAAATAGGTTATTTTAACATCTTAGGCTTAAATATTGAAATATGTGTTCGATTGAAAATTTATGAAAATTACGTTATTATGTTATAGGTGATGATTAATAGTGGTTTGGCATTTTGAGAAAAATTTTGAAAAGCTAAGAAGTCTAAGTAAACAGGATTCCTATGTTAGATTTTGCATAAAATAAAATGAGCTGAGATTGGTTTTTTATAAAATTTACATGTTTGGTTATGAAAATAAATTTGAACTACCTAAGTTATTTGTTCTGCATTATTCATGTGATTCTGTTTAAGAAGAAAGTATTTTCTGTCATGACTGTGTAGAATGTATTTTCTGTCATGACTGTGTAGACATGAGCTTATTTTTGAACTTTGCAAAAGAGAGCGAATATGAAATTTTGTGCATAAAATTATGTTTTGTGATATGATTCTGTTCTAGTTTGAAGATGTTCAGTACTCTGATATGATATGATGTGTTTTCTGAAAACATCTGACATAACATTCTATTTCTGTTTCTATTCCGTTCTAACCTTACCACGAGTGTAAAACTGTGGCCTTTGTTCGGGTTGGTACCAACTTTTCTGTTTCTAGTACACCCACTTTGAAAACAAAGTGGTTATCTCCGTGGTCTTTCCTATGTGCACACTTGAGGCTCCAAAAATGAATAAGGAGAAGATTTACATTCTGTTTTTACTCGGTTAGCTACCGGAGTTTACAACCCTACCCGGGGGTTAAACATAGTTTCTATTTTGATATGATAAGATAAGACGAATATGCTCAGTTATGCTCTGCCAAATGAAATTTTGCATAAGAATGTTTTCTGGAAGTTTCACTCTTATATTTTTGGTAATATGTTATGATTTTACATTCTGAAAACAACTATTTCGATTCTGCATTCTGAAAGAAAATATTTTGTTCAGCATTCTGAATTCTGATAAATGCTCATGTTTGCATACTAGTATATGTTCTCTGCTTACTGAGTTGTTGATAACTCACCCCTTATCTTCAAATATTTTTCAGATAATTTTGATGGTTTAGCTAGAGAACAAGAGTAGAAAGTTTTAGTAAGATGTGATAATTATAGTGGAATAAGTGTCTGAGGGTACACATGCTTATTTGAGAGTCGTAGTTAGTAAATTGATTTATTTTCGGTTATTTTGATTTGATGAATTAAGAATATTTTCGAGTCTTTGGAGAGTTTTAATTTTTGTTATTGAGAATTTCTTTGTTGTCCCTATGAAAGAACTTAGATTTTTGGGTTGAGTAAATGAATTAATATTTTATGAAATTTTCTGGATTTTATAGTTGTGTTATTGAAGTTAATATTATGTATTAAGAGCTAACTCTATGGACCTCCGGGATCGGGACGTTATAGTTGGTATCAGAGCCAGGTTTGAGAATCTGTATACTACAATGAGGTGATTGATGAAAGTTAAGGTTTTAAAATTTTGTACACACCGAATCATGACTTTAAGGAAATAATTTTTAGAGCTGAGTTTTAGACATTTGTAGATTGTAAGAGGTGATTTATCGATACTTAAGGTTTTAGAATCTTCGGGCATTAGGCAAGATGTCTTATGAAATTTGAGGAGTAGGAATTTTTAGATCTTTTGAGATGTTCATGTTGATTGAGGTTCGTTTTGATTTTGTAGACTGCATATAAGGCTTTTGACAAGATTAAAGGTTTAGAGTGTGGAGTTATATTGTTACTATTGTTGCATGTACACATCTTATATGTATTTACATTTGTTTTACTATTACCACCATTTGCTTATTTTTGTACGAACTCTTGTTCTTGTCACAATTTTTTTTTTAATAATCAAAGTTGTCAGGATGCCACCTCGTCGTCGGAAAAGAAGTATATTAGGTATGAATGTGACAAATGATGAATAGGGATGCACCATAGAATAGTTTAATTGAATGCATCCTCCCATCTTCGATGGTCAGGACGACGCAACCTTAGTAGAAGATTGGATCCAAGACATTGAGGAGATACTCCGCATTATAATTTGCACGGACGAATAGAAGGTTCTACACTCCACTTTCAAATTTACGGGAGAAGCAAAAAGATGGTGGATTTCTGAAAGAACTATTAGAAAAGTTGAAGGGATGGAAATAGTCCATTGGCTACTTCAAGCAGATTTTTCTGGAACACTTTTTCCCAACCTCAGTCAGAGACGACAAGGCTATGGAGTTCGCTAATTTGGTTCAGGGAGCTATGATAGTACACCAGTACGCAGCTAGATTTATCGATTTATCACATTTTGCAGCATATCTGATGCCTGATGAGGAGAAGAAGGCTCGTAAGTTTGAACAGAGATTGAAGGAAAAGATTTACGAACGAATTGTGGGCTTTCAAATCCAAAAATTTTCAGAGTTGGTGAATAAGGCCACAGTATTTGAGCAGAGCCTTCAAAGAAGCACAGCACTGTTGGAACAGAGGAAGAGAACTGCGCCACAGGGGTCTCAATCTGCAATGGATCAAAGGTCGTGGAAAAGGAGAAATGATGGAAATAGTTCAGGTCCAAAGCAAACACAGGGAAATCAATCGACTAATCTCTGTAAGTTTTGTAATCGTGCACACACTGGAGAATGCAGAAGGGAAGTGGGGGCGTGTTTTCGATTTGGTAAGACCGGACATCTTATCCGAGAATGCCCTTTGTTGCTGACAGACAACAAGAAGCCTAGCCCACATCCAGGTTCCTAACAAACGAATCAGAGAAATAATCAACGTATAATGGGACCGGCCTGAGTGTTTGCACTGATATCTGAAGATGATGAGGACAACAACAATGAGATCACAGGTACCTCACTATACTTCTCCTTGAAAGCTTTTTATTTTGAGTCGAGATTAATCATGCTTGCATGGAACTGTTCTAATAGTATAACTTAGAATATTGAAGTTTGGTTGAAAGTAGATTTTTTAAGGATTCGAAATTTGTGAATCGAGGTTATTCAGGACTTAAGCTTGGAACTTTTGATTATACTATATTATTTTGGGAGTTCTCTATTAGTTAGTTGTGACATTTAGTAAAAAAAATGTACGGACTGATTAAATGTGGAGGTTAGTTCTTTTCCAATGCATGTGACTGAGATTCAACGTTTTGAGGACTATAAGTTGTTAGAGTGACTAGCGGAAGCGTGGTTTTGGTGAGTGATAATTTGAGTCTTTTCTTCGTTATATGTATAAGGTTCAAGGATTATGTGGAGAGTTCGAGATTGTTTTAGGTTTTTAATTGTATTATTGAGATTTATAGTTTAGATATGATCTGTCGAAGTGCAATTCAATGTGCGCGAATAAGTGAAGGATTAAATATTTGGACTTTGCTTTAGGTGTAACAAGTTTCAAGGACAAAAATTTTTTTAAGGGGGGAGAATGTAACACCCAGACCCAGTCAAGCCCGAATTTTTTTTTTCACCACCACGCACAATTGCACTCCCATGCACGTACGTCGCTATTCTCCTCAACTTTAGGGCTTTTGTTTCTGTTTTGTTTCAACCACCTATTTATTCACACATTAACTTCACAGTTCACGCACGTTTTCTTTTCCATCTATTTTTCTCCCCTAGAGTTTTCCTCACGTCCTTGACATGCACATTTCTTCATCTCAGTGTTTCCCTTAGGGTTTCCATCACTCACATATATATACACATACATTAGTCCACACATAGAGAAACTGCCTTGTGTCATTCGTTGCCGCTGCTGCCCTCTTTAGCCATCCCGTCGCTATCGTCGACTCCCTTTGCCACCATGCACCACTGTGAGACAGTGCCCAGTGCTTCAAGCCTCCTCGTGCCTTTTGTTTTTCCAGCCGTTGCACCGTCCAGAACTCACGCTACCCCCACACAAAATCGACGCAACCCATGCATGCACGTAGCCCTCACCGTGCACTACCGTGCCACCCTGGCAACTCCACATAGTTGCTGCCTGGTTCATCCACCCCACGTAAACCTCTGCCTAGACCTCACCGCCATAGTCAGCCGTGAACCCACGTCGAAAAACACCACCCTCAAACACCCCTATTTTTGCCCGAAACAGAGCAAGTTTTGCTCAAGCCGTCCATCGAGCCCCCCTCCTTTGGCCTCTCACTGGGTGTTGCATCTGATCTCCACCGTTGAGACCTCACAGAAACCACCACCAAGGACTTTCCAACACCCCCAGTCCGTTGCGCCTCATGGTGAGCTTCATCTCTTTCCCTCACGTTTTGCTCTCTCTCACTGTGTTTCTCTCTCTCTCTCGTCCAATGCACAGTGGCCAAGTTTACAACCTCCCACTGCACCCAGTGCCGCACACCTTCCCTCACGGTGAGCCTCCATCGCATGCCTCCTTCTCATCTCACGGTAAGTTTCCATTTCCTTCCACATGTCATGGCCCTCGCTCTCTCACTCTCCATTTTCTCTTTCTCTCGTGCTTAGCCCAGCTTGACAGCATCTCTGCCACATGCCTGCTCCCCAGCCGCGTCGCCATTGCCTACCCAGTCCAACCGTTGCATGCTGCAGCGTAATTTCTCCTTGAGTATGCCCCTGCCATGCAAAGTTTTTTTTTTTTTTCACGCAGGTTATATTTGTTTTCAAAGAATTAAATGAAATTACATTAGTACCCTTTACTACATGTTGTATTAATTTGCTTTTAAACTTTTATTATGTATTAGTACTCTCAAATTTATTTATGTTTTGCAGAAATCTTTTAAGTAAATTAAATTAGTATTAATCAAAGTTTTCTTTCAAAGAGTAAACAATAATGTTGTGTTTTAATATTATGATCTGGCTTATTATAGTTTTAGCTGTTTAATTTTAACCTATTTTGGTACAAATATTTTAGCTAGAATTAAATTTTATAATTTGATCTCATTAGTAAATAAGTTAGATTTTGTGTTTTGTTCGGACTGATTATTTGGACATTGATGAATTTAGAAAATGTAACGATATTTTAGGATTACGTGAAGTTAGGTTTTTAAAGAATTAAAATAGGTTATTTTAGCATCTTAGGCTTAAATATTGAAATATGTGTTCGATTGAAAATTTATGAAAATTACATTATTATGTTATAGGTGATGATTAATAATGGTTCGGCATTTTGAGGAAATTTCTGAAAAGCTAAGAAGTTTAGGTAAGCGGGGTTCCTATGCTAGACTTTGCATAAAATAAAATGAGCTGAGGTTGATTTTTTATAAAATATACATGTTTGGTTATGAAAATAAATTTGAACTATCACAGTTATTTGTCCTGCATTACTCATGAGATTCTGTTTAAGAAGAAAGTATTTTCTGTCATGACTGGTGTAGACATGAGCTTATTTTTGACATTTTGTTTCTGAACTTTGCAAAAGAGAGCGAATATGAAATTTTGTGCATAAAATTATTTTTTCTGATCTGATTTTGTTCTGTTATGAATATGTTCAGTACTCTGATATGATATGATGTGTTTTCTGAAAACTTCTAGCATAACATTTTGTTTCTGTTTTTGTTCCATTTTGACCTTACCACGGGTATAAAACTATGGCCTCTGTTCGGGTTGGTACCAACTTTTCTGTTTCTAGTGCACCCACTTTGAAAACAAAGTGGTTATCTATGTGGTCTTTCCTATGTGCACACTCGAGGCTCCAAGAATGAATAAGGGGAATATTCACATTCTGTTTCTGTTCGGTTAGCTACCGAGATTTGCACAACCCTACCACGGGGGTTAAATATGATTTCTATTCTGATATGATAAGATAAGATGAATATGCTCAATTATTCTATGCCAAAGGTAATTTTGTATAAAAATGTTTTCTGGAAGTTTTGCTCTTATATTTTTGGTAATATGTTATGATTTTGCATTCTGAAAACAAGTATTCTAATTCTACATTCTGAAAGAAAATATTTTGTTCAGCAATCTGAATTATGATAAATGCTCATGTTTACACACTAGTATATGTTCTCTACTTACTGAATTGTTGATAACTCACCCCTTATCTCCAAATATTTTTCAGATAATTTTAATGGTTCAGCTGGAGAACAAGAGTAGGAAGTTTTAGTAAGGTGTGATGATCATAGTAGAATAAGTGCCTGAGGGTACAAGTACTTATTTGAGAGTAGTAGTTAGTAAATTGATTTATTTTCGGTTATTTTGATTTGATGAATTAAGGATATTTTCAAGTCATTGGAGAGTTTTAATTTATGTTATTGAGAATTTCTTTATTGTCCCTATGAAGGAACATAGATTTTTGGGGTGAGTAAATGAATTAATATTTTATGGAATTTTCTAGACTTTATAGTTGTGTTATTAAAGTTGATATTAGGTATTAAGAGCTAACTCTCCAGACCTCTGGGATCGGGGCGTTACAGCCCTTACGTCCGTATTGGTCTTATGGTGTGGACCGTCCTTTTCCAAAATTTTAAGCCTCTTTAGCTCTTTGTTCTTGGCCTAGCACGGTCCACACAATTCTTGCTCACCGATCAAAAGGTGAAAAGTCATTTATCACACGATGTGGGATTGTGTCAACCGCTTTCTACATAGTGATGCTCTCCTTTTTCGGACTAGCTGCACTTTGCTTGACCCACTGCCTCATCTTCCATAGCACCTTATCTACGGGAAGGGTCCCTTCCTTTGCTTCAGCGTGATCCTGATATCATCCCCTCTTTAACAAAGAATTTCATCTTTGAAATTCATTAAGGATTATTCTTTGGGATGGGGCAATCTTTGGTGTTCTTTGTCGACACCAGTCAAGGTGATAATTCATTCTTTCCTCGATCCACCCGCAGATCCTCATAATCTGCAAATGGGACTATAGCTCCCTCCTCTTGCCTCTTTCCTCCACTAGATTCGATGTCGTAGGACATTGGTGAATCCCACCCTTGTCATTTTCTTGTTCATCATGTTCCTCAACCGTTTGTTTCTCCCATTTTTGCCTCGTGGCATGGTTCATTTATGAGATTAAGGTCCTAGCCCTCCGATGATTCTCTCCATTTTGACGGTGTTCCTTCTCAATTCACCAATGTTCTACTTCTATCCTTACCGCTTTGCATCGTGCTTTCATGAAGAGACAGATTACTTTTGGCAGTATGGTTGCTTTTTGTGTTGTCCTTTTCTCTTGCTCCATATGACAGTTTAAGAGTTCTAGATGTTGTAACCAAAGGGCAGTCTGAAGGCTCATTTAGACTTGCTCATGCTTTTGACTTAATCTACCATCACTTAGTGCGCTACAGGTCAATTATTGTTGTGCAAATAAATAGAAAAATTGCTCCCACATGATCTGCTCACTTTTCCACACAAAATTCCTCGTTTCATGTGTTTTCCCATTGCACCTTCACCAATAGTACAATTTTGTACTGTAGCCTCTGTTCCTTCTAGTCTATGATTTGTACTGGTCTTTCCTCATAGGTGAGGTTTGGTTGTAATTCAACCAGATTTGGATCAATCAATCGGGGTTGTTGGACCCCAAAATTTTTTCTTAACGAGAAAATGTGAAACACATTATGGATCCCTTTATATTCCTCTAGTAACGCCAAGTTATATGCTATTGAGCCTACCTTTTTTAATACCTAATAGGGTCCAATGCACCTTGGGCTTAGTTTCATTCTTAGCCCAAATGTTTTGCTCTTTTCATGGGTGATATCTTGAGATATACCTAATCACTTTCTTTAAAGATCAACTCTCTCCTTACATCGGAATATCTATTCTGCCTACTCTGAGTCATAGCCATTCTTTCCCGAATGAGCTTAAACTTGCTCTCTTGTCTCCTATATGATCTCTTGCTCAATTATTCTAGCCTCCCCAAATTCATCCCAACAAAAAGGCGATCTATATTTCCTTCCATACTAGGTCTCTTAAGGGGCCATATGAATAGTCGCCTAGTAACTAATATTGTAGGCAAACTCATTGAGTGGGACGTAGCTTTCCCATGAGCCTTTAAAGTCCAACACGCATGTCCTTAGCATTTCCTACAGCATCTAGATTGTCCTTTTCGACTTTCCATAAGTTTATGGATGATAAGCACTATAGAATCTTTCAACCTAACTCTGATACCAATTGTAACATCTCGCTCCCCTAACTTATATTTTTTTAAAATTTTAAGGCACCAGTGTGCTAACCTTGACTTTAAAAAAATATTTTCTTTTAGTTTAAAGGAAGCAACAAGTACAAAGATTCCTTAAAATAAATAAAATCATTCAAAATACTGAAATCATAAAAGAGAGTACGTGGAATCACTTATTAAAATTTCTCAAACTTTGTAGTACTATAATATTCATTAATGTAAAAGTTTTGTATATGATTCAAGCCTCTGCCACGCCCCCTAGGTCAAGTCCAGTCCTGCAACTCCATCATTATAAAGATGCTCAACTGGAGTGGTTAAAATATAAAATAAAAATAAAATGAGTTGAGACTCAGTAATAAACTCATCATAACGTAAATATAATAAGCAAAAGGTTTTTCATACAATATTTTTTTAAATAATGCTTTTCATCTCAAAAGGTCTACAGAATCTTCAAACATGGGCTATGATACCAATTAAGTAGGGGCTCACTTGATCCATAAATATTAAATAGGCCTCAACCTAATTATCAAGTCTCAATAAAAACTTCATAATCCACCAAAATAATTTCCGGGACCATAACCAATTCAAAATTATCCAACAAATCTCAATTGGACTTCTAAATTGTCGATCCCTTAATACCATCCAAAATCATACGCTAAATCTTAACGGGCCTTAAAATGAACATTTGGGCCTATGAACCTAGTTAAAATTCCTAGACAACCTTAATAAATTAACAGTTCATGGGTTTACCCTTAATTCTTGTATGATTCCTTTTGTAATGAATTCCCTCTCAAGAATTGCCTCATTCCTTTAAGAAGCAAATTTACTTCTATAGGACCTCCTATGTCCTTAGATCTAGACTTATCTTCAAGGCAATCACCATGGCTGCTAATTTCATATCATAAGGTAGTTCTTCTTGCGACCCTTCAATTTCCTCTTCTTGCATCAGAATGCATCCTAATTCATATTTGGATCCATCACTATATACCGCAATTGGTTTATGTGATTTTGGTAATGCCAGCATAGGGGCTGTGGTCAACCCTTCTTTTAGTTCCTCAAAGCTCTGCTCACACATCTTGGTCCAAATGAGTTTGACGTTCTTCTCATTCAACGCCATGAGAGGACTTGATAATTTGGAGAATCCTTCCATGAATCTCTTGTAGTAACCAGCTAATTAAAGAAACTTCAAACTTCATGCATTGTGTTAGGATGCTGCCAATCCATGACTACTTCAATCTTATTTGGGTCCACAGTGACTCATTCACTGGATATAACATGATCAAGGAATTTAACTTCTTTCAACGAAAATTCACATTTATTGAGTTTGGCAAACAACTTATGTTCCTTAAGTTTCCTAAACCCCTAATTTGTGAATTTATTTAGGGGTTTCAGATTGAACCCCTAAATTGATTTAAGGGTTTCAATCCAAAACCCCTAAATCAATTTATTTAGAGGTTTCGGATTAAACCCCTAAATAAATTGTGTTGGCTTTGCACTTTGCCTTGTTTCTTCATGTGTGGTGTATTATTATGATTTTCTTATGTCATGTGTTGATTGATTTTATAATTTTTTATTATGTTATGGAATCAAGAATGTCCTCTTAAAGGGATTTCACTGATAGCTCTCCTACCTCTACCAGTACCCCTGCCTTAGAATTTAACCCTACTCCAATCTCTGGTTGTGGGAGTACACATTGCCCGTCCCCCAAGCCCATACAAAGCAAGAAACATATTTCCATAGTTTGGTCTCATTTTACCAAACTAGAGGGTGGTGACTCCAATAACCCTCAAGCTAAATATATTATTGTGGAAAAATATATTGATGTCACTACAGTAAACATGGTACATCCCAGTTAAAGGTCCATCTAGAGGATCAATGCAAGAAGAGTCCAATATTAACATCCTTACTGGAGAAGAGTCAATCTAGACTAGAAATTGGACTAAAAAAAATGGCGGATGGGAGTAGTAGGGGTCCAACATTGAAGGGGTATACGAAGTATAATGTTAATGAGTGTAAAAGAAAGTTAGCTCGTATGGTTATCATAGACGAGCCACCTTTTCAATTTGTGGATGGGAGAGGATTCCAAGAATTAGAACCTAGATTTATGCTTCCTTCTCTCCACACTGTGGCAAAGGATATTAAAAAGATGTACTGGAAAGATAAAGATGTTTTGAGAGGCCAATTGTTGGGTTTGGTAGTTTGCCTCACTACCGATACTTGGACTTCTGTCCAAAATTTCAATTATATGTCTTTGACTGTTCATTTTTTTTTTTATTCTGATTGGATTCTTTATAAAAAGATTATTAAGTTTTGTCAAATAACTGGTCACAAGGGTGAGACGATTAGGAAGGCCTTGGAGGCCTCAATAAAGGAGTGGGGTTGGCGGCATGAGTTTTGACAGTTTCGGTTGATAATGCATTGTCTAATGATGTCGCCTTGGGATATTTGAAGTCTTATCTTAAAGAACAAATAAGACATTCTTGGGTGGTGAATATTTGCATGTTAGATGTTTTGCACATATCTTAAATATAATTGTGACAAAGGGATTTAAAGATGTTGATGACTCGGTTGCACGAGTTAGACTGACTGTGAAATTTGTGAGGTCTTCTCCTCCTAGATTGGAGAAATTCAAGATTGCTACAAAGATTGTGGGCATAACATCAAAGAAGGGTGTTTGCATTGATGTTCCTACCAGATAGAACTCAACCTTCTTGATGTTAGAGGCGGCCCAAGAATATAAGGCAGCCTTTCAATTATTGGGTGATGAAGACATTCAATATGTCAAATACTTTGATGAGCACGAGGGTTTAAGAAAGCCTAATAATGATGATTGGGAGGTAGTTTCTACTTTTCTTGATTTTCTCGGGCTTTTTTACGATGTCATATTGAAGTTATTTGCTTCTTTGCACCCTACATTTCATGAATTTTGTCAATAAATATGTAGGATGAAAGAATAATTAGATGACATGTATAGCAGTTCCAATCTAAGGATGAGGGGGATGGCATTGACCATGAGGGTCAAATATGACAAGTATTGGAGAGATTTGACTAGACTAAATATTTTGTTATATGTGGTTGTTATTCTTGATCCCCGTATGAAGATTTCAGGCATATTATATGGTTTGAGACTTGTGCACGATCAGGCATGGACTAATCTTATTGGTGAGATGGCCCGAGATATCCTTTATAAATTATATGATGAGTTTAATGCAATTAAGGGTCGTACTTCATCTACTACACCTACACCTACCCCAACACCTCCTCAAGATACCGGGGCAACAAAGAAGCGTATATTGGCATGGACTAAGACACCCGTACATAATCCCACACTAGTCCATCAATCTACAGAGGTGGTTTCAGAGTTAGACAATTATTTGTCAGGAGATCTTATACAAGATGATGATGATTTCGACATATTAGGATGGTCGAAGGCAGCATCAAAGAAATACCACATCCTTTATGAGATTGTCCGTTGTATGTTGGTTATCCATATTAGCACCGTTGCCTCGGAGTCTGCCTTTAGTACCAGAGGGCACATATTAGATCTTTTCCGTAGTTTATTGTCTCCTACAACTGTGAAAGCATTGATATGCTCACAGAGTTGGATGATGAGAAATGATATTTATGTTCCGGATATTTTAGATTTTAAAGAGACTGACGAAGAGGGTGGTGAACAGTCTGGATTTGGACCATCTGGTAATTGTTGTTTTTATTTTATTATTTTGATTTATTTATATTTATTTTTATTTCATCATTATTAATTTTAGTATTGATTGTTGTAGCAACACATGAGACAACTCAGACGATGTCTACCTCGACTGCAATATGAATATGTCCTCAAGCCTTAAAAGACTACCTATCTAGCCGCCCCAAATGTCACAGGCAAAGACCCGAACAGCTTGCCTCTATTTTTAGATTCTTAATTTCTTAGAATATTGAAATCTGAATCAGTTGTACGTATTATGTATTTGATTTGTAATTTTGTAATGTTGATACAATGCCCCTTGGATACTTTTTTCTTTGTAATTTTGTAATTGTTTAGACTTTCCATTTTATTTTTGTAATAGCTTAGTCTTTTTTTTTTTTTTTTTTTCTAATCAAGCATATGATATATATAAAAAAAAATACAAAAGTTTAAGGTGGATCATTTCCACTATCAATATACAAGAAACAACTAGGAATATTATCTAAGGGTAGGCTTCCAAAAACATGATTGGTAACTGCTCGTTGCGCCATTGAGTGCGCACATCGATTTTGAGATCAATGTATCTTAGTAAACTTCCAGTCTTGATGAAACTTGGATATGAGCAGAATATTGCCAATAATTGTTGAGATGTTTCAGAATGGAGTGGAATCTGGATTCTCAATAGATGTAAATACCGACTGAGAATCCCCTCCTATTATTGCTAGATTCTGATTGGAAGCCATGTTGGATGCTAACAATGCTGCCAAGGCTTCCACCACTAGAGGGATAGTGGTTTGGAATTTTTCTATTTTTATCCCCAGAATGTCTCCACAGTGATTTCTTTGTATTACCGAGACTACTGAGAATTGATCACGTATTGCTGCATCAAAAGAGAAGCTTTGATAATTTGGTGGAGGGGGTTTCCATTCTTCTTCTTTGCTATGTTGACTCTGTTTTTCTTTCCAAACTTCTTTATAATCTTCATAGATGTGTTTAAGCGGAATATTACTTTTTCTCCAAATAAAATCTAGCATTATAACCGTAAATAGTTGGAAATGATGCCTTTCTTCTGTTAGAAGTCCCAATTCTTGTCCTAGATAGATGATCATTCTAATCTAATATGATATAGAATTTATAGGCAATCTTGCAAGATTTAAGGGCCAATTGCTCTGTTGCCACAAAATTCTGATGACAGGACAATCTATAAAAAGATGTTTTAGGGTCTTTTTTTTCTTGGTTGCAAAGTGGACATTCTTTTGAATCTTGATGGGGGATGAAATCACCAATTTATGATTTAGTAGGAAGAATATTCCTAAGTAACTTCCAAATCAGCAATTTATGGCGATCATGAATTTTAAGGCTCCACATTGGCTTGAAGAGTGATATTGAGAATCCAGGTTGAACTGATATTTGGGTTTGCAGTGTTGCCTGATAAGCAGTTTTAACAGAGTATTTTCCATTGTGGCTTAGTGCCCAAACTACTTTATCTTGCTCAAGTGATCTTACTGAGAGAGGATTTTTTGTATTTCTGATATACTTTCTTGATCAAAGAGATTTCGCTTTTTTTGGAACATCCCAACTCCTAGGATTACTGATTATGAGATCTGAAATTGTAAGAGCTGGGTAATCAAGAGCCATACCTTGTATTTGTTGCGGCTTGAAGTTATTTAGCGAGGGAACCCATGGATCTGACCAGATATTCACAAATTCTCCATTATAGATTTGGAAACAGCGACCTTTATTAAGCAAATCTTTTGTTTTGAGTATTCCCTTACAGATGCATGAATCAGTTGTCTTCTGTGTAGCCTCCTAGAAAGTTGTGTTCTTTAGGTATATAGTATTTAGGATTGAATGCCACAAACCATTTGAAGGTCTACCTAATTCCCAACCTATTTTTGCTAGCATTGCTTGATTCATCTTCTCTATTAATCTAATACCCAGGCCACCTTCCTTTGTTGGTAAACATATAGACTTCTAGGATTTTAATGTCATATGATGAATTTTGTCTTTTGAGAATCCCACCAAAAGATTTTAAAAGCTATATCAAGTGATTTGCAAATTGATTTTGGTAGCTGAAACGAGCTCATATGATATGTTGGTATCGTGCTTACTACAGACTTGATTAACATCGTTCTACCTGCCTGGGCCAATAGCTTTGATTTCCAAACTTTCAATTTTTTCCCCACCTTGGTCAGCATTTCACTGTAATTTTCTTTTTTACTTCTGTTGAACGAGGTTGGTAAGCCCATATATTTCATTCTAGCCGATGCTATTTTATAAGGTAACCATTAGGAAATAAAAGTTTTTGTTGTTTGGCTTGTATTCCTGTTTTGTGCATTTTTTTATGATGCCTTTGTGAAGATAATTGTGTCATTTGCAAATAGTAAATGAGATACAGTTAGACTATTTCTACTAATTTGAACCCCTTCCAGTTTCTGTTGAGCTTCGGCCTTCAATAAAATTCTAGATAGTGCTTCTGTGACCAGTATAAAAAGAAAGGGTGAAATTGGATCTCCTTGCCTAATACCTCTATGAGACTTAAAGAAACCTCTTGGTGAACCATCAATGAGAATGGAAAACGACACTGTAGTTATGCACTCCTTTATCAAATTTATCCATTTTTTATTGAAGCCCAGATTCTTTATCAATACAAATAGAAATTCGCATTCCACCTGATCAAAAGCTTTTTCCATGTCTAGCTTAATTGCCATCAAACCTTTTTTCCCTATTTTCCTTTTGAGATGATGAAATAGCTCATGAGCTATGATAGTATTTTCCTTGATGTTTCTACCAGGAACAAAGGCCGCTTGGAGTGGAGAGATAATGTTTGGGAGTAGAAATTTGAGACGGTTAGCCATAATTTTGGTTATGATTTTGTAGCTGACATTTGTAAGGCTAATAGGATGATATTGGATTGGACTATTTGGACTAGAAGTCTCAGGGATAAGAGCAATGTTGGTATGATTAATATGTTGAATAGTTGACCACTACTAAAGAAATTCTACACTGCTAGTATGACTTCTATCTTGACAATATTCCAGTGGTGCTTGTAAAAGAGGATCGTCATTCCATCGGGCCCTGGAGCTTTGTTACTGTGAATCTGTTTTAAAGCTTCAAATATTTCCTTTTCTTCTGGTATAGCAGTTAGAGATTCATTCTCTATGTCCGAGATTTTCTTATCAAAGAGATTATCCAAATGTTCCCAAACAATTGGATTTGAAGAGGAATATATAGAGCTAAAATGATTAATAAAAGCAAATTCTATTTCAAGAGGGTCCATAGACCAAATACCGGGTCTCAATTTGATTGCTTCAATAGCATTCCTTCTTCTTCAGATTGTTGTTGTCAAGTGATAAAATTTGGTATTGAGATCCGTTGAAGTTAACCAAGTAAGTTTGGATTTTTGTTTCCATAAGATTTCTTCGTATTCACGTTGCTTGTGCAGTTTGTATTGCAAAAATCTTTCTTTTTCTTGGTTTGAAGGAGTCATAAGATTGCCTTGTACCTCAAGAAGTTCATTTTCAATCTGAAGAATATTGTGGTTGAAGTGACTTTTGTTCCAAATTTTGAGCGCTTCTTTGGTAGACTTGATCTTCTTACATAAAATGTAAGACGAGTTGCCTAAGTGTGGTTTCTTCCATGCTTCACTTATTATTTGGTAGCTTAATGGCTCACGAGTCCAGAATTCTTCAAACTTGAAAGATGGAGCTTGGCGTATATTAGCCGTGATATGTAATAAGATTGGATGATGATCTGATGCTAACGATGCTAAGTGCTATAATGTTGCATCTGAAAACAGTAGTCTCCATTCTTGATTTGCAATGACACAGTCTAATCTTTCTCTTATAAGTGCATTACCCTGTCTGTTATTAGTCCAAGTGAACTTTGGACACATATAATCAATATCAATCAGGCCATTTCTATCCATGAGAGCTTTAAGACCCTTATTTGGGTTATAAGATACAGGCCTCCCACCATATTTTTCAGACTGATTAATGAGATCATTGAAATCTCTCATACAAACCCAGGGCCCCGGAAAAGCTTGATATAAAGAATCTAAATAGCTTCAGAAATTAGCTTTGTTGTTCCACTGGGCTGGCGCATAAATATAAGTAAGTAACCGAGGGTTGTGTGAGGGATCAGAGTAAACAAAAACAGAAATTGCATTACTATTAATATTTATAGGCTCAAGTTCTACACTCGGTTGCCATAAAAGAAGAAGGCCCCCATTTTTTACAAACAGCTGGACTGTAAACAAAATGATGGAAACCTAGACTATTAACAATAGATATGGTGCGATCATTTGTTTCCAAGGTTTCCGACAAAAAAACTATATCTGAGTTATATTTCCTAGTATTAGCCCTTAAGTTTATGATTGCTTTGAGGTGAGCTAATCTCCCGCAATTCCAAGCCATTGTCTTCACTTGGCTTGTAGAGGTATTGTAAAGCTTGCCTTACTAGCTGATTTGGATTTTCCTTGGGATTGTGGTTTGCTGTAGGGATTGTATTTTGCTTTCCCTATTAATTTTTTATTCTTGCCCAATGTTCCTGAATGCATTTCTAGAAGTGCTTGGGCCATTGAAGTATCATTTGGAACTGCGTACTCAATTGGATCTTTTTTTCTCAACTTTAATGAGACGTTGAGATTTCCTCTTAGGAGCTTCAGCAAGCTCAACAGTTTGATACCTTTTAAGTGTAGGAGTAATTTCTCTAGGATTGATTTCATTATCAAGAAGCTGTGAAGCTTGTATGGGAACAGCAGATGATTTTGTTGCCTTTTCCTTCTGCAGAGAAATCATTTCACATTGGGAATTTACTTTTTCAACAAATTGGAAATCCATTTGAGAAAAAGATTGCTCCTTAATACTATCAAAATCTTGATTTGAAGCTAAGATCACTGCAAAGTTGCCGGGGTCATGAGTAGCTGACGAGTTGCACACTTTGAATCTTAAAGGGTTGTAACTAGCTGTGGGCTTAATGGGCAGATCGGGTCTTTGTACATTCTGGGTTGAAGGCCTGTTAGAGCAGATATCATGAGGGCCCATAAATAATGGCCTAGTTTCAATATGGTTATGTTCAATTAACTGGGCATGATGAAGACCCAGCCCGATTCCAACCCCAGGCCCATCAATTTTTTGCTGAGGCTTATAACGCTGCATAGCCGTGTGAATTTTCTTCCATTGTGTCTTCCGTGGTGAAATCTACTCTTAACGCCAGATCGATGGATGAGATGAAAAGCTGAGGATCTTCCAAACTAAAATCTTCCTCTGTCGGCGAATCTATACTTGAAGTCAAGAAGGATATTTTGCTGTGATTTGAGTTGAAACTGCAGGATTCGATGGTTGGCCGAATGGTAAATACATTTACGTTTGTGGGTGGGAGTATTAATTGAGTCTGATCACTGTAGCTGAACAGTGTTTGAGAAGCTGATGGAATTGTTCCCTTCGTATTTTCATTCGGTTTTTGGAAGCTTGATGGAGAATGGAGAAATTGCCTCAGCTCCGGTGTTTTTGCAGCATTTTTCTCAATGTGACCACCGCTAATTTTACTCTACCCACCCAAAGTGATCACATATTTTTTGCTTGGGAGAATTACTTGCTTTCCTTTATTGTAACATTCTGCAGAAGATGCCGAAGAAATGAAATTGTCGACGTGTTCTGTTTCTTTGTGTTGCCCGCTTTCTGTTTGATGATTTGCTTGAACACTGTTTGGGTTGGTAGCAAATTCAGCTCTAATCCAAGGCCCGTATGAAAGCCTTATAGGGGGCGAGCTTGGAAAGCCACAAAAAATTTGAGTGTCCAAGTCTTCCACATGCATAGCAGATGTCTGATAATTTTTCATACTTGAAAGCAATCCAAACTTCATGGTTTCCAAGTCTTGGCATCATGAACCCTTGCTTAAGGGGCTTTGTAATGTCTATCTCCACTTTAATTCTAATGTATTTTCTGAAGGCTAATCCATAAAGAGGATCCTCTTCCACTTTAATCAAAGAACCAAGTGCTTTCCCAATTTCAATTGCATTATCTAGAGTTATATGGTCTAGTGGTAAACCATGAATTTACACATGGAAAATAACATAATTTAAACTGATTTCTTGAAGACTAGCACCTAGAGGCCAAGGTTTCAGAATAAGCAAGTGTCCTTTAAAGTTCCAAGGGGCTTGATTAAGAACTCTGAACTTATCTTGAGTGGATCTAAAGGTGAAAATAAACTTGTTTATCTCCATATCCTCAATGATAAAATTTTTGATGAAGTTCAAAGAGGCCTTAATACTAGAGTGGATTGCATATTTATTCAGAGGTCTATCTGCTACTAACTTTCCTATCAGGATTTTTTCTGAGTTGGCCTTTGTTGTTTCTGGAGCAGGTTGAAGGTTCATATCACTCCATGATAAAGCTTCCGTTTGTGAGATTAGAGATTCCATGTCCATTAGAATTCAAGCTTTGGTTGAAGAAATTGATAGTTGAAGAATAGAATAAAAGAGAGAGATCGAGGAGGAAGTGAGTGGCTAAGTAACAATAAGTGCTGAAATATTATCCACCTCCTAGATAGAGAAGCTCTAACTTCTCTCTAGCCAGTTTTTTTTAGAAAACTTTTTTGTAATAGCTTAGTTTTACTATTATTTATTAGTTTATTAGGTAGTAGACTTGTAGTCTATAGTAGTACTTCATTAGAGACTTAATTATATTAATTTGTATCATGCATATATTATTTTTATTCATATAACATTTTTTTTCTTTTTTTAACTCTTTTTATTTTAAAAAAAAGGATTCTAATTTTATGGGCCTAAAATGACCTAAAAGTTGTTTCTGGGCCTTTGGCCCAGTAAGGGGTTGAGGGGCAGACGGATGACCTCCCCCCCACCCACACCTCATTATACGGGATGGTGTCCCCCGCCTCCGCACTCCGGGGAGGGGGACAGGGACGAAACTCGCCACCCCGCCCATGAGGAGGCGAGGGCAGGGTGGGGGCAGGTAGCACCCCTACTCAAAATTAGATTTTGTCCCCTATCTAATGCCTTTCATAGGCTGTGATTGTCAAGTGTCCTTCCAACTCCTAATAGGCTAATATGCTTGAATAATAGCCATTCGATCTCTATCCTCCATTCGCTCTTTGGACTTTACGAATTGTAGAGGCCAAGTGATTGATTGGACAAAGCATGCACATTCCCTACAACTTGCCTTGGGTCCAATCCCATAGTCTTTACCCTAATAAGGTTCTTCAATATGGTGCTAGACCATACCTCTGAGATCAGACGATATAGTTTGCAGATCCATAATCGTTTTCCCATAAGCTTACTCCAGACACAATTTCTCAAATAGATTATGGGCCTCTACGTATGACACCTGCCACCTCTGGGCATCTTCTCATTATCGTGAAGAGCTCTTACGTCTATATTAGTATTATCCTTGATCGATACTCAGCTTTGGACCAGTATTCGCCCTTGCCCATAGCTTGCCCTTTGCTGCAGACTGTCCTTTTCTAAAACTATTAGTCTCTTTATCTCTTTATTCTCACCCTAGCATGGTAAACACAGTTCTTGCTTGTTGGTCATAGGGTGAAAAATCATTTATCATCATGTGCGCATTTGTGTCAGCCAAGGCTTTCTACATAGTGTTGTCTGCCCTTATTCGGGCCAACTGCACTTTGCTTGATCCCAAACAGGCCCTTAATTTCAAATAAGTTAAAAAATATGTTTGAAAAAAAAATATTTCCTTAAAAGTGCTATTCGAGATAGTCCAAAATATAGTTCAAATTTTAAAAAGACTGTAATGAGCGAAAATACTCACACACCTTGCAGATAATTACAACTTTTAAACTTATTAGAATATGATCATAATCTTTAAAAAAAATCAAATGATTATTATTTCTACTTTAGAAAGTACTTTTTTTAATTTGTTTCCAAACAAATGTAACTTTTTTGAATGTATTTTAAACATATGGTTATCAAAAAGTTATAACTTTTTATTAATAGAACTAATTACTTAAGCTATAAGTTCTAAAGGTATACTATATTTCCTACCAAACGTCATACACTAAGTTTGAAATATGGCCACGTTTACAGTGCGATTGACATTGGTTTCGGAGTAGGATTTTTGGGTTGGAAAATAATCCATGTTTGATATAAGTAGAAGCTGCAACACATATTTTACAATTCGTTTTACAACTAGCTAACACGATAATGCTTCTTATCATGAAGAATACTGAGATATTATTTATTTTTAAGATTCTCATCTGATTTTTTATTTTCATTTTTAAAATTTGTAAAAAGTTTTGTCTTTGTATCATTACTTTTAGTTATACTGTATCTAGCCACTTTACATGTTTTGGACTCCTATTATATATTCACGATCAATTACACCCACAATGCCCTTGCCCACATGGGCATGCATGCATTTCTCCTCTCTTTATTTTTTCAAATTCCATATTTTTTATACAAGTACTTATATATATATATATATATATATATATATTTATATAAGGGATTGCATCTAGACATTTTCTGTCCATGAATAGTTGTATCTCACTATAAGAAATCAGGTCTTTTCCAGCGCTCAAAATTGTTGCAAATACATATAATAATCGCTGGATTTGATCATTTTTGGCGATTTATAAATCGCCGCAGGTTCGACGAAATCCTAAAGCCATTTTTTATCAATTTCGGCGATTTTAAAAAATCGTCACAAAAAACTATTATTTACGGCGATTTTAATCTGTCGCAAATTCCTCAAAAATTGACAGAAATGGTCTTTCCATTTACCATTAAAATTGCTGAGAAAAGTTATTTCCGGCGATATGTATCGTCACAAAAAGCCATATAAATTGCCGCAAATAACTCATTAATTTTTCTAGTGATTTTAAATTATCATTGCTATTAAGTATTTCCAACGGGTAGGTTTCGCCGCAAAAAAGAATATTTGCGGCGAGCTACTATCGCCGCAAATATATTTTAGGTATGCACAAATATTACCGGCGAATTTGACTCGCCGGAAATAGTGTTTCAGAAAATTAAAAAAAAAAAAAATACAAAACAGTATGGAGAAAATGTTATGCACATCCAAGTTTTGCAGGGTTCACAATTTTACCTCACACTATGGATTGCCCTAATATTCTTTTTACATACTCAAAAAAGATCCAAAGTCTATAGAAACTTAAATAAATAACCCAAGATCTATAGTAACAACACTAAGAACTGCACCAAAACTAATCCCAGACTTGTTGAAAGGGAAAAAACAGAGTTGACCAAGATCATTGAACTTAACAACAAAGTACTCTAAAAAAACACATTTACAGGGAGCACCTTGCAAGGATTGAAGAGTATCACAAGAATGCCAAATAAAATTTGCCAATTAACAACAAACTTAATGTAACTTGGTTAACTTTTTGTAGATTTTATTTTCTTGTCTTGCCAACAATCACATTGCAATAAATCAGTAGATTTAGTTCTGAGGTGACATGAGAAAGTACCAAGTGAACTCAAATTTTAACCAAAACCAGCTCTAAGCAACTAAAAACAGAATCCACAAAAAATATTATGCACATCCAAATTGTATGTTCTTGCTAAAAAAAGATATTGCATTTCAAGTGGTAGAAGACTGTAAGGCAACACATCAGAAGGATACAACAGAAAATGTGATTGCCAGGCAAGTAGTAAACTAATGTACAGCTCCTCCATCCAACATGCTTAAAGTTAACTGGGATGCAGTAGTGGATCACACTAATTGTAAAGTGGGGATAGGGGTAATCATCGGACATCATGAAGGGAAGGTGGTAGCATCTCTGCTGTCCAACAAGAATTTATTTTCTAATGAAAAACTAGCTGAGGCCGTAATAGCACTCAAAGCAGTAATTCTTTGTGATCAATTGAAGCTGCAAAATGTGATTCTAAAAGGTGATGCACAGAATGTGGTTAATAACATTAACAGAGTGACTGAAAACTGGAGCTCAGTTAGCATTATTATTCAAGATATCAAAGTGATGCTTAATAAACTTTAACACTGGAAAGTGAAATTTGTTTCTAGGAATTTCAATAATTTAGCTCATTGTCCATCCAAGGATGCATTAGGACACTTGTGTCTATCATTTGATGCAATAAGTTGAATAATCTCTCCTGTAACCGGAATACAAAGAAGAGATTAGGATGTTTAAGGTGTTCCTGCACTATAAGCAAGAAACAAGTCGATAAAAAATCGTTCCTCAATTATAATTGGAGCTATTAAAGTTACAAAATCGAAGGTGGGAAAGGAATGACAACTGAAAAAGGATCATTAATACTTTCAAACATGAAGTACCAAGGGAGAAAGGAAGATTGCTTACAGCTATTAAAATAAGAATACATAAATAAAAGAATATTTCTTCACAGCCTACGTACAATGGTTAGTGTATCAATTATATATTGATGCAGTTTTCTTTCCAATCTTGACAGCCTCTACATTATTTCATTTCTTTAGAGCTTTAAAATTATTGATTTTTTTTTTTTTTTTCATGAGGAAAGATCCAAAATACATGCAGTACTAAGACGTTTAACGCGTTTTGACTTGATTCAAAACGAGACATTAATTCATACCGAACTTCAACATGACTGGATACAGCTTATCGATCGATGATGATATTATATATATGTGGGGGAAAATACAAGTTAAAACAGATCTAAGCAATTTGTCTAGACACATGATCCAGAAATTATTAGAACTTCTTTAATATATATCGAAGTGATCAAGCATTATATACACCATCATATATAATAATTAATTAGTCAATGCATTATATATATATATAATTGAAATCATTATATATATAAAGGATATGAATTCATTCATCTCAAAAAACATGAGATGATTTCATAATTCATTCACCACGTTCCTATACGTAATTAGGAATATCAGACAAAAACTATTATACATAATTTTTGCTATACAAAAGAATAATATACAAGAAAAATGATATATACAATTTCTAAAGGTTGGTTCACGCAAGTACTTTATAAAAAAGTGTTAAAAACTTACTTTTTCTTGATAGAATATACATTTTTACCAAGAATTTTGTACAAGACTTGTACATTTAGAACTTATAACTAGCATTACTCTCGTTATAAAAAAATTAACTGTAAGCTAGCTTTAGATGCCACATTTCTCTCACATCTTTCTCATTCATTCAAATGTTGACAGTCTTCCATTCAATATAGTTTCAAACCACCACTTTTTCAGACACCACCAAAGCATGCAGATGATCATGAGGACCCAAAATTTAGATAAACATGAATTCACCGACTTCTCAATATGATAGAGGGAAGAAATAACAATTCAAATGCATCCCGCATGCAAAATTCAAGAAAAATAATATCAACAAAAGAATACAATAATCCATTAACCTTGGTGCAGAGGAAGAGAAATGCAATTATTAACATTTATCAAACAATAACTATCCCACCTTATAAACGCAGATCAAATGTCAACTTTCAAGTCAGTGCCAGTTATTCCAAGATTCAATGAAAATCTTAAAACACAAAGGACAAGCTTAAGAGACCATCTGAATCAGAGCAACCTAAGAACTAATAAGAATTTCTTCTTGGATACACAGATATTTCTACAGTACAAGTACAAAACACAAAACCCAATCTCTGAATAAACTAAACCAAGAAATCGAACAAAGATAAAAAGAATGAAAAGAACCCATATGTGAAAACCGAAGGCAATATCAGGGGTGGTTGTGGTGGTAGCTTGGCGTCGAGTGGTGGCTCGGGAGGAGCACGGCGGCGCTGAGGAGAGCTGGTGGTCGTGGGTTGCAAACAGAGCAAGGGAGAGAGGGAGGGCCTCGGGCTGCTCGGCTAGGCGTGGAGGAGAAGGGGGCTCCGATGGAGGACTGTCAACGGCATTGAGGTGTGGGTGGTGGCGAATGGCGCCCCCAGCGATAGCGATATAGAGAAATTCAAGAGAGAGAGAGGTGAGGCTAGATTCGTGGAAAAGGCAAGAGATCGGCGTGGGGGCTTGGGGAAAAGGAAGGGGTGGCCGTCGAGGTGAGGTGGCGGTGGCGTGGTGGGGTCGTCAGTGACGGGTTGTGCGTGGCGGAGGCTTGAAGGAGAAGAGGAATTCGGGAGGGAGCGGGGGAGGGGCCTCGAGGGAAACAAATGAGGGGAAAACCTAACACACGGGTATTAAATTTTATGTTTTTTTTGCGGCGATTTTCATTCGCCGCTAATAAGCTTTAATTGCTGCATATTTTGTTACAACGACAATGATCGCCGCAAATATCATTAATAACAGCGATTTTTCTAATCGACGGAACATTAATACTGCTACAGTTAAAAAATATTTTTTACGGCGACTCTAAAGATGAAAAAGTCGCCGCAAATAGTGAAGTCTAAATTTTATTCCTCCATTTCCCAACTTCGCACTGGAGATTGAGCTGTGAATTGAAAATCGCCGGAAATAACATATATTTGTAGCAATTTCTTTTGCCACGATTTTAAAATCGCCAGAAAATGCCTGATTTCTTGTAGTGTCTTTTAGAGCATCATAAAATACATAGTTACATTCGATGGTATTAATAAGGAAGTAACAAACGATGGCTTGGAGCTTTTGCGGACATGCAATGCAAAAACGAATTCTCTTACCATGCAGGCACGTCAAGTGTGCTGTGTAGTTTAAAGAAACCGCCAGCTGAGTAGTTTTTTTTTTCTTTTTTTCCTTCATATTTTTTTTTAACAGTAAAATACTCCACAGCTTATGTGAGAGTCCTCCCCGTACCCATTATTATTAAACAATCTCTCACTTATGGCAGAGGAATACCATGTAATAAGAAAACCCAAACCACTCGAACTTACAAAGAAAACCTCCAAAAAACAAAGCCAAAAACCGAAACCAAAAAAAAAAAAAAAAAAAAAAAAAAAAGAAAGACCAACCAAAACACAAAAAAACCCCTCTCAACATCTAAGTTTGCAACCATGAACGCCCTCGCAATGTAGGCATGCCCATTTTATCTAATCTAACTATACCCCGTAGTAACCTAGGCAACACATCATTCATACCATAATAACCCACCTGGCCTACTTCACCTCTTCTCACAAAGAAATTCGCTGCTTGATTACCTTCTCTAAGTGATGCACTACTTGATAGGATAACCCTTCAAAATCATGAAGTAACTCATCCCAATAATCCCATAAATACCATAACGTACAGCGACGAGCACTAAGCCAGTCCACTACCACATTTGAATCACATTCTAAGATAATATGAGAACCACCCAATTGTTTGCACATCTTCACGCCAAATAAAAGAGCACTCAACTCAACCTCTGTGTTTGTACCATCCCCAAAATATTCGGAAAAAGCACCAATAAGCACTCCGCAATTATCTCGCACCACTCCACCACCACCACATGTACCCAGATTACCCCTAGAACTACCATCCACGTTCAATTTCTACCACCTAGCAGATGGTTTTTGCCAAGCTACAAGCTGAACATGCTGACCAGCTCGACGCCAAACTGGGATGTCCAATTCACGTAACCATAACTCATCGATTGGGTCAAACTCGCTATTGTCATTCACCATAGCTCCCAGCCAAGCACGAATAATTCTCCAAACGCCCACTACATTTTCATGAATCCCTTCCATCCTTGCTCCACATCGTCTTCTCCATAGGCACCAAGTTAAGATGCTTGGGAGCAACCCAATAATTATTCCTTTATGTGTAGACTTCTTTGCACATGAAAACCATACTGCCACTCGACTCAACCATGTCCTTGTTTGCATACACCGAACCCCCATAGCTAAAGTAGCCATTCTTCACTCCTGTTGTGCGAATTCACCAATGGATAGTGCAAGATCCAAAGTTTCCACTTGTGGCATCTCGCAACAGTCACATTTCGAGGCTAGATAAACCCCACGGCTATGAACTCGCTCGTCAACTGAAAGGCACCTAAACCTCTCCCTCCACATGCATACCGAGAACTTCCCAGGTAAACTTTTGTTCCACATCCAATCCATCCAAGGGTATTGCTCTCCTTTCACCCGTATAAGCTCCCATGCACTAGCTGAGGAAAACTGACCATTTCGATTTGGCCTTCAGATTAGCACATCCTCTCCTGTTCTATGAGCACATACTTTCCTCAAAACCTCATTAGCCAATTCTTCCCCCACCAATTGAGAAAGTACCTCAAGATCCCATTGATTATCAAGCCAGACATCACTAATCTTCAAAAGAGGTTGATCCATAGAAGAAACCAACGGCCTCTCCCTGACCCATCTATCAAACCAAAATGATGACTGACCCTCATTCACCTTCACTTTTGAAAACTCACAAACCTCTGGCAAAATAGAGACAATTGATCTCCATAACCGAGAACTTGCATGCGTAGAGACCACCAGAGATAAATGCCTACCCTTTCCATATTTTTGCAGCATAAACCGAGCCCACAAAGAATTAGTTGACAAAAGGGACCATGCCAGTTTCATATGCATGGCCCTCTGCACTTCCGAAAAAATCCTCAATCCCAAACCCCCTTCACTAGTTGGCTTGTTGATCCGATCCCAAGCACACCATTTCATCTTAGCCTTGCCTCCATGTTCACCCCAAAAAAATGTCGATAGAATATTATTTAGCTTGGCAATCACCACCTTCGAAACATCCATAACAACTAAAAGATGGGAAGCCATGCTCGCTAGAACATGCTTTAACAGAACCAGTCTTCCCCTTGTGATAATAACCAAGCCTTCTATCCAGCAGCTTTTGCTCTTACTTTAGTCACCAACGAATCCAAATAACTAGCCTTCAACCTCCCATTCATCAACGGGGCCCCCAAGTAAGTCATAGGGAAATGACCCTCCCGAAAGCCAGTATTCGTTAATAAACGACACCTCCTTGCCCTACTAACATATGGCGCAATAAAAAGTGCAGACCTAGCATTACTAATCCGCTGCCTAGATCATTTCTCATACAAAGGTAATGCCTTCATCAATCCCTGCATCAAGCACTTCGTCCCATTTAAAAAAAACTAATACGTCATCCGCGCACAGTAAATGTGAAACCAACGGAGACCCCCTTGGATGGAATAATTTTCCAATACCTCCACCCTCAAATTTCTGTCGTAGCAGACGAGATAAAACCTCCTGCATCAAAATAAATAGGTAAGGCGATAGAGGATCACCCTGTAGAAGCCCTCTATTGGATTTAAAAAATCCTTTATAGGAACTATTCATCACGACTGAATACCAAGGGGAGATAACATATGCACAAATTAGCTTGCAAAAATTTTGAGAAAAACCCAGACCCTCAAGCACTTGGATAAAAAATCCCAGTGTACTCGATCATATGCTTTGGCCATGTCAATCTTGACCATAACATTCCCTCCCCGGGTCTTCTTCTTCAAGCCATGCACCATCTCTCGAGCAAGAGATATATTTTCAAATATACTGCGCCCTGGAATGAAAGCCCCTTGTTCGGGAGAAATCAGCCTCGGCAAAATACACGTCAACCTTGAAACGATGATCTTTGAAAATATCTTATATGCCACTGAACAAAGACTGATAGGACAGAATTTTTCAAAGCTTTTCAGATCCGCCACCTTCGGAATCAAAACAATGTAAGATGAGGCATAAAATAATGGCAAATCAGTACCATTAAAAAAATCCCTCGCCGCTTCCAGTACATCATCTTTAACTTAGGCCAACAGGAGATGTAAAAGGAGGATCCAAACTCATCCGGACCCAGACTACTTTGTTGCAGAATGGAGAAAACCGCAACATGCACTTCCTCCTCCGTAGGCGAGCTACACAGCTCCTCATTTTCAATCAATGACACTTCTGGATACATTAAGCCATGCAAGTCTGCCCTCTCCGTTTCCGTATCCTTTGATAGAAACTCCCGAAAAAACTCCTCGGCTCCCGCATGTACTGCTTCAGGTGAGCTCAGCATTGTCCCATTCTCAAGTACCATCTGCGAAATGAATGAACTTCTTCGTCTTTGGCTAACCACCGCATGGAAAAATTTTGAGTTCTTATCCCCCTCCTTCAACCACTACTTCTTCGCTATTTGAGCCAGTTGGGCTTCTTCTCTATTTTCCCACACCTCTAGCTCCAGCTTAGATATAAGATACTCAAACTCAATATCCTCCTAGTAATTCGACTGAAGTTGGGATTCCAAGCATTCCAGCCTTCATTCCAAATGTTTTATATTCTGATCAACCTACCCAAACACAGATAAATTCCATGCTCGAAGTGCAATTTTGGTACGTTTTAATTTAGCAGCCAGCTTCACCAAGCCTGACCCATATACAGGCCTCTCCCACACATCCTTCACACAACTTTGAAATGTATCATGCAAGCACCACATGCTTTGGAATTTAAAAGGAGATGGCCCATACCTGGGAGAGAAAGGAGATAACTTCACCACCAAAGGACTATGATCCGAGGACTTACAATTAAGATATTCCAGATTTGCTGACAGAAAAGACTCTGAGAAAAGCAAATTAGTGAGAGCCCTGTCTAACCGTGCCCATTGTCAAGCATATCCTTCCTCGCCGTTACACCAAGAGAGTGCATTTCCATGGTGAGTCAATTCAAGGAAACCACACGCATCAATGCATGTGTTAAACTCTTCCATGGCCTGACTTGAACGCGGACGCCCCCTAACCCATTCCATGTCCTCTCTGATGATATTAAAATCACCAAGAACTAACCAAGGATGTGCGCCCACACCAAACTCCACCAGATCTTGCCATAACTCACATCTTGCAGTTAAAACACATTTGGCATAAACAAAGGTTACCATAGTCCGTTTATTCTCCAGATTAAACCACCCCGTCACCATCTGGCTTGACACTCCAACAACTTCAAAGTCATACGGATGCTTCCATAGAACCAAAAATTTCCCCCCCACATCCTCATTACAATAAAACTCATCAAAACCCAAACCATCAGCAAGTTGTAACAGCTTATCTTGCCTTCAAAACGGTTCGAAAAGTGCTACAATGGTTCCATTATACTTTCGAATCATTTGCCTCAACTCACTCCTAGACTGACCCAACCCTCTAATGTTCCATGCAATGATGGACTCAATCATAAATTCAATTTCGCAGTGCGAGTGGACACTCGCTTGGACTGACGCACCAGCAAAGCCTTCAACTTCGAACTACTAGTATTTCCATGAATACTATCAGACTCATACCCCTTATGAATAGCCAAATTTATGCCCTGCTTCTCCTCCTCAACATTCGAAAGAGAACAATTGGCTGGCTCAACTAAAGTTTCCACTTGCACCATGGCATTACATTCCATTTCAAGCACCTCTGTCACCACAATTACATTGCCACCACCCACCCCAGGCGACTGATGCACAACCGCAGATAATCCGGCTCAGGGCCCACACAGTCACCATCTTGAACTAGGGCTAGCCCTTGCTCCTCAGGGCTTCCTATTTGGATTGAAGGTAACTCTTCCAACAGTCGCGCACAATCGAACTCCTTAACAATAGGCTGGGTTTGCACATCATTTTGTACCACGTCCACAGGCTCACCCTCACAATCCAGAAGCACTTCCTCAATCTGCACCATCCCCACCAACTCTACCTCCCGACTAGTTTGTTCTTCACCCATCATATCCTGTGAGACACCCACACAAATATTTTCCTCCAAAGCCACCTGAACATCCTACTTCGTCCTCCCGCTAGGTTCGACCTCATTTTTCTCCAAAGCCACCCCATTTTCCACTTGAACATCCTGCTTCATCCTTCCGCTAGGTTTGGCCTCATCCCCAATAATGATGCCCTACTTTTGTTTCCCTTGCCAAATTTTCTTAACTCCACCATTCACTTCTTCCCTAACTTTCTTCGAACCACCTACACCAGCCCTACAAACCACTAATGTATGGCCTTGTCTGCAACATTTCAAACAATAAAAACCCTTCTGTTCATACCTTGCCTCCTGCCGCAACTTCCTGTTGCCCACCATAATTGGAAAGCCCTGAACAGGATCCTCCATTAGATCAACCTCCACACACAACCGAGCGGCAGAGGCCCGAGTTCTATTCAGGGTCACATTGTCCGTTCCCAGGAATTTTCCAAAACGCATTGCAAAGATCTGAAGGCAGTCCGTTCTATATAGATGTAACGACAAGCCTAGTAGAAAAATCCACTGTAGGGCCAACGTGGATTCTTTACCTAAATCAAACTCCTTTGTCCATTGAAAAAGATGAAATATACAGCCCGCCAACAATCTACCTTCGCGAGCCCAACCATGGATAAAGTCACGTTCTGACTGCATCTTAACCAGGACATGGTGATCGTCCATTACACTAACTGTTGGAACGTCCAGCAATCCCCAGGACTATATGATACCTCGCCGAATATCATCAATGGTTGGTCTTGCACGAAAAAATTTCAAAACAAGCACAAAACAGAAATCTTCAGCCGCCTTCGACATCTCTGAGTCCGAGAAGATGAACCCAGGCTCACCATCCACATCAACGAGATAACGCATTTGCATCTTGAAAGATTGTGGCATTGCCGATTTAGAGACAATCTGAGCAAAAGACAGGGATCCACCATCCCCTATAGTAGTCCCCCACCAAGGACGGGGGGCATGGGGCGCCGTCATGGGCCAACCCTAGTCCAAGAATCATAAACAGAACCAAGATTGAGCTTTCCATAAAAACTTGAGCAAACATAGTTTCTACCTCCAATTACAAACTATGTGTGAGAGTCCTCGTTTTCCTTCATATGATTGCAATCATATTCAGGAAATAAACACCCCTGGAGTTCCAATCTATCCCTCCTGATCAACACATCCAAGCACCCCTCTCGTCTAGGGAGTAACTGCAAACATCATCTATCTCTGTCATTATCACCCCTCCATTTCTAAATTACATTATAGTTACTTCAACTTTCTCTATGGGTAAGCAACATTATTGCATCTTCGGTCTTCTTTCTATTATTCTTCTTCCATTATTGAGGGCTATTTTGCATGATTAATGGGTTATACACTTTACAGTTTACCCACACCATTTTATAGCATTTATTTTGTTCGAGTACAACGTTTTTTTTTTTAAAAAAAATTGTAGAAGAGTATATCTTGTAGTGCAAATGCATGCATATGGATGCATATGGACCACCTAGGTGGCCTGCTTTTGGAGGCAAATTTGAAGGCTACGATATGAATGTATCATCTATCCTGTTTAATGCATTTTTTTTAAAAATTTTGTGAAGTGTAATTTCCGCTATTTTACTCGCCGAATTTTTTTTTAAACTGTAACACAATTTTCGGCGATGTAAACTTGTAGGAAATAGTTATTTGCTGCAATCTATATTGTCAAAAATACTTATTTCTAGCAATGCATATCGTCGCAAAAAGTTATTTCCAGCGAAAATACCGTCACAAAAAATAGTCGCAGCAACCCTTAACCATGGTTTAACAGACTTTTGCGACGAATTATTAGCTTTTTTCGGAGAAAAATAATTCCCGAAAATAATGTTTTGCAACAATGCTATCAGCAACCGAAGGGATTTTTTGTAGCGCTTGTATTCATTATTTGCAATGATTTTATTTCGTCGGAATATATTTATTTGCAATGGTTATTGTAAATCGCTAATAAAAAGATATGGCAACTGAATTTTGGCAACGAATGTGCAGCGATTATAAATTCACTGAAAACAACTTTTTGCAGCATTTTTTGAGCTTTTAGCAGCGAATTTGTAGTGCTAGAAAAGCCTGAATTCCTTGTAGTGGATTATTTGTAAAAGTTTAATGTTAGATATAATGTGCAAGTTTTTTACATTTTTTTAGAAAAATGAGATCCACTATTAAAAAGTAGATCTTTTTCATGTAGATCTCATATTTATTTACCTTTTCAAAAATGAATGTGCAAAATTTGCATAATCTAAAATTATACAAATTATTTATCTTAAGAAAAATGATGGTCATTTGCATAGCTAATCACTCGTGAGGACTTCAATAAACCTTAGAATTTTAATCATGGGAGAAGGATTAACCTTAGAGAAATGTTGGGGGTGACGTATCCACTTTCATCCACTCACTATTTTATTAATCTTTTGTACCAACTTTGAGTGAGTGAGTGAGGTGATCTATGAAATGCTTTGCCCTTTCTACAATGCTCCTTGTTCCTTGGATATCAATCTTGGAAGTTGGAAGTAGCCCCAAATTGGCTTTTCTTTAATGCTCTTTAGTGGCAACATTCTTTACTAAATCGAAATTTTTTAACCAATGAAATCAACCCAAAAACAGAAATCATGGGAGAAGGATTTGGATCTCCTAGAATTCTTAGAGTGAAAGAGAAAAAGATTCATGAAGTTTTTTCCCACAACAGTAATGGTTGCCCAAATGAATTACTTGATCAAAATTAAATGTTCAATAAGTGCTATGAAAGCTATTTATGTATCTATCTTTCTTAGTCTTGATCTTAGAATTTGGTCAAAAACTCTAGAGGATCACTATCCATGGGATTATGCTTCCGTGGTCATATTTTGCGCACATTTTAATTTATTGTTCCTCTATTTGTTAATTGTCACTATTTTAAACTCCTAGAGGTTGACTCAAGTGGTAAAGGTCTTGGTTTTGGTGGTATATTTCCTCTAAGTCTACGATTCAAGTCCTTTTGGGTGTAAACAATTGCTCGGGGTCATCGGACTTGGGAAACTTTCCCTTGAATTACCCAAGTTACACTTGTTGAAAACTTCTTGTTGAAGGTCTGTGCACCTTTGAGATTAGTCTGGACTCTGTTTTTGGACACCCGGTGCCAATAAAAAAAAAATGTCACTATTTTGGTTGTTATGAGGTGCTTTTTGAGCTCCCCACCCTCTTTTTTATGTTCTTGTTTGATGTTCTATATATTTATTTGCTTAAAAAATATATCTCATTTTTGTAAACAATCTTAACACTTGTGAAAAGTTGAAGCAACTATTGCCATATATGTAAGTCTTGTTGAGAGTATTATTAATCATCACTTAGCACCAACTCTTGTTAGCTCATTATAAATTTCTTCAAATGGTTGCCCTAACTGTGATAAAATATGTCATGGTAGTAATTTTGGCCTACTCAACCTCAACTGGCCTAAGCTATTATACAATTCACTGTATTCGTTTGTTTACTCTCCATGTTTATTTTTTCCTTTTAATGCAAGATGGGAATGCCAACTCATCTACTGGCCAAGGAAGCACTACAAGGAACTACAGAGCTTATTGCTATAGATTACGTTCTACCTTTTATTCAGGAGTAATATTATTCATCATCCTAACTTCCATCATCTTTTTATCATCCTATGATGTGACATTAGGTGATTGAAAATTATTTATTACATTTCACTTGTAAACCTATCATCTAATACCGCATCATAGAATGATGGGAGGATGATGAGAGTTGTGATGATGAATAGATTTTTTCTTTATTCAGTTTACTGTAATAGATGAATACCAATTTCATTAATGAAATTTCTATTTTATTACAAAAATTTTTATGCATATTGAAAAAAGAGACATGCTACGACTACAAAGAGTTTTTACTTGTAGGGTGCACCTGTGGTCACCAAATTCAAGATTTTATTTTATTTTTTTTACGTTGTTTTAGTTGTTAAAGTATTTTACTAGTACCACCTTACTCTTAGGGTTATTTGAAACTCGTTGCTTGTGAAATTCTTGTTCAGAAACTCTAGCTGTATTATCATAGTTTTGAATAAAGACAGAGTCTTAGGATTTCCATCTATCCTAGTTAATGGAAAACACATGATGAGATGGATGCCCCCCAAATGAAAGAATGTGAATAAACAAAGTATAGGATGTTTTGTCTTGGAGTGAACGCAACGCATCATAAAACAATTAATGTTCTTCTAAATATGCTTTACTAATGAGTGTGAAACATTCAAGATTCATGAGTATGAAACATTCAAGAGTGAATGATTACTATTTCCCCATATTTTTAATTCAAAAAGTAATAATCAAGGGGCCGTTTTGCAATTGAAAAAAGCTTTATAAAAAACTAATTCTTTTTTTTTTTTTATAAGAACATATTATTAATTAAAAAAAAATTACAGACAATTATTAAGCCAAATTACTTAGGAGATAAAGTCTAGAATATCATCACATCACATCACATCTCAATAGACTCAACAGACCAAGCATGTCGGGCGAGTCCATGAGCAGCCTCATTTCCAAACCTACTAACATGTTGAATGTGATATTCCTAAAAAACAACCAATAATTTCTTTGTTTTTTGAAATAAGATCCTCAATATTGAAGAAGAATATGTTGTAGCTTGTAGCTAATTCTATTTTACTTGTATTTTATTAGGATGAGGTGAGATTGTTCATCAACCATTTATTTGATATCTTAAATTTGATAATAATAAATATTACAGAGTATCTTACTTATTAAAACTGGCAGCAATTGGAACCCTTTAATTATATTAGCAAATTTAGAAAATTCTTACTCTAGATATGGTTTGACTCTTAAAATTATGTCATATCTTATATAGTACCGTTGATCTTAATCATGGGCCTAATTACTGAACATTTAATTTTTATTTTTTTTTTGAAGTGTTAAAATGTCATTTTTGGTAGCAAGAGTGCAAAAACCACTCTTGAATTTTGAAAATTATGAAAAACTAATTTTTCGAAAAGATTACAAAGAGGCAATACTATTATCTTATTGATTTGTAATTTTAGGTGTCTGAGAATATAAATAATTTCATCTCATCTCATTTTTTTTTCTAAACATCACTCAAATATAAATACTTTTCAATTTCAAATTTTTAACTTATTTATCTAATAATTTCTTAATTTTTACCACTTTTTCAAACTTCTAAATATAGCATAAAAAATAATTCAATTTTTTTAACTCTCAAAATAAAAATAATATTAAAAAAATTATATTCTAACAATATTTTTATTTTATATTATTTTTATTAAACTTTTCTTCTCTCATTTTCCAAAATCTAATAAAGTATCTTAACTCAAACAATTTTATTACCATTCACAAAATTCTCAATTAATTCTCCAAGCATCCCTTTAATAATCTTTAAATTATTTATTAGGTTTCCTTTGGCTTGGAGTATGGACATGTAGTAATTTTATTCTATGCTCGGATGCAATTCAATTAAAATTGGTGCTTACGTAAACGAGTTGATATATTGTGACAGCAAGGGCACATAGTCATCCGTTCTTTAAAAATATCTTCTAATAATGTTCTATCTTTCTACCTGTAGATATGGAAAATACGCCATCCACACTGTTTATAAAATAAGATTTGAGTCGTAAAATTTAAATTTTTCATATTTTACTTTTAAATCAAATAATTCCCATTCTAAAATAGATTTTTTTACAATTTTATTTTGAAAACGTGAATCTAATCACATTCCAAGTAATTTTAGATTTCTAATTAGAGTAGTGTTACATATGTTTATAATTTTTATTTATACTTTTAATTACAAGACTCATTCTGTCAGTTTTATTTTTAAATTCAAATTTTGAATTTCAAATTTCATAGTCTCTATTATATCAATAACTAAAATGTGAAGAAATAAGTTTTTTGTAATTTTTTTTTAAATACAAATAGCATTTTTCTTCTAATTAATTACAAGATCATGTTTCGTTTGTTTTTGTAGATGAGATGAGATAAGTTGAGATTAAAGTTAAAAAGTTAAATAAAATAGTATTAGAATATATTTTTTAATATTATTTTTATTTTGAGATTTGAAAAAATTAAATTATTTATTTTATTTTTTATTAAAAATTAAAAAAATTATAATAATTAAATGAGATGAGATGTTTAGTAAAAATAAATGAGACGAAACAAACACCACGTCAATGGAGCGGACATACAAGAATGGCAGAATCGGAAGATAGAATCGCGGGGGGGGGGGGGGGGGGGGGGGGGGGGGGGGGGGGTCCACAAACAAACGAGGAAGTCGCTGTAGCTTGAAATCCGCTGCCTGAAAAATAGCTACTTACGTGAAAGCAAGGCAAAGACTCTCTCTTAACCCAACTATAAAAGCTCTTCTTGTAATAAACTCCGGCAGAGACAAAAAACAGTGAAGCTCCTACTTCCAACAACACTGTTGTCACTCCTCGCTCTTAGACTTTCTCAGCTGTTAAATTTCGCTTTCAACTAAATTTGTGAGGTATCAGTCCAGTGTAATTGCGTATCAATCTATTTCCTTTTTCTCTTGAATTCATCAGAATATAACTGAATAATTAAACTCCTTTCCTCTTCATAAGGTTGTGAATTGAGCTGATGTGTTGAGGACAAGATGGGTTCTTGCAAGGTTCCTTACAGTGTTCTTCTGCTTTGCTTTTTCATTGGGAGTTTTTTTGTGCCTCAATGTCTTTCTATTGGAGATGACGCCAACCAAACAGCATTTCTTCTTGTAAATGCTTCGGAAGCATTGGGACGGCCAATACCCGAAACACTTTTTGGAATATTTTTTGAGGTTAGTTGTCGACCTGGAATTATGAACATCCTCTTCAACGCTGTTTGAGTTTCTTGTATGTTGTTGTCTCTATTGCTTGTTTTTTGCTTTTGTTTTTTAAATCTTTTTCGCATTTTTTTATATTGAATTCCTGCTTGTGCTCTAGATGCAGACTATGTTGTAACTTTGTTGTGCTTCGAGTTTTTACACGTGCGATTGTGCACACACCCTATGAAAAAAATGGTACCCACCATGAAAAATTGAATTTTTTCAAATGGGTCCCACTTATGAAATGTCCCTCGTGATGTGTATGATGAATCTTCAATGGTTGTGTGTATAATAACAATTTGTGAGTAGGGTGAATATTCATTCTCTCAAATGCTTTTCTGCAGGAGATTAACCATGCCGGTGCTGGAGGGTTGTGGGCAGAGCTTGTGAGCAACAGAGGTCATTTCTATATACTCTAAACTTCCAATGTACAAAAGAGTTTGCTGAAGAAGAAATCGACTTTTAATTTCTGTTTGATTTCGGGCATTTGTGTGTTCAAACTGAAATACAAGATCACCCTTACAATAGTAAAAGAAGATTTTGACATGCTTCATTATATAGCAAACTGCATCTATTGAAATTCACAGAGAGAGAGAGAGAGAGACCCAGTGGAATCAGTGCTTCAATATGTGCTAGTAATCTCCAGTACTGAGATATTTAAAACATTTATAATTTTGATATTCTTAAGGTTATATTTAGGATCCAACTATCCATGTGGCTGTTGGTTTAGCATTGGTGTCCACAAAAAAAAAAAAAAAAAAAAAAAAAAAAAAATACGCTTGTTGAACTTTCCTGACAAATATTATGACTTTGATATTGTCTTATACAACCAGCTTTTGAATTTCAAGATCTCAACTTTATATTTTAGTGTTAGGGATTCTCATAAAGTTTCTTTTCCAGGTTTTGAAGCTGGGGGACCTAATATCCCCTCAAACATTGACCCTTGGTCTATTATTGGGAATGAGACCTCATCCCTTACACTGTCCACAGACGACTCATCTTGTTTTGAGCGCAATAAGGTTGCACTCCGAATGGAGGTGCTATGTGACACAGAAGGTACCAATATCTGTCCTGCTGGGGGCGTTGGTATTTATAACCCGGGCTTCTGGGGCATGGTAAGTTGACACCTTTTCTACGACAATATCACTAATTTGCATAATGCCTCTCTCTCTCTCTCTCTCTCCACCTTATATTGAACAGTGAAAAAGTTTAATCCCATGTGCGGGGAACGTAATTTTCATTTTTGGGGAAAATCTTGAATGTTAGAACACAGTTTACTGTCCATGTGGGTTTTAGGATTTTTAGGTGTCTAGGCAACAAAATGCTACGTCCTGCATCATCATAATTCTGCTAAGTTATTCTTTCAAATTTCTTATTTGTGACAAACTCACTTTTTGTTTTTTTTTTCCTTTCAGAATATTGAGAAAGGAAAGAAATACAACGTGGTTCTGTATGTTCGTTCATCAGGAGCAATTAATGTATCTGTGTCATTGACGGGCCCAAATGGCTTGGAGACACTGGCAACTCATGACATAACGTGAGCACCATTTGTACATTCTTTCAGTGTTCTGTAAATATTATCTAAACAGACAGTGCTTATGCATCCTTTGAAATACATTTGACTGCCTCTCAGAGCTTCTGCTTCTCAAGTCTCAAATTGGACAAAGATGGAGGTCCTGTTGGAAGCCAACGCCACAAATCCTAATGCAAGACTTCAATTGACTACAACCAGAAAAGGAGTCATTTGGTTTGACCAAGTGTCAGCTATGCCCAATGATACATATAAGGTATCTGTTTCTTTCTGAAGTAATATATGGTCATTACACGAGTTATGCATGCAGTCAAACTGTGGTTTATTTACATATATAAGACAGATTATACATGTACACGTGAAACAATTATGATAGAAGTTTATTAATGAATGAGTTGAATGCCTTCTTGAGGGATAATCAGTGAATTTACTGTCCATCTTATGTGATGGGGTGTCCATGGATTTTGCCTGTGAGCTATCCTTTTCTTCCCTTTATCCATTTCCCATACCATGAAGTGGAGTTTATGCACGTACCCTAGTGTTTATTATGCCTAATGCATGGCATGCATCTTATAATATGTAATCTTGATTCTGAAAATATATACATTAAGAAAAATATTTTTGAATATAAGATGGTTTAAGATGATTCGTTCTTCATTTACGACCCCCTTGCCTCGATAATCAATCATTAATCTGGATATGGGAATTTATGGTGAAGTCATCTAGCATGATCTCGACTTCTTGATTGTCTACTCCTTGCTAAAACAAGAATAATTGGAATAGGGTAGTCTGATAATTTACAAAAATGAAAATCTTACACCAATGAAATTGTTTGCAATATTTCTGTCTTCCCAGAAAGTAACAACAGAGTCTCTTGCAGTCACTGCAAGTGGTAATTATCTGCTGCATTACCCTAATGCTCACCGAGAGTCTCTTGTTATGGCCTAGTACATGCATTCCTTTTAGGTCTTGTTAATCTTCAATAAAATCTGTCTTGGCACAGGGACATGGCTTCCGAAGTGAGCTTGCTGAAATGCTGGCAGATCTCAAACCAAAATTTATCAGATTTCCGGGTGAGCATTGTGAAATCACTACTTTTCCCAAAAGCTTAAGCTGATAGGAAAATGTAGATTTTATTATTTATTTTATATCTTAACACTCATTCTCACCTGTGGGCCAGACTTTCCCTTAATGGGTAGCCTAACACGTGGAATATTTAATTAAATGGAGTATAGTGTAGAGTTAGGGTTCAAACTCAGGACTTCTGCTCTGATATCATATGAAATCACCACTTGTCCCAAAAGCTTAAGCTAACGGGAAGAGGTAGATTTTATTATTTATCTTAACAAGCATAAATTGTATGTGTTGAGAATTCTCAATTCAGATTGTATTAGTTATTCTTAGGATCATTTAGACTGCATCATACAGGCTTCTGAGTGTAATATTTGTGATGCTGAAGCTTATATTTCCATAATACTTGATCTACATCGACCCTTTAGGCAAATGGTCATTCATTGTTTTTGAATCCTTATTTTTATCAACATTTTCTCTTCTTGATCCAAGACTATATAGTATATTACTTAGTAGGAGTGCTTTTGATGGTGTGGAGAATCCATGAGTGAACTCAAGTGACATTTCATGAAGTTTTGTTCGACGGGTCTGAGTTCACCCCTCTTTTTTTTTTTTTTTTTTTGCCTCTTTGAAGTCTTTCTTAAGTTTTATAGATGCTCCCAACTTTAAATCTTAAGCTGTTGTTATTATTTATTTGTTATTCCATGTTCTTCGCCATTTTCACTTTTCTTTATACATTTGATTTCCTTTCCAATATTAATCATAAATTTGTCCAAGAACTTCTGTGAGAAAATGAGCAAGAAACTCATGAGACCTTTTGGATCGGTCATATTCTATCCTTTATATCTTTGTTACCAATGCTACCTCCAACTGCGCCCCATCAAAAAAGAAACAGCAGCTTCAAAATGGTTATAAAGGTGCTGTATATTTTGGCATGTACATTGGGCTTTTTCTGTTTGTTAATTGACTGAGCAAGGCTTGACATAATAGTTTAATTGTTATTACATAAATATTTTTTTATTCCTCAGAAGTTACTACCTAACTAATGATGTTTGCCCTCCAAATTTTGTTGCATCAGGTGGCTGCTTTGTTGAAGGTGAAAGGTTAAAAAATGCATTTCGTTGGAAAGCAACCATTGGACCCTGGGAGGAGAGACCAGGGCACTTTGGTGATGTTTGGATGTACTGGACGGATGATGGACTTGGTTACTTTGAGTTTCTCCAAGTAGGCATTTTCTTTAATTTTGGGGGTGGAGTGTTAGCATTACTAATCACCTGAGAATGTTCCATTATAGGTTTCTTGAGCAGATTTTAATACATTATTTTTTCTTTTCTGCAGCTAACAGAGGACCTAGGTGCATTGCCAGTATGGGTGTTCAATAATGGTACTTCTCCAATGCTTGTGATTCTGACTTTTTTTCTTTCAATCTTCAATCTAACAATTGAATAATATATGTTTTGTTACTGTATATAATCAAACAATTCTACAGGTATTAGTCATAATGATCAAGTTAGTACTTCCAACATCAGGCCTTTTGTGCAAGTATGTGAGTTTGTTGCTTCCTGTTACATTAAGTTGATCAAGTTGATACTCAATCACCCTTTACCATAACAGAGTTTCATAGATCAATTCATGTTCTGTACAACTCAGCCTCACTTTTTGGTGCGAAAAAGTCAATATTTTTTTTCTTTGATGATAAATGACTTGATTACAGGAAGCCCTCGATAGTATTGAGTTTGCTAGAGGTGATTCTAATTCTACATGGGGTTCTATGCGAGCTGCATTGGGACATCCAGAACCTTTTGACTTGAGATATGTTGCTCTTGGGAATGAGGATTGTGGGAAAAAGAATTATCAAGGTTTCCATTTATGTTTTGACGTGATTATTATTATTATTATTATTATTGTTATTATTATTATTTTCTTAGTTATTATTTAACAAATAGAACGGTTTCATTGCAGCTTTCTTTCCCTCCATGATGCTTCATTCCTGTAAAAACATTTTTTTGAATGAAGTTTCTCTTTTGTCATTTAAGCTTCTGTTAGCAACACATCACCTTTAAAATCTCTCATCATTGAATGGAGGTGTTTTCATATTTTACTTGCCTCACTAAAAAGTTTGCCATGGGACCTGAATTCTTGAAATGATAGATGGATGTATTTATTTTTCCTTTGTACTTGTGTGCACCAAAAGCTGAGTGCTTCCAGAAAAACACTTTTAACTATTGTTTCCAAGTGGATTGTGAATTGTACTGCTTGCTTATTTTGACTTACTTCATGTGTGCTATAATTTAGTTGTTGCAATAACCGTTATTCCTACCAAAAAAATTTAGAAACCAAAGGATTCAGAAGAAAAAACAAATTGCCACTGCAATATGGATTCTGAGTGATGCATCTGATTTATGACTTTACTCTTCGTTTTCTTTTCTTTATTCTTTTATTGTTCATTGACCAGGAAATTACCTCAAGTTCTATGATGCCATAAATAAGGCTTATCCAGACATCAAAATCATCACAAATTGTGACAGGTTTTCTCAAAAGTTGGATCATGCAGATTTGTATGATTATCACGTAAAATTCTCATCTTCATTTCTTGTATTGATATGTGAATGGAGCCATTTCAATGATCTTTTATGTCTTATGATATGAATGTCTTTTGTCCTTCGTTGGGCAAGAGGGACAAAATCGTCTTACTCTAGTGTTTTGGTTAGGTTTATAAATCTGCCAAGGACATGTTTTCGATGGCTCATCAGTTCGATCTTGCATCACGTGATGGTCCAAAGGTGGGATGTTGTCCTTGTATTATATAATATATGCATTTTATCAAATGCTTAAAGGGTTTTCATTGATATGCATCAGGCTTTTGTAAGTGAGTATGCTGTAAATGGGAAAACTGCTGGCAATGGAAATATTTTAGCAGCACTGGCCGAGGCTGCATTCCTTATTGGAATTGAACAGAACAGGTTTGATGTAATTTTTGAACTTGCTTACTATGAAATTGTGCTTGCAATGACTTCAATTCAGTCCAAATTTGATGATTCATTTTTCCTCCAAAGCGTTCTTTAGGGGAACCATGCTCAGAAGATGCTGAGTTTTCGCTAGTCTTTTGCCTAATCTAAAGTTAGAATTCTGTTCTAAAAGCCAATTAAACATGTGCGTTATTATTAAAAAAATGTTTATTTTCTCATATGAACATTTATTCCCTGACATGAATTGTATGTAGTTCTGAAGTCATTAAGAACATGATTCAGACGTGTTTAAAGAGACTAGTCCAGTGTCCACTGATATTAAAATTGCAAATGACTTGCAAACTTATAGTCCATAGCTAGTGGTGAAGTTAGGCATTTTGCTGATTAAGCTACAAATAGATTCATCTTGATCATGGAACTGCACCACAGCCGATACAAGTTTTGCAAGCTTATTGTCACCCGAATTTGTTTTTCCCATTCATTAATAGCAAATGGTTCTTAATCTTATTAACTTAATTATACTCAAATATTGAGAATAGGCCACTTTGATATACGATAGAGCGAGATTTTGAATGGAATACCTTGATAGTTTTTGTGGTAAAATGAAAATAAGTGGGAACATTAACTATGATAAGAAATCCATTGTCTTATATGGTGATGTAAATAAGGCAAATTAATGTTGCTAAATTATTTTTCTTTGAGAAATGACATTAATAATGAACTTTTTTGCTTCTCATGATCAGTAAAATTTTGTTTACCTATCAAAACAAAAATAATGAACTTGTTTGCATTTTATATTCTCCTTGAGATCTCCTTCAAAATTTTCCTTATATTTTCCTAATTTCTCTTCTCTATGCATGATCTTTCTTCATTTTCCCCCAAGTTTCCTTTTAACACTTTTCCTCAATAACATTGAACATTTCAAGTTTTTGGTTAAAAAGGGAAATAAAAGCCCATCCTAAAGCCTTAGTAGCAAGAATGACGTCATGTAAGATGGTCTGGTCGTGTGCAACAAAGGCATTTGCTAACAAAAGAGTTATTTGATTTAAACAAAAGGTGCCACCCAAAAGACAATGGATTGGTGTGACAGTGTAGAGGGTGTGATATAATAAATGATAGCTGGAAGTTAATGGGTGATATGGCTTCAAACAAAGGTGTATGGCGGGGACCCCCTCTCCTAATGAAGGCAAACATGGTTGGCTCATTAGGAGAAATGCTTGGTTTACAAAAGAATTCTGCAAAAGTAAACCTACAAATTGATGTGACTTGATTTAGTATGACAGATTGTAAAACTCTTTTTATTGTTAAGTAGATCTTACGTCTTACATTAAGTTACATCAGTTTGTAAAAATGTTTTGTAAGATCCTTTTATAGATCTACAACCTTGCTAGTTATTTGCCTTTCCCATCATTGCTACTACTATAGGTGCGTAAAATTCATGAATTCTCAAATATAGTGGAATCGAAGTAGAATTCTTTGCGGAGCTGTGTCTTTTGCTTTTCTTTCTTTCTTTCATTTTGTTCTTTCTTTTGTTTGCTTTTCCTTTTGTTGAGGAAAGTGGGAATCCATAAGGCTCAACAGCACAACCAGATAGGAGCAATGTTTTGAATACCGTACCGGACAGCGTACCGGTCAAGGCACTGGAACGAAATATTTCGGTACCGGTACCGTTTCGGGATAGTCGATCTATAAATAAATTATATATATATATATATAAAAATTATATTCTAAAATAATAGTCTATATATAAATAAATTATATACAAATACATATATATATAAATTATAAATAGTCTAGTCTGAATTGAGGGTTAAAAAATAAGTTTGTAGTTTGAAAAAACGAAAAAAAAAAAAAAAAACACGGGCCGAAATATAAGCCGGTACAGGCCGAAATTGAGGCCGGTAACGGCCGGTATTTTGGCCGGTACGGAATAGGTATAGTACTTGTACCGGCCGGACGGCCGAAATGAAAAATTTCAGCCGTACCGGCCGGTACGGTACGAAATTTAAAACTTTGGATAGGAGTGTTGGGTGAAGAACCATTATTCTAGAAGACATCCGATGTGGAGCCCACTTCTTGTGAGGGTTCTTGCCATTAGGCCAAAGTGTTTGGCCTTTCCTTTTCTGTGTCTGTTCATGCTTTGCTAACCAAGCTAGTGCTTTGAGCCTGAGCCTTTGTGTAGTTATAAATTCATGCTATGGAGATGCGTGTGATATGTAGAAGCTGCAGAACAATGAAAATATTAGCTTCTAATCAGGTCTCTAGTATAGTGAAAAAGAAAGCAAATTAGTGAAAGTATATTAGAAAGGGAAAAAATACGTAAAATGGAAACCTATGCCCATTTAGTTTGACAAATAAGTACCAAGTAGAGTATATAAACTGCTTTAATTTGCATTAATTTTCCCAAATTGACAATGCTGTGTCTCTCAAACGTCCCTAAATCCTGGAGTTTCCAGATGGGTTTGTGTGCATAAATTAAGGATCTTGATCTTCAATTTCTTTTGCAATTAATTAGCTTCTATACCTGTAAAAGTTTTAACACCAATCAGAAAGAAAAACTGCTAAGGGCTTCCATTTCTTCTTCAATGCAGTGATGTAGTTAGCATGGCAAGCTACGCACCACTTTTTGTGAATGACAATGACAGGCGGTAATTTCTCTCAAAATTTTATCATGAAATAATTTTCCATATATTTTACTTTGAAAGTGAAAATCCCATCTTTATATAATTGTTATACTGAGATTGAAAAACTTTCTATTAAGGTGGAATCCAGATGCAATTGTCTTCAACTCTTCACAGCTATATGGAACACCAAGCTACTGGGTGCAACACTTCTTCAGGGAGTCGAGTTCAGCAACTCTTCTTCATTCAACACTCCAAACAAATACATCCACTTCCCAGCTTATTGCATCTGCAATTATGTGGGAAAACTCGGGTGATAACAAGAGTTACCTAAGAATAAAGGTGTGCTTCCTCACTAATGACCTCACTATTTTTATACTGCAATGCTTCCTAACCCCATTTCTCAGCACCTTCCAATTCAAACCATCTTCACAGATTTTACTTAGTTCAGGTGCATTATCCGGTTACTTGTTTACATGAATATCTTGTCTTATTGCATACATGTGGTTGATAATGGCAGAGACATGATTTTTCTAGCTCTTTAGTTAGTTTGAATTTGATAGCTGCATCTTACGCTTTTGGAATTGAATGGAATTTGGCTTTTCTATCTATGTGGCACTGCTATTAATTTGAGATAATTTTTATCTTTTTTTTTTTTTTTGCAGATTGTGAACTTTGGGAATGACACAGTTAATCTCAAGATAAGTGTGGATGGATTGGAGCCCAACTCCACAATACTGTTATCCGGGTCGACAAAGACCGTACTCACCTCTGGTAATCCAATGGATGAGAATTCCTTCAACGAGCCAAATAAGGTAATTCCGGAATTGCTTTTTCAGTAGATTAGAAAAAATGTCTTCTGAATTGTTCAGGGCTTCTCCGGATATTCAGATATACTTCTAAATGCTATTTTGTAGGCAAGTTTTTAGATTGTCCTTACTTCACATGTTCTTGCCAATGTAATATATATATATATATATATATATATATATATATATAGGATCATATCTCTTGGTCTATACATGGTTTCATGATTCCCACAATCTACTACAAACAAAAAATTGCAGTATGAAATAAAAAGGAGAAGAAAAACTGACAAAGGAGAGAGAATATTTTCTGTTGAATAGTAAAGTTGACAAAGGGGAAATAACATATAGCTCTAAATAAAATATGGGTAAAATATTTCCCCAGTATAAACTTTGTCTTCCATTGTATGTATACAGGTCAAACCGACCCAGAGTCCACTTGACAATGCTGGCAAGGATATGGATGTCATACTTCTTCCATATTCTCTCACTTCATTTGATCTGTTAAAAGGATCAAGCGACCTCAAAACTACAAGAACTGATTATTTCTCTAGATCATCTTTTTAAAGTATTAACTGATGAATATCAAGTACTACTGTACTTTTGAGAAATAAAGATAATAACCCAACAAAAGATGGCAGCATCCTTGCATGTCAACTATTCTGTTGGAATGTCATGTTGTTTTATGTAATATCAAACTCGTTGCTTTTGGCTTCCATGCTTGTAATATGCGTGAATGGTCTTTATTCTTGGAGATCAAATTATATCTTGCAGTTCATGTTTTATGTAATATCAAAATCGTTGCTTTTGGCTTCCATGCTTGTAAGTATATGTGTGAATGGTCTTTATTCTTGGTGATGAAATTATATCTTGCAGTTCATTTGAATACGCCTAGGCACACTGCATTTCCATTCCATTCCATTACACTGATTTATTTTTTATCTTAAGACTTCCCCTCATGTGTGGGCCAGACTCTTCCTTAATGTGTGATTCAACACGTAGAATATTTAATTAAATTAGACAAAGTGTAGAGTTAGGATTCGAATTCAAGACCTCTGCTCTGATTTCATATGAAATCACCACTTGTCTCAAAAGTTTAAGCTGATGGAAAAATGTAGATTTTATTATTTATTTTATATCTTAACACTATGTTCATACCTTAATACAAAATGGTGAATTAGAATTGCAATATTGGATTAACATACATGCATGCATCAGAATCCAATATTGTAAAAGGGATAGTAGTTTTAGAGTGTAAGTGTAATTATCCCAAGTAATTTATATGGTTTTAAAGGATGGATCACAATCACAAGTTCCTCATTCTCAAAATCACAAGATGCTACATAACCAGTAATGGTCAAATCATGATTGCATTGGATGAATAATTAACATCACGGAAATAATTAATATTTCAACAATTAGTCTTGCATCCAAAACAAAATAAACAATCAATGGTTACCCGATTTCTAGTTTGCTTAGTGTGTGTGAGAATTAAGCCATTGAACATGTGGCTAGGTGGCTTGACATGTTCATGTATACCCTTAAGGTGATGTGTCGAGTCATGTATACCCTTAATGTATACCCTCAAATCATGTATACCATTGGATGAATAATTAACATCACGGAAATAATTAATATTTCAACAATTAGTCTTGCATCCAAAACAAAATAAACAATCAATGGTTACCCGATTTCTAGTTTGCTTAGTGTGTGTGAGAATTAAGCCATTGAACATGTGGCTAGGTGGCTTGACATGTTCATGTATACCCTTAAGGTGATGTGTCGAGTCCATCTCGAAGGAATGAGGCGTTAGCCAGGTGTGGGGCCCAAGTGGTCTTTGGAGTCTTTGTTTCTTGATTCCTTGACCAAGTGGGGCCCAATCTGATTTGGAGTTTGGGTAAATTGTACTTGTGTGGAAGTCAGATTTTTTTCCATTAGAGGCAAATTTCCCTGAGCTTGAACAAGGAATACCCGGAATGGACATGTGGCACCTAAGGTGGTCCTATGCGTGTGAGTCATGTCCCTATCATGTGATTTTGTGTTGGATTTTAGTTACTAGGTATTTCAGGTGTTGTTCTATGAGAATGACACATTCACTCATTTTAATTTGGTTAATACAAAGTGGGGTGAGGTTTGGCCATACATGGGCATGTGGGACGTGCTATGTTTCGGTTTTGTCTTGTTTAAGTCTAACTTAATTTAATTAATTGTGGATCTTAAAGATAACACAACCTAAGTGAAAATATCTCTAGATCAATCTTGATCAATCTGTTTTCAGCTCATGAAGTTGAGATTATCAAATCAATTCCAATCACTCTAAGTGGAACAGAGGATCAACAGGTTTGGCACTACACGAAGAGTAGCATGTTCTCAGTCAAAAGTGTCTATCACCTTCATAGAGAATTGCAGTCAAGATCAGAAGGAGGGCCATCCCATAATAGCATGCAATCAAACTTTTGGCAAGGCATCTGGAAACTGCTTGTCCCTATTGCTGTAAGAATGTTTGCGTGGAGGGCCTGCAATAACAGTTTGCCTACTATGGATACCTGTTGAAAAGGAAGGTGGTGGCAGAAAATACATGCCCAATCTATCAAACTAAAGTTGAGACATCAGAACATGTACTCTGGAGTTGCGAGGCTGCTAAAGATATATGGAGCCCGTTGTCGACAGGTTCAAAAAAATGAGTATTAAACTCTCCTCTTTCAAAGGGATTTGGGACCACATGGTCACTTCATTGCAGGAAAATTGGCTTGTGGAGGTGGCTATGATTACAAGGTTCCTTTGGTCCAGAAGAAATGATTTCATTCATGGTAAAGGCTTTATGCACCCAAGTCTACTTATATGCAAAGCTAGGAGGGAATTAGAACTTTTTAGACAAAGCCAGCACAGTGAGGACCTAGTTATGCCAAGAGCTAGACTACATACTGTTGTCAAATGGGCAAGGCCCCCTGTAGGAACTTATAAAATGAACTGGGATGCAGCTCTAAACGAAGCTGAGGGGCTAATTGGCATTGGAGGCATCTTAAGGGACTGTGTTGGGCAGGTCATTGGCACCATCCAAGCCAAAAGGCAATTGAAATTGAGTATTTTTAGTGGAGAAGCCTATGCTATGATGATGTACAATTTTCTGCAAAGAGTTGTGTGACAAAATTCATCCTCGAGGGAGATGCCATGCAGGTTGTAAACCTACTCAATACATCCCACATTGACTGGAGCTATGGTGGTCTCCTAATTGAGGATGCAAAACAACTATTGGCTACCTTTACAGAGTGGACTGCAACTCATACCAAGCGGGACGGCAACAAAGCAGCCCACCTCCTAGCACAAAATTATCTTCTTATTAGTAAGGACTTGTATGAACTTGAGGAAGTTCCTCCTTGTGTTCAGCAAGTAGTAAACCATGAGTTGGTGTAATCTGTTTTTCTATTTTCTGTTGCATAGTTATTGTTGTAGCTATGTAATATGTTTTTCAGTTAAGCTGATGAATGAAGTGATGTTTTGTTATTTAAAAAAAAAAAAAAAAAAAAGTGAAAATATCTCTTTGGGATGGTCCTTCATGATTGAGTTGGTGAGTCTAAATTTGGAATTTTAGTGGAACGAGGAAGTTCAAAGGAATCTTTCCTTCTAGGTGCCTTCTAGGAAACTTCCAATGGATGGCATCCTCGTAATTTCTTCCAACTTGATTTCCTAAATTGGAAACTCCCTTGGTCTTAGATTTTGGATGAAGGGTTAGGCTTAAGATGGATTTTGGGCTTCTGAGGGTATTCGGCCCATGTGGTTAGGCTTAGCAGTGGACTTTGTCTAGGCCTTAGGCCTATTTCATGGGTTCTCTTCATGGATTTTTGGGTTCATTGAACTTGGGCTGTTCTACTAGGGCTGCAATGGGTTTGATTATGCTAGGCACTTATATTGGGCTAGGGGCTCATTAGTTGTTGGGCCTTATTGAAGTCCTAGGCCCTTCATGGCCTAGACATTATATTTGAGCTTTTGGGCTATAGGAGTCTAAGTTGGTAACTCAACTCATGTCTGAGTAAATTTTTAATCGAGCTACTTGTCTTATCAATCCTGGGCTTTCATCCTATGGCATTCCTTTTGGGTGGGTTGTTACATCCTTCCCCCCTTAAAATGAGATTTCATCCTCAAAATCGGTATCAGTACAAAGGTATAGGTTTAGAAGGGCATACTTGGGTCTAGGTCTCAGAGGAACTAGTTGGAGACTCAACTTCTTCATCATCTGGCTCTTCTTGTTGTGGAAAATACCTTATTTCATTGATGAATGGGTCATAACACATATTGACCTCCTTCTTTAGATCCCTAAGTTCCAATACAAATTCATTGTCAAATCCCGGAACTCCCCCTTCCATGAATCAGTATCGGTGACCTGAGGAATCAGAAGATTCCGTGGTGTTGAGTGAGGGGACACGTGGCACTAGTGGTTGTCATTGCTCGGCCGCTCTGTTAGACTCTAGTTGGCCAGACTTATGGTGCTTCCTAGTTTGTTGTAGCCATCTGTTTCAAGTTTCATCCGCCCAGTGTTGAAGTCCTTGTCCAAGCAAGACAATGACTGCTTGCTGCTCAACCTCCAGCGCCCAGCGCTCAACTGTCCATTGAATGCAAATAAATGCATTCATACGTAAAGCGAGGCATCTATAAATTGAAGCTTCGTGCAAGAGCTTCAAACACCCAAGGAGAAGAGAAAAGAGAGAGAGCCTGTAGAGCTCTGAAAGAAAAGAAGAGAGTTGAGTTGAGTGGAGTGTGATCCTCCTCTGTAATATTTTCTTGTGTTCCGCTATTTAAATAGTGAAACTCTTTTTTCTGTGGATGTAGGCAGTTGTCGAACCATGTTAAATTCTTGGTGTCACTGAATGCATGAGTGTACTCTTTTATTTCCATTTTTATCATTTCTGTTGTGTTGATTGGGACAAGTAGTATCAGAGCGATTGTTGGGAAGAGTTTTTTTATAGAAAACTCATTTTTAGTGTGTAGCTTAGTTTTCGAATTTGAGCATACCACTGTGTTCGTCTCATCAAAACAAGAAAAGCAGTGAAAACTAGAGGCCGGACGGATGCCGCACGCTCCCCCACGCGCCGTCTGAAGATCGAAGAGTGAGCCCACTCTTGACACGCGCCACACGTGCCCAGGAGAGGCTTGAGCGCGTGACCCCCGATCTCACCATGCGTCCCACGAGCTCCAGAGAAGTCCTTGCACGTAAATTCCACGCGCCTCACGAGCCTTGACTCTAGAAGGCGCGTGAGTTGCACGCGCCTACGTGTTCCATGCACCAGGGAAGTTTCCGCGCATTAGGAACACGCGACTACGCGCTGTTTGTCGTGCCATGTGCTGCACGCGCGACAGAGTTCCTGTTTTGGTTTGTTTGCTCATTCCTTGTGCTATCTGAGTCCGATTTTGACGAAACAAGACTCGTTTCCAACAAAATCAGGCGTTCCGGACACAAAGGTGCTGTCTGTTTTACGATATTCCATCTCAAAGATCCTGTACTTGCATTTTGTATTTAGAATCAGTCTAAATCTATGGAGGATTCAGCACCAGGCGCCATGATAAAGCTGACTGCATCAACTACAGTTTTTGGAGACCTCGAATGGAGGATCTCTTGAACTGTAAAGATCTGTCTGACCTCTTGGAAGATGAAGGGAAGAAGCCAGATGAAGTTACAAATCAAGTGTGGAAAAAGATACACAAGAAGACTATCGGTCAGATTAGACAATGGATTGACCATAGTGTTTTTCACCACGTGGCTCAGGAGACAGATGCATATAACCTCTGGAAAAAGTTGGAGGATATGTATCAAGCTAAGACTGCTCGAAACAAGACCCTCTTGATGAGACGGCTTGTTAACTTGAAGTTGAAGAGCGACACCTCTGTTGCCGAGCACACTAGCGAGTTTCAAAACCTAGTTAACCAGCTCGGATCCGTCAACCTGAATCTTGGTGATGAAGAACAAGCCCTGCTACTTCTCAGTTCGTTACCAGACAGTTAGGAGACGCTGGTGGTCTCCCTTAGTAACTCTACTCCAGATGGCAAACTTACCATGACAATGGTTAAGGATGCCTTGTTTAATGAGGAGGCCAGACAAAAAGAGACAAGCATGAATCAAACTCATGTCCTTATCACCGAGAGTAGAGAAAGGCCTCGAGGTAATGATAGAGGGATAAGTGGAGGCAGAAATAGAGGGAAGTCTCAACCACATGGAAGGTCCAGCAGTAGGAGGAACCAGCAGACGGGTAACATGAAGTGTTACCATTGTGGCAAAGAGGGTCGCATAAGGAAAAACTGCCGCAAAGTTTTAAGGGAGCAAGGTCAAAGCAAGCTAAAGAAAGAAGATGGTGAAACCCTTGTCACTCTTTCGGGAGATGTGGCAATACTCACCACCAGTGACGAGACGTGTCTGCACGTTGCAAGCCATGATATTGAGTGGGTGGTAGACACAGCAGCATCATACCATGCCACTTTCCATAGTGAATTTTTCACTATGTACAAAGCAGAAAACTTTGGTACGGTAAGGATGGAGAACGCCAGTTCCTCAAAGATCGTGGGAGTTGGCAAAGTGCAGATAAAAACCAACGTTGGTTGCACCATGGTGTTGAAAGATGTTTGACACATTTCTGACCTTTGGCTTAACCTGATTTCCGGAACAACCCTTCATCGACAAGGCTATGACAGCTACTTCAGTAATGGCACTTGGAAGCTGTCACAAGGTATCATGGTTGTCACCCGAGGAAATATTTGCGGCACGTTGTACAAGATCCATGTGAAGATTGGTTCTGATAGCCTCAATGCAGTGGAAGATGAGGCATCATTGAATCTGTGGCACAAGAGACTCGGACACATGGGTGAGAAAGGGTTGGATATGCTTGTGAAGAAGGCACTCATCAAAGTTGCCAAAGGAATAGCGTTAAATCCTTGTGAGTACTGTTTGTTTGGCAAACAATGCATAGTCTCATTCAATTCCTCTACGAAGAGAAGATCAGAGTTGTTGAGTCTAGTACACTCTGATGTATGTGGTCCCATGGAAGGAGAGTCATTGGGAGGTAACAGATACTTCGTGACATTTATTGATGATGCTTCACGAAAGGTCTGGGTATATGTTTTGAAATCAAAAGATCAGGTCTTCGAGCACTTCAAGAAAGTTGAAGTGCTTGCGAACAGACAATGGAGGAGAATATACTTCCAAAAGGTTCGCTGCATACTGCGCTGATGGCAGTATTCGACATGAGAAGACGGTCTCATATACCCTTCAGCACAATGGTGTAGCCGAAAGAATGCACCGGACCATCATTGAAAGAACAAGATGCATGCTCAGTATGGACAAGTTACCAAAGCCATTCTGGGGTGAAGCTGTTCGTGCTGCCTGTTACCTGATCAACAGATCACCTTCTGCACCACTGGAATTTGAAGTTCCTGAGAATATTTGGTCTAGAAAAGATGTCTCTTACTCTCACCTGAGAGTGTTTGGGTGCAAAGCCTTTGCACACGTATCCAAGGAGCTGAGACAAAAGCTCGATGTCAAGTCAACTCCATGTATCTTTGTTGGATATGAAGATGAAGAATTCAAATACAAGTTATGGAATCCAGTGACAAAGAGAATTGTCAAAAGTAGGAACATTGTGTTCCATGAAAACCAGAACATAGGAACTGAAACTTCCTCAAGAGAGCTTAGTTCCTATGCTCCAAATCCTGCACCATTACAGTTTGCCACAGATAATGAGGATATGCAGAATCGAGATCCAGAAGCAGAAGAAGAAGCTCAGGGTGTCGAGCAGGGAGAGCAAGAGCCCTCTCCACCAGTAGTTGGTGTACCACCACAAGGGTTAAATGGTGATGAACCTCCTTTGGTTGATGAACTAAGAAGATCGGCAAGAGGCCGCCTATTGATTCCGTCGAGGAGATATTCGGAATCAGACTATATTCTACTTACTGATGAGGGGGAGCCAGAGAGCTTCCAGGAAGTTCAAACTCATGTTGATCGAAGCCTATAGGTGCAGGCAATGCAAGAAGAGATGAGTTCTTTGCAAAAAAATCAAACCTATGAGTTGGTAAAACTTCCTGAAGGAATGAAGGCCCTAAAGAACAAATGGGTGTTCAAGCTGAAGAAAGATGCCAAGGAAAGCTGATAAAGCACAAGGCCAGATTGGTTGTCAAAGGATTCCAGCAGAAGAAGGGAATCGACTTTGACAAGATATTTTCCATAGTGGTGAAAATGATGTCAATCCGAGTCATACTCGGATTAGTAGCCAGCTTGAATTTGGAACTCAAACAGATGGATGTGAAGACAACCTTTCTCCATGGAGATTTGGAGGAGGAAATCTATATTGAGCAATCAGAAGGGTTTGAAGCTCCAGGAAAAGATCACTTAGTCTACAAGTTAAAGAAGAGTCTCTATGGCCTCAAACAAGCGCCGAGGCAATGGTACAAGAAGTTTGACTCATTCATGATGAGTCATGGTTACAAGAGACTTGTTGCAGATCAGTGTGTTTATGTTCGAAGGTTCTAGGATAACAAGTTTGTCATACTCCTTTACGTTGATGATATGTTAATCGTTGGTGAAAATAGGTCCATGATTAACAAACTAAAGTATCAACTATCCAAGTCCTTTGACATGAAGGACTTAGGCCCAGCACAAATTTTGGGCATGAAGATTGTTTAGGAAAGCCAAAAGGGTGTAGCTATCACAACAAAATTATGTTGAACGAGTCATCAGACGTTTCAACATGGGAGATGCTAAGCCAGTCAATACTCCACTTGCTAACTACTTCAAGTTGAGCAAGAGCTCGTGTCCTTGTTCAAAGAAAGAGATTGAAGAAATGGAAGCAGTCCCCTACTCTGCAGCAGTATGAAGCCTGATGTATGCAATGGTTTGTACCAGACCAGATATTGCTCATGCTGTAGTCATGGTGAGCAGATTCCTTTCAAATCTAGGAAATGATCATTGGGAAGCAGTCAAGTGGATTCTCAGGTACCTAAAAGGTACATCGAATATGTGCTTGTGTTTTGGGGGAGCTAAACCAATTTTGGAAGGCTATATAAATTCAGATATGACAGGAGATCTGGATAGCAGAAAATCTACTTCGGGATTTCTCTTCACTTTTGCAGGAGGAGCTGTCTCTTGGTAGTCCAAATTGCAGAAGTGTGTTGCTTTATCTACAATAGAGACAGAATACATTGCCGCAACGGAAGCTGGGAAAGAGATGTTGTGGATGAAGTGTTTTCTCCAAGAACTAGGGGTTAGTCAAGAAGACTACAAGGTACATTGTGATAGTCAAAGTGCTCTAGATTTGAGCAAGAACTCAATGTACCATTCCCACACCAAGCATATTGATATTCGCTATCATTGGATATGCGAAGCAATGAAACAACAGCTGTTGAAACTTGTGAAGATCCATACGAAAGAGAATCTAGCGGACATGCTGATGAAGGTGGTTACAAGTGAGAAGTTTAAGTTATGTAGAGACATAGCTGGGATGGAGAGCATCTAGGTAAATGGGCATGGAGGGGGAGAATTGTTGAAGTCCCTGCCCAAGCAAGCAGTCAACAATGACTACTTGCTGCTCAACCTCCAGCGCGCAGTGCCTAGCGCTCAACTGTCCATTGAATGCAAATAAATGCATTCATACGTAAAGCGAGGCATCTATAAATTGAAGTTTCGTGCGAGAGTTTCAGACACCCAAGGAGAAGAGAAAAAAGAGAGAGCCCGGAGACCTCTGAAAGAAAAGAAGAGAGTTGAGTTGAGTGGAGTGTGATCCTCCTCCTCTGTAATATTTTCTTGTGTTCCACTATTTAAATAGTGAAGCTCTTTTTTCTGTGGATGTAGGCAGTTGCCGAACCACGTTAAATTCTTAGTGTAACTGAGTGCATGAGTGCTCTTTTTTTTCGCTTTTATCCCTTCCGCTGTGTTGATTTCCCCAACACCCATATCAACGGATTTGGTGGTGGTTGTCTCTCCCCATGGGGTAGGGCTCTTTTCGTACGCAAGTTTCCTTTTCTATCATGGTCTAGCACGTGGGTTCTGTGGTATTCTAGTTTCTCTCGATTTTGCCAGTACGACGCTATCATTCGGTCTAACTCTTCCTGACGTCATTGCCTCCTTCTAGCTTTTATTCGTGCCCTATCTCGTCTGGGTGCGTCCTATCTATTGGCTGTGTTTTGGTTCATGCCATTATACCATGTAGAGTTAGAAAAAGAAAATCATCAAACAAAATGTTAGTACAAGTGAATAAATATCAATATCTCTCGTCCGCACTTTATAAAATACAATCATCAACAATTCAATACAACCAAATTCAATTAATTTAAAAAAAATACCGGTAATTAGTTCTCATATTGCTTTCCTTCTCCCAGGTGGCTTCTTGTACGTCATGGTTCTGCCACAACACCTTTACTAAGGGAATTGTTTTGTTTTAGAGTTCCCTTTCTTCCCAGTCCAATATTTTTACCAGAGTTTCTTTGTATGATAGGTTCAGCTACAGTGAGATGTCCTCCAAGTTGATAATGGCTGCAGGTTGTTGACCAGAGCTCTATTTCAGAGAGGATACGTGAAATACGTTGTCGATGCCTTGTAGCTCAGCGGGAAGATTTAGGTGGTAGGCTACGGGCCCAACTTTTTCCACTATCTCAAAGGGTCCAATGTATCTTGGGTTCAATTTGCCTCTCCTTCTAAAGCAAACTATGCCTTTGATGGAAGATACCTTGAGGTAAACCGAATCTCCTATGTCGAATTCTAGCTTTCTCCTTCTGCGTTCTGCGTAGCTCTTTTGCCGGTTCTGGGCTATCCTCATGTTTTCTCTTATAAGTTAAATTTGCTCTTTCAAATCTCTGAGTATCTCATGACCATATATTCTTCTCTCTCCTACTTCCTCCCAATAGAGTGGAGACCTACACTTCCTTACATACAAAGCTTCATAGGAGGCCATGTGAATGAAAGTGGGATAGCTATTGTGATAGGTGGACTCAATTAAGGGAAGTTGTCTTTCCCAGTAGCCTTTTCCCTGTAGCACACAAGCCTTTAGGATATCGTCTAAAGTTTGTATCGTCCTTTTTGTTTAAGGGTGATAGGCACTGCTAAACTTCAGCTTTGTGTCAATTGTACTCTGAAGGTTCTGCCAAAATCTAGAGGTGAATCGAGCGTCCCTATTTGACACAATGGTCTTAGGAACTCCGTGTAAATGGATTATTTTTGTCACAAAAAGCTTGGTTAGCTTTTCCATTGAATCTGTATTCTTCACAGGTAGGAAGTGGGCGCTCTTGGTTAGTCGGTCGATAATGACCCAAATCGAGTTGTTTCCCATGGTGGATCTTGACAATCCAATCACGACATCCATGGCAATGTCTTCCCATTTCCATTTGGGAATCGATACATGTTGTAGTTCTCTTGCTGGCCTTTGATGTTCTGCTTTAACCATTTTACAAACAGAACATCGGTCCATGAATCTTGCCACATCTCTTTTCAAATCTTCTCACTAGAAGCATCGCTTCAAGTCCTCGTACATCTTGGTGCTACCTGGATGAGCCGTGTAAGGCGTCTGATGTGCCTCTTTCAAAATCTTATCCTTTATCTTTGAATCATTCAGAATTATCTTCCGGTTTTGGAAGTACAGTATTCCTTTGTCACCAATCTTGAATCCTTCTGGCCCTCCTTTCTCAATCTTTTGTCGTAGACTTAACAATTCCTCATCACTTAGCTAACCTTCCTTAATCTCTTTCCATTCCACAGGCAAAATTTCTTGGAGGGCAGCTAATGTTGCATCTTGCTGAACACTAAGGCCTCGTTTGTTTTCAAGAAACATCTCATCTCATCTCACTTCATCATTACAACTTTCTCAAATCCCCACACAAAATAAAATAAGCAATTCAAATTTTTCAAATCCCAAAATAAAAATAATATTAAAAAATATATTCTAACAACATTTTATTCAACTTTTTAACTTTAATCTCATCTCATTTCATTTCATATCTGAAAACAAACGAGCCCTAATTATTAACAGACTCCTTATGCTACTTAGGAGATATTTCATTCTCAGTGGGTCTTCTGTTTGCACCTTTCAACTTAGGGCATCAGTTATCACATTAGCTTTTCCAGGGTGATATTTAATCTCGCACTAGTAGTCACTAATTGTTTAGAACCACTTTTTTTGTCTCATATTTAAATTCTTTTGGCTAAACAAATACTTGAGACTCTTATGGTCGGTAAAAATTTCACAAGTTCCCCCGTATAAATAATGTCCCAATGTCTTTAGTGTGATGACTACAGCTGCTAGCTCTAGGTCATGGGTGGGGGTGGGGTAATTTTGTTCATGGTTCTTTAATTGCCGTGAAGCATAGGCAATTACTCGTCCTTCTTGCATCAACACTCATCCCAGACTTGATTTGGATGCATTGTTATAGACTCTATAGGGTGATAAATCTACCTTTCTTTCTTGACCAATGCAATTTTTTATAAAAAGCTACCAAATTCGGGGTTTGTTCGTTCTTTATCATCAATGAAAGCCAAAATCAAGTTTCCCAACAAACAGAGCAATATTGTCAATGGACAATTCAAGGTATGACTCAAGGGTACAGCAGAGCCAATCAGCTATCACTTATTTCTTCAAACTAATGTAGCCAACTAGCTATCATTACAAAGTATCATTACAAAGTACGTACTGATCTAGTAACCAAACTTAAGTAGTATATTATAAGCCATAAAAGTAGTAAAGTTGAATATATTGCAAATTGTAAAGGAAGACATATTGAAGACATGACACTTAACAAAATTCAATGATTTAAACAAATTAAGTAGAGACAATCAGAGTGTGGAACTTACGGTTAAAGGCCAACCCTTTAGGCATATCACTATGTGCATTTTCAAGCCCATAAGTGCAACATGTTGATACTATTAAATCATGGACAAACTCACTAATGGTATTTAATACAAGCATTTTAAGGACTCGCATGATATCGTATATATCTTACAATAGCCCTTTGGAGCTCTATTGTATCTGATTCCTCGTCATCCTACTCTGCAAACCATCAAATATCAGTTGTTTTTAGCATGCATAAAATATCAATTATTACATGCTTATTGTACTGGAGAATACAAAAGTTTCTATATGCTTCGTAAAGTGAATCTTATAGAAACTTAAGAGTCCAACTAATATATCTGGAGACCAAATTCATTAACTCCATGATTTTTTTCACTTCATTTTTTAGGAGTATATGAGTATAACAGTCCAACTACATTTAATTAAAATTTTTTTTATAATTAAACTACCTTTAATTTAATTAATCAATGATAAAATGCATAAGTTTTCTAAACTAAGCCCCAAATCAAAGTGATGATGATGCAACTACACAGTTTAAATGTGACAATATTGAACAAAAAAAAAAAAAACTAAAAGCATACTAGGAGTAATTGTTTATTGACTATATGACACACCTGAGAACATATTAGATGGACATTGGGGGAAACCGTTGGAAATGAAAATCTCACACTTGGATTCAGTTATATAACTAGTTTCCAAGTTAAAATGATGGTAAAAATGCTAATGAATTCCTTTCTACAATTGATTCATAGGTGCTAAGTACAATAGGCTTGAAAATATAAATATTCTATGAAACAAAAGATCACACTTAGAAGAATTATATTTTATATGGAGCCAGGCAAGTTCGATTTCATGTGTTTTCAATATACCCCATTAGCTAGCATTACAGAACTAGGTTTTTTATTTTTAAGGTAATCAAGAACTTTTATTCATAAGAGAAGGCCATGTCCAAGTACAAAGGAAGTATACATGAGAACAAAACTATGTATTCTATAAGAAAATGATAGAACAAAAGCGGAGAATCAGATATAAAGCCTGTTTACCTTGCCCCCTAACTCGTATAATGAAAGATGACAATAAATTTAACCGTGCCCTCTAACTCTTATACTAAAAGATGATATTATCACTGCCACTGCCAGTGTAAAGCAAATAACGGCAATTGGATATACCTGAAACAATCTTACATGATTGGGCTCCATTGTCAACAAATGCCTGAAGCATAATGAAAAGAAGTTTTCAGATAAAGTGCTTTGCCCAGTCAACGAAGGGTGGGATTACAAGATAATTTGAAGGGGAATGCATAATTCAAAATGACTCCAATATAATTCCATTGCATATCAGATTCTTGCATAAGTTTTCAGATAAAGTGCTTTGCCCAGTGAACTATAGAGTAGTTGCTTTGTCTCCAGAAGCTAGAAAAAGTTCCACTCTAGGATACATTACTATAGCTTACATTTCCTAACTCTTAACGGCACCCAAACATGAAGTTTCAAAGCCTAAAAAATTCATTTAGCAAAATATCAGACATGCAAAAGGCTAAATGATAAAAATTGAACATATTATATGTAAGGGTCATCATGGTAAAATCTCACTATAGCAGCAACTGAACTAGTATACATAAAAGTAGGTTTATGGATTACCGACAAATATTGGCAATTTCAAATGCTCAATTTCAGTGCATCAATACAGAGGCAAAAGAAATAAGCTCCTACTGAGTAGAAGCCATCAACAACCATGAGATCAATACCTCAATCACAACAAACACAACCTCGACCAAGCCAAACTAAAGACGGATTCTTGATTGGCTAAAGATGGATGGTTTTACGTACCATTGATAAGTTCTTTAGAGGGTTTTCACCTTGTCATCAAAATTTCGTGTTTAGTTATATAGTAGCTACTTTGATTATTTTGGTCATTGTATGTGGTTGCATTATTTTTTTATTTAGGTCTTGGTTCCGCATAATTCCGATATTATCACCTACCATGTTATACGAGTTATTTTTGAGATGCAATGTAGTTTTCTCGTATCGATTCAAATGAATAATCTTTTCTAATGACAGTAAGTGCTAGTTTGGGTAGTGGAGTATGAGAATACTCTACTATTATTCATTATTTTATAATTATTTTTCACCTACTATTCACTACTATTCAATATTCTATCATTAATTTTTCAATACTATTTACAGAATATATGAGATCACCTCACTATCCAAATGCAACCTAAATCTTTTGCGGCCTCCTAATCAAGAGGATAGACATGAGTTACAAATTTTGAATTGGTAGGCCAACATGTATTTCTATTACTATAAAATTTAGAAATGAAGTACTTACTAGTGTGATTATGATTATTCTCTTATACATATATAGTGATAAATCTTGTATTTGTGTTCCTATAAGAAAGAAATAGGATTTTTTTTTTCAACATCTCAAGGGGTACGGTGTGAATTAAATAAGATCTCTTGAATGGAAATTGAAAAGGGATGTATATAACTCCAATTCAGCAAAAAATGGTAGCATATTTGGCTCAAGAAGAACGAAACATGCAATAAAGTGAGCTTAAATTACTTAATGATTTACCAATGGCTATTTATTCATGATTGTGCATGTGAATTAGTTTGAATATTGAGGTTCATGAATTACAAGCAACGTAGATGAAATACAAATTAGGAGGGATTTGGGAAGAGGAAACACATTAAAACAATGTCTATTATATTTTCATATATATTACGACAAGATAATCTTTCTTACTTGCTTTCTACCAAAAGTTAAAGCTATTATTAATAAAATTAGGAAACTATCATCTTTGAAAAAAGGTATGCATATTTGTGTGTCAAAAATCCTGAGCATTTTAGAAAATTTTTTAATTTTATTTTTACCAAGCATCTTTGGTTCAAAAACTCTCAAGTTAGAGGGAATTTCAAAAACTGTCTTAAATATCATTTTTAAAAGGTAATCGAGGGGTAAGGAATGGTTAGAATGCCAAACCAAGTGTGAATGAAGCAAGGGAATAGTTTTACCTTCATTTGACTTTTTTGAATAGGAAGTAACTTTTCATTTGAATTCAAATTTAATCAAACCAGCTTAATTATAAGAAAACTTAAAAACAATTTTACCCTTTAATTGGGGTGCAAAAGTGAGAGAAATCTAGTCTCTCCAAATCAGAGATTACAAATATCAATTGAATATATAATACGTACATGCCCAAAAGATCTTCTTTATGCCCTTTTACTTGAATTAAACGACAAAAGCCATGAAAAGAAAGTTATCTTGCAACAACCAAATTATACACCTCTCTTTCAGTTCATAGCCCCTACTTTGCTTTAAACTTCATGGGCTTTGGGGCTTGTAAAAGTTAGCTAATATATCTCTCAGTTCTTCTAATTTCTGTTCTTTGTTTTTGTGTATCTATTCTTTTGAAACCCGACAATCATATAGGGTGTGATTATTATCTAACACACAAGCATTACAGGCAGAACAAAAGTCCTCTAAATTTCCATCTACTATATGTGCCAAGGTAGTGCATTACAGTTTACATGGTAATGCACTATGCCCCTTGCAATATGCTGACCCAGTGAAAAGGTCGAGATTATGTGAATATAACTGGCTTATATCAACAACCATGTGGGGTTTTTGCATAAATCATATTGTAAATGGAAAGGAATTTCAAAGCACAAAGAGCACAAGTTAATTAAATCTCCATGTCTACCCATTTTCAGATATATGATTTCTCATTGTAAAAACCATCCTGTGCAATTATACAAAAATATTCAAGGGATCCCATCACCAACCAAACACAGCACATGCAATTTACAAAATTCATCTCAATGATAATAGGGGTAGGGTGAGAGAAATCGAGAGAAGGGATTTGCGGGGACGGAGCAAATTAAATGTAATCACAAATCAGAATACCTTGTTTTGTAGCCGTGCAATTGAAGAGTGACTCAGGCGAAGAGAAGAATGCGGGACCGAGTGACACGATTTGTTGCTGTGATGAAAAAGAGACAGAGAGATAGAGCGAGGACGATAGGGTCAAACCATTAGAGAGAGAGAGAGAGAGAGAGGGAGATCAATATATTACCCGTGACGGCGAGGCGGCAAGGGCTTTGGATGGGAAGGCTCAATAGCGATGAATTTGTGCGATGGAGAGATAGAGGCGTATGCGTTGAAGATAGAAAGGGATTTACAGTACTATCGAGTTGAGGGTAAAGGCCGAAAATTTAGAGTATATAAATGCTACCTTTTTTGCGGCAAAACAATTTGCTGCAAATCACGTTGCATGCTTACAATGCTCGTAAACCTCTATCTCCCCCATTTTTCACATGTTAAGAATTTAAGCCCTTTAGGAAGCAAGTTACATGTATAGCCTTAGGAAGTAGTCCAGTATTTTTATTTATGATGATATCATTGTGATAAAACCAAGAGAAATTAGATGGTTTTTGTTGTGGGGGGGGGGGGGGGGGGGGGGGGGGGGGGGGGGGGGGGGGGGGGGGGGGGGGGGGGTGGTGCGCGTGGGAGTCTAATGGATTAATAGGTGAAATTAGGTGAAAATCATAATATTTAGTGAGTGATGACGTTTTCGAGTTATGACTATTAGGTAAATGACGTCTAGTTCATTTAGGTATTTTGGGTTTTAATAAAAAAGCACATGTTTTATTAAATAGTTACATAAAAGAAAAGTAAGTTCTACCATTAAAATATTATTTTTTTATACAGATCTCATATTTACTTATTTTTAATTTTCAAAATTAAGGAGTGCGCGTGACTCTTCATGTGCACTATAACTACAAATATTATTTCTCTAAAACTTTTGTTGCTCGTCATTTGGAGAAAAAAAGTGAATGTATTTCATTGTCAATAATCTTATGTTAACCAAAAATACTATATGCCCACAATACCAAAGAAACAGTGTTGGCATGCCCTTTGCATGATGTAAATTATGAACTCAAATAAATAGAAAAAAATCTAATTATATATTGATCTTACGATTAAATAGATCTATATATGTAATAATAATAATAATAATAATAATAATAATAATAATTTAATGGAGTAGCTAGGGATAACAAACTTAACCAACATTGGTAAGAAAAATCCACTTACCCAAGCGTACTTAATGCTTGTAAAACATGGGAAGGCATAAGAGGTTTAAAATATGTATGAATCAACCAGCTATAAAAAGACCATATAATAGTACTCAAACTTTAACCAACATTGTAAAAGAACATCAACAGATATTGGTCATGAATTATTGATCACACAAAATTAATAAAAGTTTATCAAGTGAAGTATAATTTCTATAATAATGAAACAAGTTAGCAATGAGCTCATCAACTCCTAAAAGGATCGATGCACATATACCATATATATATATATATATATATATATAGATGAATCTACTCTAGCCTAAGATCAGATTCATCTATATATGCTCATCGTTTTATGTTTATACATTGATCTAAAATTAATTGTAGCTCCTTGAGGCACAAAAAATGGACAATGAGCAAACAAACTGTTGTGAAAAATTAGTTATGTTATGTAAAGATAAAGGTTGTATCCAACTTATTTAAATCAACTTGGACTGTGATCTAAAAACAAAAATAATTTTAGAGTACACCTTTGTGCCAGTACTAGATCAAGTACTGATCATCTATACCAATGTGTATTTGTGAGCATGACATCTGATCATTCACATTCATTAAGAACTCGTTTGGATATTAAAAGTATCTTAGAATATTTGTAAATAGTAATAAATAATTTAAGTTAAGATCATGTTTTATTGGGTTTTATGAAATGAGAGAGAAACAAATTGCAAGAGGCCTTTACGTGATCTAGAGTGCCCCAAACTCTTGAAATTCCTGTTCACGATTCTTGATGCATGCTTCAAAGTCTTACGTGAGTTTATGTGGGATATTGACATGAGAGCTTTGCTACTCATTATTTTCATATATCACATACCACACTTTTTTTTATTTGTTTCAATCTTTTTTATTTTTATTCTTCTTAAACTAATTGAATTGTTTTATTCATCATTCATATATCAGACATTTGTTAAAAAGAAAAGAAAAAGGAGCGGTGTGTAGGAATAATGAATATAATTTTTCTTGACAGAGTATGCTCATCTATTCATTAGTCATTTTTTGTTTCTAAATAAAAATATGTTTGCCTGACTTTTCTAAGTGAGGACTTCATACAGAATTAATTGTCAATGAAGATCAAAACTGTTCTACCGTTCATACGTACGTACGTGAAATAGATAAGGATCTATGATATTTCTCCTAATTGTAGAGTGCGAAACTTTACTTGCAACCGGGCTACGGAATCCCATGTAACCGGGCGCTTCTTTTGATGAAGAATTTCATTTTTTCTACATTTCTTTCATTTTCATTTCGTTCTCTTTCTCTCTCTTTATCAATTTTTTTCTACCCTCATCTTCCTCTCATTCTCCCTCTACATTTCTCTCCTCCATCGCAAACATCCGATTGTACATAGCAACAAGTTGTAAGACCCACTCGGTTTGCTCCAAAACAACTGCTACTGGGACTAGTAAATTTGTGAGCTTTGGTGGTAAAGAAATAATGGGTGCCACGACGACAAACACAAATCAAACTTTTGAAACCTTTAATGATTTGTGATTTTCAGTCTGGTTGTGATTTGTAGCCTATCTTTTTTTCTCAACCTTCACTGTTTTCAATCTGTTTGTGATTTTTTTTTAACCATACTTTGTGCTTCTCTTTCATCCTCTTCATTTCTGTTTGAAAGTGTTCATCTGAACTAGATTGACCCAAAAGCTTGAATTATTTTGGGCTAAAGAACCTGCATTTTGTGTAAATCCAAGTATGGTCATCTGCTTTCAAGAGCAGGAGTCGGTTCTGAACTTGCATTCCAAAAGTTTGTCTTCTAAAATGATTTAAGATTCAAAGTCTATTAGTTTTCTTTTCTTTTATTTCCTACTTTTTCCTGCAAACCAAACAAAGCATTTGTGAAAATTTCTCTATCATATACGAAACTTAATTCATGGTCAAATGCAAAACTTGAACTCTTTTTCAGCATTGCAAGTTCAGTACTCTCCCAGAACTGAAAATAAATTATCACTCTAAGATTGAGAACGGAGAAAGAAGACATTACTGCCACCATTTGTTTTGAATTTAGTGAGAAAGAAGGAAAGATAAAAGAAAAGAAAGAAAGAAAGAAAGAGAGGGATATAGAACGAGGAAAATGGGAAGGGGACTGTTTGAATGTTGGGATTAGATGTTTTAGTATTTTTTCTTTTTTAATATATCTTGGCTGAGCCGATTCCCCGGGGGTTCCCCAACCCCGGTTGCCTATAGCAAAACTCTTGTAGAGTAGATCAGAGAACTACCAATTCTTATGTTAGATATATTTGATATGCATGGGCTTCTTTTAATTATCTACAAATTAATTACTTTTTATATATATATATATATTTTTTTTTTTTTGGGAATAAAACATCATGTGGTACGTACCGCACGCGTACGTTGTCCAAGAACCAGATCAACTAGGATATATACTGTAACTCCCCGGTCCCGGATGGGGTTCGAGGGTTACTACCTTTTACTTAAATATCATATATTATATTACAGTACATATATTTATAGACTCCAAATTCTCAATGCCATAGAAAAATTATTGTTTCAAACTAACTACCTCAATATAATCAACATCCCAAAATACCAAGTTATCAGAACACGACTAGAGTATTTAATTCCTCACTACTCATATAAACCTTCTATGCTTAAATCATCTCACTCATACTCCATAATCTTGATCCTCAGCTGAATTATTCAAATCATTTGAAAAATATTGTGGAGATAAGGGATGAGTTATTAACAATTCAGTAAGCATAGCAAAACAGGGCCAGAGGTCACTATTATATCACTCATGCTCCTACTATCATATCACTCATGCTCCTACTATTATATCTCGTGACAAGGTCAGAGGTCACTATTATATCCTGCAACAAGGCCAGATGTCACTATTATCACCCGTGACAGGGTCATATATCAGAGCAAAACAGAATCAGAATCATCGGATCATAACTAGAAACAGAATCAGATATAGAATAAAAAAGTCATGCCAAAGGTTTTCAGATGCCAAATCATATCGAAACAGAGTACTGAACAATTTCATATCATTTTCACATATTCAAAACCGATTCAGAGCATCTTCACATAACATGCACAAATTTACATATATCATATTCACTCTTTTTGCATTGTCAAAAACAAAATGCCATAAATTTGCTCATGTCTACACCAATCATAACAAAAATACTTTTATCTTTTATACAAATTTTATGAGTAATGCAGAATAAATAATTGTGGTTGTTCCAAAATTCTTTTCATAACAAAAACATGCATATTTTTCATAAAATCAACCCTAGTTCAATTTTTTTTATGCAAAGTCTAGCATAGATACCCCGCTTACCTGAACTTTTCATTTTTCTAAATACAACAGTACGAAACGAATATCAATCGTCACGTTAAAATTAGACATGAACTTATGTAAATCTCCAAATAAACAGTATTTTGATATTTAAGACTGAAAATATCAAAATAATCTGTTTTCCTAAAACTTCTTAGATTCTCGCAACCTTATATATCATCACTCCCCAAGTGAATTGATATCCACTTAATCTCTCCGACTAATACTTTGAACCGTAAAATATTTTACTATTCAAATCTAACTATAAAAAATTTAATACTAGTTAATATAATTATACCAAAAATCTATTACAGTAAACAATAAAATTTCATTTAATAAAAAAAAACTAGATTAGATTTAAAGTGTTTAAAATAAAATTACATGATTACTTAAAATATAAAAGTTAATGATTAACAACATAATTTAAATCCCTTAAATATTTGCTATGAAAATAAAGTTTCTGAACTATTTTGAAATAAAATTGAAAGCACTTAAAAAATATATATATAAAGTACAGTATGTAAACAAAACAGTCCAGACCCAATTGTAAAAGAATAATGATAGGGTTATTACCCTACTACTACCCATCTACTACTCTTTTTGTATTAGATTTTTTTTTTAACTTTTATTTTACTTAATGATTAAGGAAGTGTGTATTAGTAAAGTTATATATTTTTTTTAATTTTTTTCTTAGTGATTAAGGATGTAAAAAAATACTTAAAAGAAAATGATAAAAAAAAAAAAAAAAACTTGAAATGCACTTGGGTAGTAGATGGGTAGTGATAACTACCCATTGTAAAATAAGGCCATAAATGTAATATCAGTTCAAAGCTCCCCTTTACCAAAGACAAAATATTTTCATTTTGTAAACCAGACTTCACTGAGGCGAGAGGAGCAGTGCATGGATCCTTACCATGAGGCTACGTGTGGTGGCGGTTTGGGTGGATCTAGACTGCGGCGCTGCTGGGCTCAACGGTGGTGGGACTTCTGGGAGAGAGAGAGAGAGTGATGGGAGAGAGAGAACAGAGAGAGGGAGAGAGCACTGTGAGAGGGGAGGATACCGAGGTGGGTGCTTTATCTTAGGTGTGCAATCGTGAGGTGGGAGGGGTGGTTCTTGGTTGGTGTCCAATGATGGAGAATATTTTTTCCAGCGAGTAGCAGTGGCCAAGCCGCTGAGATATTCAAAGGTGGTTAGAAACGTGATATCGAAAGAGAGAGAGAGAGAGTGTGTGCTGCAGCAGTGGCCTATGGTGTTCTTACTGTGCTTGAACTGTGGCAACCGTAGGGTGGAGGCTTGGGCAGTGTTTTCAGTGGAGTTGGATGGCTGAGGAGGCTTGCGAGATTGCCGTGCATGGGAAGAATCGGTGCTCTATTTCTGGTTATGAAAACAGAGGATGTTTTGGGGACGTGCGTGGGTGGCCAAACAAGGGTTGAGCGTCGATTGGTGGTTGTTTATAGTTGCTGTGTTGAAAAAGAAAGGGTTCTTGTGCATGGTATTGTTTTGGTTCACGGTGGGTGATGCAACCAACGAGAGAGACAATCAATAGCATGAGAGACATGGATAGAGAGAGTTTGTTGAGAGAGAACTAGAAAGGGAGAAACAAGTTGACTTAAATATTGATTCAATTGGATTAACTTCTTCTGACTTGGTGCTCTCCTATATACAAGGAAAAAAAGAAAGATAAATCCTGGAAGTATCCGAAAAAAAAAAAAAAAAAAAAAAAAAAAAAAAAAAGAAAACAATCCGAACTGAAGGATAAAATGTTTAAATGAATTTAAAAAATATTTATAAAGACAAATTACACTATTGGATAAGTCCAGGACTCCAAAAAAATCTGTAGAAGTGGACTGGAGCTAAGATTTAAAATATATTTATTTATAGAGAGAGAACGTCGTACGAGTTTCAAGTTATTTGACGTCTACTAAAATTACTTGTTTTTCAGAGAAGAGTCCTGCTATGGAGGCTGAGAATGGCAAGGAACGTAAACCGATTCTCATGGTTGCTGTTACTACCCAATCATTCACAAATAACTCTAGAGAGCAACCCCAATTAGCCCTCGACTGTAATACACCAGAGAGCAACGACAGTTCATTGATCACAACGAATAATATTGGAGCTGCTCATAATCAAGGGTTTCCTACAGATCAAGATGATGAGTCAAACAATTTCAACATCAATAGCAAGATTAAGGAACAAGGATTTTTTTCCAAACCTCCTGAGTACAGATTCCTCCCAATAGACAAAGAGCTCATCATCTTTTACTTGGAGAAGAAAGTATGGAACCAGCCCCTGCCAATTAACAAGATCGTGGAGGTTAACCTATATGCATATAACCCAAATTTTCTTGCAGGTAGGTAGTACTGATCTTGTTCAAACATCCTATTTCTTTCTTGGTATTTTAATGGTTTTAGCTGTTTGGAACTTGTTCTTTTCCAATGAAATTGGTTTGAACATAACTTTGCATGATATAAAGTTTCTTGTTTGCTAATTATTTATAATCTGAATGTGAGAATCATGATAGATATTGTGCAGATACCTTAATTTTCTTGATGTGCTTGTTTTTCTTGGAACTAATATTCCTGATGTCAACCATCTTCTTCTTTCCATGTCAAATGCACTTAGCAAAACTAGAAGGGAATAAATATATGAAATTACACAAATATTCTTGTTCAACTTCAATTTTGTTTAATTGATTTGTTGGATAGTGCTTCATTTCGTTTGACTGAATTAAATCATGTGCAATTAATCAAGTAGAACTAATTATCTTGCTTGTGAGTGCATATTCATGTGGTGCATACAGTCATGACATTCAATACTTTGAGCTTAAATTAAGACTATTTCATATTAAAGATCAGAAGTTGAACTATAAAAGTAACACTTGAATTTCTTCCATTAAAAGCAAAATACAAGGATTATCAAGAAGATCAATTATACATTTTCACCCCAAGAGATCGGAAGTATCGAAATGGAAGACGGCCAAATCGAGCTGCTGGTGATGGATATTGGAAAGCCACCGAAGCTGACAGGAAAATCAAATCCAATGGAACAATAGTGGGTATAGGAAGGCCTTGGTTTTTTATATGGGAAAGGCTCCAAAGGGTAAAAAGACCGACTGGACTATGCACGAATTTAGAGTTGAGAATTCACCCTGTAGCGAAAGAGGCTCAAATGGCATGAGGGTATGTAGTTTTTCATCCTTTTACTAATTAATATATATGTTTGTTTTAAGACTCTTAATTCTATTCTCAAAAATTGACCATGATCAGCACTAAATCTGGTACTATGCAATTGGATTACTGGGTCTTATGCAGGATTTATAAAAAACCTGTTAAATCAATCAAAATTCAAATTGAAGATAACGTTCCTGCGATGGTTGGTTCAACTTCTCTACTAGATGATTATGATTGGGGGGGGGGGGGGGGATGATGAGATGAATTTTGGAAATCTCGAAGCTGCCGCTATTGCTGATGTTGAAGTACCGATAATAGGTGCCTGGGATAATATGCGGATCACCACGGCCAGTACCTTCTAAAATGGGTTCCAGCAGCCAGAATCTGCTGCTCAATGCAATAATGATCATGCTCTCGATTCTGGGGCTACTTTCAATGGCTACTTCAATTATGCAAGTCCTCCTGATCTTCCTGCCACGATGGTTCCACCAATTGGGTGGTCCAAGTGGGTGTATAATTCCACAGATCAGACAGTCTTTGGGTCTAACTATCCAAATGAACCGAGTGAATTCCAAGAGGATCTGTGGATGAGTTTGCCATCTCAATTGGATCCTAGAAGTTATAGCTATTACCAAGAGTCGTATGTGCATCTTCCCGATAGTGTCCCAAATAATAATCCTGATAGTGTCCTAAATAATAATCCTAATGATAGTGATGGCAGTGAAGAGTCTGACGATTGATCTTTAATTTGTTGAGGGAACTTAAGTATTAGTTTATATAGGATGATGATCTAGCTAGTTTTGGCAGCTTAATTTATGTATTTGCTTGACATTTTCCACCGGATTCATGGAGATGATTTTTATTAATTCCTAATAAAACTTCGATCGATATTGTCATTAACCCTATGTGGCAGAGATGAATGATCTTTAATATCGATCCAAGTACTATATAGAGCTTTCAGGGTTGACAATAATTGATATATATGTTAATTTTAAGTGATTTTATTATCTTCATGTTTCATCAATATTCATATGTATGTGTTTCTAAAACTGCTGTATAGGTCAGCACACCTACTACTACTGAAGTGCCTACATGGAATAATTTAATTTATAAAATAAATTTTAAAATTTGAATCTTACAAATCAAATTTTACTATTTAAATAAAACCTAAAATCGTTGGATGTGATCATAATTTATAAGATTCAGATTTTTAAAATTTCAACTGCAGATTAAATATTCTTGCTAAAATATATTGAATTTTTCTTTATATATCTAATTTCATCTGCCTCGTTCTTTCCCTATATTTACTAGAGAAATTTGAACACACACACACACACAATTATTTGTTGATCATAACAGCTCGTAATTGCTAGCTTGTTTCATTTATATAATATTTATATAATTTGAATGTTAAGAAATGAATTAATTAAACTATTTTGAAGTTTATACGAAACTTAGAATATAAAAAATTATTGTTTCAAAAAATAAAAAAATACAAAAAATTATATATTTCACATACTGTATAATATATATATATATATAAATGGTAAAATATTAGCTTAATATATTTTACAGTTACACGCCTAGTATGTAGAACAAATTAGGATTCAATCCATTAATTTGTAAGGTAGGCATGAAACTGTAGAAGATTAATATTAAGTCACAGACTAATTAATTATAATCTCCAATATATATGATTCATAAAACAACAAACTAGAGCAAATTCAATAAAAAGGAAGTGCTTCTGCAAGTTGCCATTTTGTTGGAAATTCCTGTTTTGCTATGTTATTTATATTGGCTGATTGTGAAGTTGGCATTTTATGTGGATCATGTTTAATGATAGCATAAGTGATATATAAAATATGTGTGTATATATGGAAGTGTTTTAGCTAGTTTTGGAGTTCATAGACTTTATATCAATTCAGTTTTTATGATGATGGCATTTCTGTAGCAGTGTTATCAACAAAATATATTAGATTGTATGAACATTCTATCTTGGGTCATTAATGACCATTATGTCGTATTGATCATTATAACAATGGTAAAGATCTATAAAAAATCATTGGAAAAATGGTGGCCAATGACCATTACAGGTAGCAAATATGGGCATTAAACTTGACTAACATGTAATGAGCAGTAAATATTCTCCCTCAAATGCAACCCAATATATATATATATATATATATATATATATATATATATATCTGGAGTGTTCTATTACCCACAATGTATCCTTGCAGAAAAAGATGTTTTAGTGGCAACATTTTAGACCTGCACACAGGATCAAATCGACCATTATAGCTTTTTCCACGAAACTTTTTGTCAAGAGAAATTTTTGTTGGTGATGTCTGGTTGCGGTAATTGTGTTTTAGCAGCGGTATCAACTTGTTATTAGAGCCAATTTACAACGATATTTCTCGTGGTTAAACTCTTGTTTTGATGATGTCTCTTTGTGGGAGAAAATTTTTTGTGGCGACGTATGCAGCCAATAGTAATCTATTTGGCGATTACTATTTGTAGGAGAAAGGAAATAGTGATAGAATTTATTGATGCAAAAAATATTTTTGTGGCAACATATTTGTGCGGCAATTAAGTATAGTGTCTGATATTGGATGATCTAATAGACATTTCTGACAATTTTTTTTCTTATTAGCAATGATTGGAGTTGCTGTAATAAGTAGACATTTGTGGCAAATTATAATTTTGCCGAATTTCATACTTAATTTGGCATTTTATTATCTGCAAACCAGAGGCCATGAGATTTTGTCAGTATTGGTGTTTTACGGCAATTTTTTATGCTTATTGCGGCAAAAGTCGTCGCGGCAAAAAGCTGATTTTGTTGTAGTGACAGGGGCTTCCATGAGGTTGAATGTAAGGTTATGAGGTGGTTATCAACCAGTAGGGGTACTAGGCACTGTGGTGGTGAAACATAAGGTGTGGGGCTAGCTTCCACCAGTGTGGTGGTGTAAGATTGACGGACGGCATACATGGCATGGGTGTAGTCGATAGTGCGTTGTGCTCTGTTTTTCCTTGATTAAAACAAGGCTTTCGAGCATATGTTGGGGCCTAGTGCCGTGGATTTCGTTTGGTGTTGGGGGTAGCCCTCATTCTATGCTCCAGTGGTCTAATGCAGCGGACTGGTTATGATGCACGTTGGCTTCCAGCATGATTTGATCACGGTGTTGCTGCGTGAACATGGCTGCTCTGGTTTGTGAGACTTAGAGGGCTTCACGTGGGCTTGGTGATGCAAGGTGAGTATCGTGGTGGCTGTGTGGTGGTCGAAGGAAGAAGGTTGTCCTCGGCTTGTGGCTCACACGGTGCGCTGTTATAGGAATGAGTAAGATCTTAAGGTTTGTGACATAGCGGTTGGGTGGTTTGTGAGTTTTCCGTGGGGTGATTGGTGGAGGTGGTCGTGCGCTTGGGCTGTTTTAATGGTGGTAGTGGCTGAGGGGAGGGCTACATTGTTTGGGCATGTCAAAATGTTCTTTGCGTATATTCAATACTGCATACTCTGTTACAATCTTTGCTACAAGTACATATCAGAAAATATTTTTTATTCTAAGCTATACAGATTTTGCTCCTATAATTAAGATAACGTGTGAAGGAAAGAATTTCTTTAAATCCCACTTTCTATAATTACTCCAATTTCCTTTTAATATATAACTCACGCCAACACTCCCCCTCAAGTTGATGCATACGGATCTTTCATGCGCAACTTGATCAGTGAGTTGTAGAAGTCTTTGCTTGACACGGCTTTGGTAAGTATATATGCAAGTTGGTCCTCAGATTTGACAAATGGGAACCAGATTGTATTAGTCTTTAGGTTATGTTTGATGAAGTGTCGATCAACCTCTACGTGCTTGGTTCGATCATGTTGAATCGGATTGCGTGAAATGTCTATAGCCGCTTTATTGTCACAGAAGAGGTTCATTTCAGACCTGGGAGCAAAACCAATCTCGGCTAGTAGTCTTTTTAGCCAAAGAAGCTCACACAACCCCTTGGCCATCCCACGAAACTCTGCCTCTGCACTAGAGAGTGCCACCACCTTTTGTTTTTTACTTCTCCATGTCACAAGGTTTCCACCTACAAATATGAAGTACCCTGACGTCGACTTCCTATTAGAGATGTTCCCAGCCCAATCTGCGTCTGTATAGCCATCAACCTTCACATGATCATTCTTAGAAAACATGAGCCCTTTTCCTGGAGAAGACTTCAAGTACTTTAGTATAGGAATTACAGCCTCCATGTGTTCTTCACTTGGACAATGCATAAATTGACTCACTACACTCACATCATACGCAATATCTGGACGAGTATGAGAGAGATAAATCAGTTTGCCAACTAACCGTTGATATCTTCCCTTGTCAGCTGGTTTCTAGTTCGGATATACCCCAAGTTTATGATTTTGGACAATTGGGGTATCCACTGGTTTGCACTCCAACAGTCTAACCTCAGATAATAAATCTAGGACATATTTTCTTTGGGATAAAAATATTCCTTGGGTTGATCTGGCAACCTCTATCCCAAGGAAATACTTGAGCCCACCTAGATTCTTCATTTCAAATTCACTAGCCAACTGCCCTTGGAGTTGTGAGATTTCTTTAGTATCATCTCCTGTAATGATCATACCATCGACATAGACAATAAGAGTCGTGACTTTTCCTTGCTTTTTTTTAGAAACAAGGTGTGGTCTGCATTGCTCTGTTGGAAACCATACTTCTTCATTGCCAAGCTGAATCGCCCGAACCATGCCCGCGGCAATTGTTTTAACCCATACAAGGCTCGTTGCAACTTTCACACCTCATTAGTTCCCGTGGACATTGAGTAGCTTGGAGGGATGTCCATATACACTTCTTCTTCAAGCTCGCCATGAAGAAATGCATTTTTCACATCAAACTGATGTAGTGGCCAATTTAAATTTGCTGCAAGAGATATCAACACTCTAACATTATTTAATTTAGTTACTGGTGAGAAAGTATCTTGATAGTCTATACCATATGTTTGAGTATACCCTTTTGTCACAAGTCTTGCCTTGTATCTTTCTATAGATCCGTCAGCTTTGTGTTTAATGGAAAACACCCACTTGCACACCACTTTTTTTTTCCTTCCGATAACGGCACTAGATTCCATGCCTTGTTCTTCATTAGTGCCTCCATTTCATCTTTGATTGCCTGAATCCACTTTGGGTCTTTCAAGGCTTCTTCCACTCTTGTTAGGACATGACAAATGGAAATGTTATGCACAAATGTCTTGAGAGGTTCATTCAACTCCTTTGTGTTCACATAATTGACAATAGGATATCTTCATCTTCTTTCCTCAATGTCTAGTGAGTAACGGCTTGGAGGTTTGCCACGATTGTGCCTGTTAGGTAACACATAATCAACAGGAGGTGCCAAGATATTTGTGTTAAAGGAGCTTACCTTAGGATCATTCTCAGGAGTTGGGTCTTCGGGTACTGCAGAGGGGGAAGTAACATGTGCTTCGTGATCATCTTCATGATGTTCAGTAGCCATAGAGACATGTTCTGCGTGCCTGTGTTCATAAGCATCTTTATGGTGTTCTTTAGCCAGAGAAACAGGTTCTGGTTGCCTCGGTTCCACATGTGTTTCAGATACGCTTGGCCAATTTAATTCCATCCAATTTTGTTCTTCATGTCTAGTCTCCCCCTGAAGAGGAGAAGTGGGTGGAAAAAAAGTTTCGGTTTCCATGAAGGTGATATCCATAGTAATATAGGTGTGACAGAAGTGGGATCATAGCATCTATATCCTTTTTTTATGAAAAGCATAGCCCAGAAATAAGCACCGACAAGCACAGGGGTCTAGTTTAGTCCGTTGGTTTTTATGGAGATGGATATACGCTATGGACCCAAATACACGTGGGGGAAGCATCAAGACTGCAGGCACAAGAGTATAGCCCGAGAGGGCTTGTAATGGGGTTTTGAAGTCCTATACCTTAAAAGGCATTCGGTTGAGCAAATGAACGGCAGTGGTAACGGCGTCAACCCAAAACCGATTAGGAGCATGGGCACCAACTAAGAGAGTGCGAGCGATTTTAAGAACATGTCAGTTTTTTCGCTCAACAATGCCGTTTTGTTGAGGAGTTTGGGGGCATGAAGTCTCATGAATAATGCCATGTTGTTGAAGATACTCACGAAATTGGTGATTGACATATTCACCACTATTATCCGATTGAAGGACCTGAACTTTAGCGGAAAATTGTGTTTGCACCATAGCATGAAATGATTTAAATACGGCTAGTACTTCATCTTTATGTTTGAGCAAATAAAGCCAACTCATGCGGATACAATCATCAACAAACAACACAAACCATTTGAAGCTAGAGACAGTAGTAATTGGGGAAGGTCCCCACACATCCGAGTGGTTCAAAGCAAATGGAGTATCCTTTTTATTCAAATTTAATGGAAAAGAAGCCCTATGACTTTTTGCCAATATGCAAGTTTCACATTGAAAATCAAAATTTTTCAACTGAGAAAATAAATCCAAAAACAAATGTTTCATATAGGTGAAGGACGGATGTCCTAACCGACAGTGCCAAAGCCAGAGTTCCTTTTCTTTGACACCAAGAGTTTGTTGCGTATGATGTGCTCGGCCCACACTCAAGTCTTCCATGTAGTAGAGTCCCATCCTCTTAGTACCACGTCCAATGATCTCCTTCGTTAGAATGTCCTGGAGAAGACAGAAAGTAGGGTACATTAGCACAATGCAATTAAGATCAGAGGTCACTTGGCTCACGAAGAGAAGCTTATGAGATAAGGATGGAACAAGCAAAGTATTATGCAGCTATAACATAGGGGATAAGGTCACAGTGCCCGTGATGGTGACAGGGGAGGTAACACCATTAGCATTGGTGATATTGGTACGTTGCGGTAGGGAAGTCGTTGTGAAATCCGTAGCGGCAAACGTCATATGGTTAGTGGCGCCGGAGTCTAGTAGCCATGCACCATGGTTATCATCATTAGTGGAAGTATAACAAGCACAACCACAGTTATCTGAGTCTGGAACCAGTGCCATCTATGGTGTGAAGGAGAGTTGAGGTTTGGCAGTAGCCACGACTGCTTTACCAGAGCCTTCATCCTCAGTCTCTAGGTCATGACCCTTCTTAGCCTGGAGATCATTCCACCAATCAGGGTACCCATGCAATTTAAAACAGGTGTCACGAGTGTGCTTCGAATTGCCACAATGAGAGCACTTCACGCCCTCTGAAGATGTACGAGACTTATGCTTGCCATTGTGCACGGTAGGAGGTTGGGCAGAGGAACCAAGTTTGAGTCCTTTGGTGGCGAGAACAGTGCCAGAAACCGTATCTGCACTAGCAGTGATCATAACAGATTGACGGAGGGCTTCGTGGCAGACATGGGCATACGCTTGCTCCACGGTAGGGAACGGACGAAGCTGCAGCACGTCGCCTCGAATCTTATTTAGGCCATCATCCATGCCATCCAAGAAAACATACACTCTGTCTTCTTAAAGGAGAAGATTATAGTTGTGAATATCAATTGCACACTCCATAGGATAAGGACGCCGGAAGTCAATCTCACGCCATAACCCTTGAAGGTCATTGAAGTATTTCTCAAGGGAGCCTCCAGCCTATTTAAGCTGTGTCACTACCATCGAAGTAAGTGGTAGCAATGGAATCCCACACCAACTTAGCCATAGGAAACCGAATGAAAGTCCCTATCAAGGAAGGATCCATGGAGTTGATCAACCAACCTTTGATAATGTCGTTGTCGGTGCGCCATTTTCGAAATGTTGGATCCGTCAAAGGTGGTTGTGGTATATCACTATTGATGTATCCCAACTTGTCTTTGCCAGAGATGTACATCTTGACAACTTGGACCAGAGAGCATAGGTGGTTCCATCCAACTTGATATCGATCGGAGCAGCGGAGGGTTTGGTGGTCAAGGTCGGTGGTTGAACTTTGGTAAGAGCTTCGGTCATCTTAGCTGTGAATTCAGAGAAGAGGGAATCGGACTGAGACACGCCAGTCTGGGGTTCTGCAACAGAGTCTGACGACATGGTGGGCGAGGTGAGGGACGTAATGTTTAGGGTGGGTGGGTATTAGGGTTAGGCTGTGATGCCATGTCAAAAAGTTCTTTGCATATATTCAATACTACATACTCCGTTACAATCTTTGCTACGAGTACATATCAGAATATATTTTCTATTCTAAGCTATACAGATTTTGCTCCTATAATTAAGCTAACGTGTGAAGGAAAGAATTTCTTTCCATCCCACTTTCTATAATTACTCCAATTTCCTTTTAATATACAACTCACGCCAACAAGGCGATGGTGTTCACAGCGTGGGTGAGTCTGTTGGCAGTGGTTGCTGCCTTATGGTCTGGGGCCGTGGGCTTTGGGGACTTATTAAACATGTTCAATAATTACCAAACCTTAAAAAACCCGCCAAAACTAGCTAGCTAGATCATAATAGTTCCTAGCTAGATCAACCTAAACATCCAGTAATTAAGTTCCTAGCTAGTTAACTGGATCCTTAACAAAAGATAATTAATTACTCACGATGTCCCAGCAGGATCGTTGGGAAGATTAACCGATGGATTTGGATTTCTAGCAGCTTTCAAAATGTCCTCTAGGTATGCATGCGATTCATCATTTGGAACATACTGATTATAAGACATATAGGCATTCTGATCTCTGGAATTATTATACATCCAACTGCCAGTTGGTTGAACCATTTGATTAGGAGGAAGTGATTCATAGTTGGACTGGAGATTGTCATGGAAAATATTTGTACTAGAAGCAGCATTAATATTATTGTATTGATGACAAGCAGATTCTGGCTAGAACCCATTTTGGAAGGTTGGCATTTGAAAATTATTCCAGGCACCCATAACTTGCAGTACTTCAACCTCAACAATGGTGGCACCTTCGAAACTTGAAAAATTCATCTGATCTATATGCTCATCCCCCTCATCAGGATTTACTAGTTTGGTAAGGGAGAATTTAATAGGCTATTTCTTGTGAATCCTACAAAGAACCCAATCATCCAACTACATAATACAAAATTTAGTGTTGAGGGTCAGTTTAAGAATAATAGAAGAATCTTAAAACACAATACAATGGGGTTGGAAAAAGGATCACAAAACTGCTTATGATCATAGTTTTTTGATCATATTAATGGTTTAGTGATAAAATGAAATGATGAAAAACAGATCATACGTACACTCATGCCTTTTGAGCCCTTTTCGCTTGGAGGTGGATCCTTAACTCTATATTCATGCAAAATCCAGTTAGTCTTCTTACCCTTTGGAGGCCTTCCCCTATAAAAAACCAATGCCTTCTTATACCTAACTACGGTTCCATTGGATTTGATTTCCCTGTCAGCTCCAGTGGCCTACCAATATCCATTATGAGCAGCCCGATTTGGCCGGCTTCCATTTGGATACTTTCGTTCTCTTGGGGTGAAAATGTATAGTTCTGCTGAATCTGCTCCTCCATATCCCGTGTAGTATTCTTGTAATGGAAGGAAAATGTTAATTTGATACTAAAGTTATTATAAAAAAAAAAAAAAGAATAATAATAAACCTGAAAAAAGGAAGAGCTAGCTAGCCTAATACTTCTTATGTTTATTGCTTTGATCCTCTGCTTTTGAATGTTTCAATAGGAAACAAACTGTTAAGAGGTGGCTTGAATCTAGTTGAAATCGTGCCTCTGGTGTATGTTCGCTTGAGCGGTGTTTCTTCAGCTAGAGCAAAATGCAAGTCAGAGACTTCGCTTGATGCTCGCGTGATAGTTAGCTCGAGCAGAATGCAAGTCCGAGACTTCACTCGACACCGCTCGACTGTTTGCTCAAGCGGTATACAAGTCCGAGACTTCGCTCGACAGTCAGCTCGAGCCGAGGTGCCAAAACCTTAACTTCGCTCGAGCGCCGCTCGACTGTTCACTCGAGCCAATGTTCTCAGCAATGAATCTGCACGGTTTTCTATAAATAGGAAGTGGTGCCTCTCACTTTTCTTTAACAACTTCAGTCATTTTGTGTTTTACTAGAGCAGTGAATTTGTGAGAGAGACGTGAGGGAGAGTTAACTTCTCAGTGAAGAAGTTTTGTGTTCAATCTCCTGTACTCTATCTTTGTTTTATAGTGAAAGCTCTGATACCGACCCCGCTAGTGGACGTAGGCTCTCATTGAGCTGAACCATTTAAATCTTGGTGTACTGTGTGTGATTGTCATTATTTTTTCTTGTGTTTATTTCCACTGCAATACTTCTAATTAGTCTTCGATATCCGGTTATTCCGAACAAACTGGTATCAGAGCGTGGCTCTGTGCGAGATCTGGTGGGATGGCTATGGCTAAGTTTGAAGTAGAGAAATTTGACGATCAAAACAATTTCAGTTTATGGCGCATCAAGATGAAGGCTTTACTATGACAATAGAGCTTATCAAAAGTATTAGAAGAGAAGGTGTTTGATGATTCTCCGGCTCCTTCAAAAGAAGAAGAAGAAAAGGTACATAGTACTATTCTTTTGTCATTATCAGATGGAGTTTTAAGGGAGGTTGCTGATGAGGAGACTGCAACTTGTCTTTGGTCTGCACTTGAGAATCTGTATATGAAGAAATCTCTCACCAACGGTTTGTAGTTGAAACAACGGCTATACACTCTCAAAATGAAGGAAGGTACTCCTATCTCTGAACACTTAGATGAATTTAATAAAATTATTATGGATCTGAGGAATATTGACATTAAGCTTGAAGAAGAGGATCAAGCATTAATTGTTTTGTGTTCATTACCCATGTCATTTGAGAATTTTGTGAATCCCATGTTGTATGATAGAGATACAATTTCCTTGGCAGATGTGAAATCTGATTTGATTTCTAAAGAATTGAGGAATAAATTGAGTGTGAAGGGCACTAATGAACAAGCCAATGGTTTGTTTGTTAAGGGTTCCTCAAGCAGGGGTAGATCTAGTGACAGGGGTTCAGAGAAGTACAGGGTAAATCCAGGGGCAGTTCACAGTCGAAGTTTAACAAGAAAAATGTTAAATGTCATTACTCTCATAAGTTTGGCCATTACAAAAATGAGTGTCCTAAACTGAAAAATAGAGAGGAAGGCACTAGTTCCTTTAATGCCATTAGCGTTGCTGATGAAAAGTCGAACGGCTCAGATATTGTCTTAGCAATTAGCGACTCCAGTAATCGCTTCAGTGACAAGTGGGTCATGGACTCAGCTTGTACATTTCACGTGTCCCAAGAGGGACTAGTTCACTAATTATGAACCAGTCAACTGTGGTTCCGTTCTATTAGGGAATGATATGGCTTGTAAAATTACTGGGATTGGTTCAGTCAAGATAAAGATGTTTGACGGGATTGTCAGGACATTGTCTAATGTCCGACACATCCCAGATTTGAAGAAGAATCTTATTTCTTTGGGCACTCTTGATTCTTTGGATTTTAAGTAAACTAGTGAAGGTGGAGCTATCAGAGTCAGTAAGGGCTCCATGGTTGTGATGAGAGGAGATAAGACAAATGGTATTTATTTCCTTCAGGGCATTACAGTGACAGGTGCAGCTGCAGTGTCTGTTTCAGATGATCTAGACTCAGATATCACCCATTTGTGGCACATATGTTTGGGTCATATGAGTGAAAAGGGGATGACTATTCTGAGTAAGCAAGGCTTGTTATGTGACCAGAAGATAGGAAAACTTGATTTTTGTGAACATTGTGTGTTTGGAAAACAATACAGGATTCAGTTTTCTACAGGGGTTCACAGAACTAAAAGTACTATGGACTATATTCATTCTGATTTTTGGGGTCCATCTTCTATTCCATCAAAAGGTGGAGCTCTATATTTGCTTACATTTATTGATGATTTCTCACGGAAAGTTTGGGTTTATTTTCTTAAGCAGAAAAGCGATATATTTGTTAACTTTAAACAGTGGAAGGCTTTGATTAAAAATCAGACATGAAAGAAAATTAAGCAAATTTGAACTGACAATGGTATGGAATTTTGAGGAGGTGAGTTTGATGAATTCTGCAAAAATGAAGGTATTGCCAGGCACCGCACAGTTAAACATACTTCACAGCAAAATGGGGTAGCTGAATGAATGAACATGACTCTCTTGGAGAGAGCCCGCAGTATGATTTCTAATGCAGGCTTATCTAAGGATTTTTGGGCTGAAGCAATCAACACAGCTTGCTTCCTGGTCAATCGTTCTCCAGTCACAGCTATTGGTTTGAAAACTCCAAATGAGGTATGGTCTGATACTCCTGCTGATTATTCAAATTTGAAAAATTTTGATTGTCCTGCATATTTTCATGTTAATGATGGAAAACTTGAGCCAATGGCAAAGAAAGACATATTCATTGGATATGCCAGTGGGGTGAAGGGATTTAGGTTGTGGTGTACTGATCCTAAATCACCTAGGTTTGTAATCAGCAGAGATGTTGTATTTGACGAAAAATCTATGCCTAATCCAAGAAAGGAGTTTACTGTGTCTACAGGTAAAGAACAGGATATTGGCAAGAAGGTGGAGTTTTAGGTGGAAGAGCCACAAGGGTTGCCCAGTGGCACCCAAGATCATGCTATTGCAGATGAGCATGATTCTGATTTTGATAGCGCGTACAGGGTGAGCAAGACTACAATATAGCTACTGGTAGACAGAGGAGACATATTAGACCACCTCAGAGGTATGCTCATGCAGATATGGTAATGTATGCTCTTACTACGACAGAGGATATTGTTGGTCAGGAGCCTTCCAGTTATTCAGAAGCTGTCAAGAGCGAAGAATCTGCACAGTAGTGCGCAGCTATGATTGAAGAGATTGAGTCTCTTCACAAAAACCAAACATGGGATTTGGTTATGTTGCCGAAGAAGATGAAGATTGTTGGCTGCAAATGGGTCTTCAAAAGAAAAAAGGGAATCCAGGGTGATATAGATGCAAGATACAAGGCACGCTTAGTTGCTAAGGGCTTCAGTCAGAGAAAAGGCATCGACTTCAATTAAGTTTTCTCTTCAGTTGTGAAACAAAATTCGATCAGAGTGTTACTTGCTATAGTAGCATTGTATGACTTATAGCTACAACAACTTGATGTTAAAACAACATTCCTACATGGTGAGCTTGACTAAACCATTTACATACATCAGACAGAGGGGTTCATTGTTGAATGTAAAGAAGATCATGTGTGCAAATTGAAGAAATCATTGTATGGTTTGAAGCAGTCTCCAAGGCAATGATATAAACGTTTTGATTCCTTTATGATTGATCATGGTTATTTGAAAAGTAACTATGATAGTTGTGTTTATCATAAGGAGTTATCTGATGGGTCTTTCATTTATTTGCTACTATATGTTGATGATATGCTTATTGCTGCTAAAGGCATATTTGACATTGGTTTGTTAAAAACCCAACTCAGAAATGAGTTTGAAATGAAAGACTTAGGTGCTGCAAAGAAGATTTTGTTGATGGAAATCTACAGAGATAGGAAAGCTGGAAAGTTGTACTTGTCCCAGGGAAAGTACATTGACAAAGTTTTTTAGAGATTTGGAATGTCTGATTCCAAACCAGTAAGTACACCACTTGCTACACACTTTATACTTTTTAGCTTCCCTATCTCCTTAGATAGACGAGGAGGAATGGTTCATGGCTAGTGTTCCTTATTCCAGTGTAGCTGGCAGTATAATGTATGCAATGGTTTGCACTCGTCCAGACATTTCATAGGCAATGAGCGTTGTTAGCAGGTATATGGCTAATCTAGGTAAGATTCATTGGCAGGCTATGAAATGGATACTTAGGTATTTGAGAGGAACTTTGCACTTTGGCTTAATATTTGATAGAGATGTTGATTTCAGTTCTAGAGTTGCTGGTTATGTTGATTCTGATTATGTTGGGATGCTAGGGACTTAGATAAAAGAAGATCATTAATAGGTTATGTTTTCACTTTGTGTGGGTCTGCTATCAATTGGAAAGCAACATTGCAATCCACTGTTGCTTTATCAACTACAGAGGCAGAGTACATGGCAGCAGCAAAGGATGTTAAGGAGGCCATTTGGTTGAAAGGCTTGATCAATGACTTGGGACTACAACAAGATGGGATTTCAGTATTTTGTGACAGTCAAAGTGCAATACATTTGACCAAAAATCAAATGTATCATGAGAGAACGAAGCACATTGATGTCAGGTATCATTTTCTCTGAGAGATTGTTACAGAGGGTGTTATAGAGATTCTGAAGATTGCTACTACTAAGAATCCAGCAGATATGATGACAAAGCCAGTTGCAGTGTACAAGTTCAAACTCTATTTGGACTGATTGGTGTTCGGGGCTTGTGATTCCCTTAGGGGATTTGGTGGAGGGGGTTGGTTCTGTGGTCAGAGGTTTTTTGTGTTAGGCTTGGTAGAGTTCAAGCCAAGGTGGAGATTTGTTAAGAGGTGGCTTGAATCTAGTTGAAATAGCGCCTCTGGTGTATGTTCGCTCGAGCGGTGTTTCTTCAGCTCGAGCAAAATGCAAGTCAGAGACTTCGCTTGACACCCGCGCGACAGTCAGCTCAAGCGGAATGTAAGCCTGAGACTTCGCTTGACACTGCTCGACTGTTAGCTCGAGCTGGGGTGCCAAAAACCTAACTTCACTCTAGCGCCGCTCGACTGTTCACTCGAGCCAACGTTCTCAGCAATGAATCTGCACGCTTTTCTATAAATAGGAAGCGGTGCCTCTCACTTTTCTTTAACAACTTCAGTCATTTTGTGTTTTACTAGAGCAGTGAATTTGTGAGAGAGACGTGAGGGAGAGTTAACTTCTCAGTGAAGAAGTTTTGTGTTCAATCTCCGGTACTCCATCTTTGTTTTATAGTGAAAGCTCTGATACCGACCCCGCTAGTGGACGTAGCTCACATTGAGCTGAACCACTTAAATCTTGGTATACTATGTGTGATTGTCATTATTTTTTCTTGTGTTTATTTCCGCTGCAATACTTTTAATTAGTCTTTGATATTTGGTTATTCCCAACATAGACACTGATGACTGCATGCATATCGTACAGATACATTGATTTGCATACAAACACTGTACCATCGATGTGGATGATTATTGAATCAAAATCTCATTGATCTTGTTTCTAAATGTATATGTACGTAATATCATGGATTTCATTATAAAACATTGAATATTGCAGAATTACACATTCAGTCAAACGAAATGAAGCACTATCCAAAACTATGAATTAAAGGACTTATTGAGTAAGTTCACCCTGTTTTCTTTAATCGCATTTATTCCTAATTATACCAATGCAAGGAAAAAGAAAAGCAACACATCAGGAAAAGGCATCTGCACAATATCTCATATGCCATGATTCTCTCATTCAGATTAAAAATTATTAGCAAGAAAGAAACTCTTTATATCACGTGACGTTATGTTCAAAACATCCAATTAACAACTCAAACCATGGAAGAATACCAAGAAAGAAACAGGATGTTTGAACAAGATCAGTACTTATACCTGTAAGAAAATCTGCATCATATGCATATAGGTTAACCTCCACGATCTTGTTCATTGGCAGGGGCTGGTTACGTATTTTCTTCTTCAGGTAAAAAACGATGAGCTCTTCTCCTGTTGGCTGGCAAGGAACGTAAACCGATTATCATGGCTGCTGTTACCACTCAATCATTCGCCAATCTCAACCCTCATAGCAGGATTCTTAGTTGAAGTAGAAGTTTTAGGAGACGTAAAAAAATCTAAACTCGTATGACTTATAATGAGGAGTAATCTGTGTGTTTCAGTTGGACTCTACCCTCTTATCTGTGTTTGACTTGGATCTCATTTATAAAATCACGTTTTGGCCCTCATTCTGTTCCCACAATTACGATCTTGTCCTCCAATTCATTGTTAAAAAATATATAATTAAATTTTCTGTTATTCTAATATTGATCAGAATATAAAAATATGAAGACTGCAATATTCATATATTAGAAATAATCTCAATTGAAGATTTTTTTTTACTGAACTTTTGTAGAACAAATTATTAACAACTTAGGATTTTTTATATTTCTTTTTAAATTTAAAAATAATAGTATTTTTTGCATATAATATTATTTGAAGAAATAACAATTATCTTCATATGATTTTTTGTAGCAATTCATAAAAATAAATCATAGTCATTGGACTAATAATATTTTCATTTTAAAAAATACAATTATTATTTTTAGGTTCCAATTTACGGATCAGTTTATAATTGATCTTTAATTTATCATATTCACATTTTTGTCTTTTGTTATAACACATTTCATATTGAGAAATGATATTTGCAGTCATGCAGTGTAAAAGTGCCACGCAATCTCTTTGAAAAAAGTGAGTAAATATGTGACCCATATGAAAAAATTAATTTTTTAAAGAATGCTACATGTCCAGATAAAGGGTCCCGATAGCGGGTCCCGAAATTTTAATTATTTATTTTTTACTCAATTATTAAGGAAGTATTTTTTAATGATGTTGTGATTTTTTTAAATGTTTAACAGTATGAAAAAAGGTCATTTGGCCTTATCAGTGACTTCTCTCGTGCTACATCCACAATACTTTCAATAATAGATTCATTTTTTTTTTAAAATATTGCTCATCGTTTGCATACTCCATGACTCTATATAACATTATTCAAAATATTACATTTTTAAAATTATTATTAAATGAACTATAAACATTTTTTATCCTTTAAAAAATTATTTTGACAAGAACATGCTTTTATTTTCTAAGATCGGGATTGCAATTAAAAATTTGAAAAGAACAATAATATTATATTTATATTCCAAAAAGAAAATAATATTTTTAAATTTAAAGAATAATATTTTATTACTTTAGGATATCATTTCATATTATTTCTCATAATAATGAATCATATTGAATACATTTTTTAAATTAATATTATTTTCATTTAAAAAACATTATACTTTTTAAAATTTTAAATTAATACTCTATTTTTTTTTATCATTCCAGTTACAATTATATCCATTTAGTTTTCTGAAACAATTAACAATTATTGTATTTGAAATTATTTTCTTTTATAAGAACATTATTATTATTATTATTATTGTTATTATTATTGTTGTTGTTGTTGTTGTTGTTGTTGTTATTACTATTATTATGATTTACATGTCTAATAGGTCTTATAATGGGTGGAGCAACGCATGTCCTGTTATGACTTCAATATATAACTTAATTCTAAACATTTGATTTGTTATGGGTTCTATCATTCTAAATTTTCTGTTTCATTCATTATTTTCAAATATAATTATAATAGTTTGTAAAATTGGTTGCATAGATTTATGACTATGTTTACTTTTATCATCCTCGTTGTTTTAATTGAGATACTTTGTTAAACCCCAATCTTGATGCAAGGGGATCTGGGTTTGATTCGACGTTAATAGCAGCTCTGAGTCTGGACTACATAGAGAAGGCATATTAGTGCAAATCCAGTGGAAAAAAGGTGAAACTATCTCGCTTTGTCTCTTTCCATGCCACATGTGCTGGATCACCGAAATCGCCACCATAAAATCTTTCAAATATGACTTTTGTGGTTGAAAAGAGACAAAGCGTGTTGCCTTCATGTGCTGTCACAGATTTTAAAGTTTATCCGAGTTGGTCCAAAATGTAATCCGTTCTTTTTTGCGTCTATCTTAGTACTTTCCTTATTGTTTAGTAAAAAAAAAAAAAGGAGTTCGCCTTTTGGACCTTTTTCGAAGTTGAGTCCTCCCTTTCTGTAAAGGGTGAGATTGAGTCCTTATTGCTGTCTCTTGAATGTTTGTCTATAAAAAGTATCAGCAGTAGTGAAGACCAGACTAGTCACAAAAGAAAATATTGTACTGGTAGAGGTCAAAATGCATTAATTGGTTTATGAGATAATGGTTCATAAGGATGAAATAAAATTATCCAAGAAATGACTTTTAAGGATGAAATTTAAATTTCATCCCAAAATATTGACGAAAGTCATTTACCGTTCCATTGATCAATAAAACGTTCGAACGGGATATTTACTGATAAGAAATTTTCCTCAATAAATTCAGAAATGATAATGATAATTTGTGTACAAGTATGATAAGCATCTATCCCTTGATAGTCTTCATTTGCAATAACAATCAATCTAGCCCCTTAATTTATGTACACCAAGTCAAATTAGTGAAGGTAATCATGATTATGATCATAATTCAACAAATCCAATTCAAAGACAATCTTCAGCAGTGTTAATCAATATTGCCTGTTGATTATAAGATACCTTTAAATTAGTCTATTTGGGAAGAAATGATTAATTATAAGATATAATATGATTTGATTTATTTCTTTTAGTTCTGAAAGACATACATACATACATATATATATATATATATACATACATACATATACAATCATGCAAGATTTTTGAAATTAGAATAAAAGAAAAAATACTTTTTCCCGCTACTGAAGTTGCCGAAAATTGTTGGCAAAATCGACGAAAAGAACCATTTCCAACGATGTTTTCTTGTCACAGCGTATTCGTTGTTGTTGTCACCCCCCCCCCCCCAAAATGAATTTCTTGTAGCAATTTTTTTTTTTTTTTAAAGTTGATGCAAATGCTTGGCTGGTTCTGGCAATTTTTATCGAAACAAAAAATCCAAAAAGTGGCTGCAAAAAGTCCCAAAAATAATCTTGAGAAATACAATTAGCTTTTCTTGCAATTTTTTGGGAGCTGAAAAGAAACACTTGCGACAACACATTACCACCGGAAATCAATATTATTTCTGGCGAGGTTTGTTGCGAGAAATACTGATTACAAGCGAGCTTTTCTCACATGAAATAATTTATACGTTCTCTATTTAGTTTGAAACTAGAACGTTTTCTCTCTAGAAAGCAAAAACATCTCGTAATATATTTAACCAGAAAATAGAAAAAAATATACTTTTAAATTTGTCTGTCAGGGAAGAAATGGTTAATTAGAAGATACAATATGATTTGATATGTTTCCTTTAGTTCCAAATTAATTGACTATATATGTGTAAATATATATATATACACATATTTCTCATTCAAGTCTTATTTTCTTTTCATCAGATTATATCATGCGGGATTTTTAAAATTTTACTACAATAAAACAACCATTTCTAGTGACTGAAGTCACTAGAACTAGTAGCCAAAATTGTTGAAAAGAACAATTTCCGGCGATTTCTTCTCATCACGGGATTGCCGCCGTTGTTTCCTAGCCCCCTCTCCCAAATAACTTTTTGTGCTGATTTTTTGAGTTTTCGCAAATACTTGATTTTTTCTAGCAATTTTACTTGCCACAAAAATTTCGAAAAATGACCGCATAAAGTCCCACAACAATGATAGATAATCGTGGGAAAACAATTAGTGTTTTTGAAAATTTTTTGGTACCTGGAAAAAAACATTTGCTGCAATATTTCCGTAGTGGTCTCCTGACGTTGGCTCATATTGCTGCACAATATAACGACATTGAAACTGTATCCTCTCTTAACCTTCAGAACACCCGTGAGTTTGTTGGCCTAAAATAATTTGTACATTATTTATCTAGTTTGAAACTAACTATTATAAAAAAAAAATTATATGAGTCTAATATTTATTCAATTTTTAAAAATGAGTACGCGAGACTATCATATCTTAAGAGACATAATAACATCCAAATTCTTTTCCTATTTCATTTACATATTCTTTGTTCACTCTTTCTTTTTTCTTTTTTTCTTTTTTTTTGTATGTCTTTTTTATTATTTTTTAACTATCCAAATGGTTACTCACTACAATAAATATTACTTTTTCTCGGGAGTGACTGTCGTGGAAAAAAGTATATTCTTAGTAGGAAAAACTTTTTTGCCTCCAATTGGGTCCGTGGGAGGCTTGTGGCGTATAACTAGTGAAGAAAGAGTCTTTCTCCACCAAACCACAAGTTTATGGGAAAAACCTTCTTTTTCCCGCAACGACATCCGTGACGGTTAAAGCATTTTTTTCTTCGTGGCAAATAAGGTCTCATCTAGTATTGATGTGGTGGGAAATAATACCGTTTTCCATGAAATTAGGTGATGGAAAAAAAACTTTTGCCCATGAAACTTCTTCGTGGAAAATGGAAACTGATAATTGTTTTCTTCATGTATATTATTCATGGCAATAGACTTTTTAGCATGATCAATTTCAACAGCTAAACTATTTCTCACCAACCATTAAACTAGAAAATAGTTTTTGTTAGCATTCTGTGTATCTCAAGAATGCTTTTATAACTGCTCTTATATTCAACTATAGTTGAATTTTTTAAATGATCACTTTTTCAATTGATCCTGACTCTCACGTTTTTCAACAGTTATACTCTAGAATGATTGTATTTGTCAATGCAAATCGAGACATTTTCACTCTACATTTGATTAATTTCAAAAATAGCTAGGCCTATGATCTATTCTCTTCTCACGTAGAACATATTCTTGAACTTGATCATCTTCTATATGACTCTTCCTCCAAAGATGAGTTAGAAATAATTTATGTTTTTGCTATGCGCGCAAGAAAAATGATTGAATAAAAAAAGCTGATCAACATGCATGCACATGCCACAATTCTGGTTGACTCAGTAATTCTTATATTAGGCATAGTTCTTTGCAAGACCAACAATACCATTAGGCATGCATACTTCTGAGTAGTATTACAATTTACATCATGTACGTACATATATATTTACGCGATAATATTATATATATTGAGTTTTGTCCCTAATTTTTACCTTTTTTTTTTAAATTTGAATTTCAAGTAAGTTTAAAATCTTCACCATTTCAATAATTCACATTAATTTGTACGTATATATATACATTGTGCATAAAATTATAATTACTATAGATTGCATTTTCAAACTAACATTAATATATCCTCCTGTTTTTGAAAGAGGGCTTCGTATGTGATAACCCATATGATATAGATAAGGGTAGGTGGTGTATGGGATCCCATATTACTTGAGAATGAGAAGTTCTTGCTCTTTATAAGGTTCCAATGGGGCTCCAATTGCATTATTGACTAGTTCTTTTGGAGTATAGGTCATGTAGTTTGGGTCTTCCATTGGGATGTTACAGTTCGTATTAGAGCCAGGTTTGAGGTTCTGCAGACTATAACGTATGAGATTTTTGATATTGTGGGTTTAGGATGTAACTTCTGATTTGAGGTGTAGAAATTCTAGAACTAAGAGATGATGAAATTTGTATTTAAGGTTTTAGAATCTGACAGGCTTTTGGGAATATGTTCTAGGAAATTTGAGGTATTAAAGTTTGTAAATTTTAAGAACCGATCTTCATGACATTTAAGGTTTTAGATCCATTAGGCTTTTTGATGGACTGTAGAAAATGATTTTGATAAGATTTAAGGTTTAGATTTTATAGGTGTAAATAAGCTTGATTAAAAGCCAGGTTTGAAGTTCCGTAGACTCTGATAGATGAGGTCTTGAAATTATGGACTTTAGGAAATAAATTTTTGAATTGGGGTTTAGAATTCTACGGACTTCAAGAAATAGATTACCGATTCGTGATTCATAGATTAATTGGTAGTTATATTTTTCGCGCAGTTATTACTTTATTATTTTCTTCCTTTGAAATGTTTAACTAAGGATGAGTCTTCCAGGATGGCTGCTCGACGTCGTGTTCGAAATCTTGGGGGTCTTGGATGCAGGAAATGAAGAGGACAGATGCACCATAGAGCAGTTCAATCAGATGCACCCACCCACTTTTGATGGTCGTGGTGACCCGACCTTAGCTGAGCATGAACCCCAACCCGCTTCAGAGGACTGATTTGACAGCACGAAGCAGGAATCAACACAACATAGTGTAGGCCCGATTTCAACTCAATACAGAGTGCGCAATGGAATCGCGATTAGCCCATTGGAAGTAGCAACAGTTAGCTAAGCAAATTTAGAGGACGAAATTTTTTTTAAAGGGGGGAGGATTTGATACCCTGTATTTTAGTGTATTTATTTTTAGTGAAGGATTATTTTAATTAATTTAAATATTGGTTCTCTTGTTTTAAATTTATCGAATTTCTCGTTGGATTTATTTTATAATTATTAAGTTGTGAAATTTACTTTGATGTGCTTTCTTCATATTAATTAGTGATTGCATTTAAATTTGCTCTTTGCTTTAATGAATAATTTTATTGTTGGACTTTAATTATTTTATTTTATTAATATTGAGTTGCAGTGTTTTTATTTGGCTCTTATTTATTTATTTTTTATTGTGCCTTTTTTCTTTCTTTTGTTGAACTCTTATATTTTCGGACTGGGCCTTTTTGTGTGTGTTTTATTTTTTTCTTTTGGGCCTAGCCCTTTTGGTCCCCAGCCCAACCCGTGAGGCTTCAACCCAGCCCAGTAAATCCCCCCCCCAAACGGCGTCGTTTGGTCTAGCCCTTAGGGCTTCTTCATCTATTTTTCTTCTCCAGCGCCGTTGCTTCTCCACCCTTCCATTTCAGATTTCATTTCCCCTTTCTTCAACCCATGCGGCTGCTGCTTCTCCTCTTCTCCTTCATTTTATGTTATTTTTTGTTCTCCTCTGTTTTTCATTGAGTTGCCGTCTGCAGTGTTCCTTCTTCCTCTCCATCTTATTTTCGGATCTTCCCCTCTACAAGTCAGCAAACGCCACCACTCATTCCTCCATCTTCGGCTGGTAATGTTTCCTTTTCCATCTCTTTAATTTTCGGTTTCCCTTTTTGTTGTAAAACAGTGCAAATCTCTTCCTCTTTAGCATATATTTTTCATCTATTTTTCTCTCCATTTGCAGGTCTGTCCGTGAGCCTCCATTGTTGTGCTTTCTCTTAAATCTTCCTTACTAATTTTGTTGCTCATGCTTGTGATTTATTTCCATTGCATTCCCTTTTTGTTTGGTCTTTAATTGCTCTGTTTTGCCTTATTTCCGTGCCCTGTTTTTGCCATAAAAGCCGTGAGCTTCAATTGTTTTTTTGGTGTTTTTGGTGCTTGCCGTGAATGCATCTTCTGCCATCGCTTGTTGCCTCTCGATTTCCGTTGGGTAAGTCTCTGCCGCTGCTCATCTCCTGATTTTCTTTTGTTTTGTGGTAGTTTTCATAAGAAGGAAATATACATATGTTTGTGTATCTCGGTTACTCTAATAATATTAGGTGTTTTACCATTTTGCCTTCTTTGGAACACACGAGTTAATATTATGCTTATTGAATCTGAATGCTTGAGTTTTGTTTTACGTGGGTTATAGTCTATTTTGGGCATAGACGTATGGGCTTATAAACTAAGCCAATGTACTGGTGCTTTAAACAAAATATTTATAAGTTGATCATGTTGTAGTTTTTATATGTTAAATTCACTTTGTATGAGTTTTGTTTTAAATACAAATTGAATAAATATTTGAAAGATATTATAAGTATTAATATTTTTAGAAGTACATAGTAGTGCAAGATTTATATTTTGAACTCTTTAAAGAGATACTAAGTAGTCTATTTTTATAAAATGAAATATTTGCCCTTCTACTTTAATCAGTTTTGTTTTAATGAGCCTCTAAACCAGATATGTATTTTACGACATAATTGTATCTATTACTAATATTATTATGCAATTTTAGAAATATTCTGAGTTTTATTGTTATGTGGATATTAAGAAATTTAGGAAGTGATAGTATTTTAGAATTAAGAGAAATCTTAAGTTTTTGAAGAATTAAAATAGGTACTTCAAATGTAATATGAGATTTATCTGTTTACTGGAGATTTATTTAAGTTACATGAAACAGAATGCCATAACTTTGCTCATGTCTACACCAGTTATGACAAAAATACTTTTATCTTTTATACAGATTTTATGAGTAATGCAGAATGAATAACTAAGGTTGTTTCAAAATTCTTTTCATAACAAAAACATGCATATTTTTCATAACATCAACTATAGTTTAATTTTTTTATACAAAGTCTAGCATATGAATCCTACTTACCTGAACTTTTAATTTTTTGGAATTTTTTCACAACAATACGTAACGAATATCAATCGTCACCTTAAAATTAGACACGCAACTTATCTAAATCTCCAAGTAAACAGTATTTTGATATTTAAGACTAAAAATATCAAAATAATCTATTTTCCTAAAACTTCTTAGATTCTCGCAACCTTAAATATCATCATTCTCCAAGTGAATTGATATCCACTTAATCTCTCCGACTAATACTTTGAACCCTAAAATATTTCATTATTGAAATCTAACTATATAAATTTAATACTAGTTAATATAATTATACCAAAAATCTATTACAGTAAACAATAAAATTTCATTTAATAAAAATGAACTAGATTAGATTTAAAGTGTCTAAAATAAAATTACACGATTACTTAAAATATAAAAATTAATGATTAACAACATAATTTAAATCCCTTAAATATTTGCTATGAAAATAAAGTTTTTGAACTATTTTGAAATAAAAATTGAACGCACTTAAAAATTATATATAGAAAATATAGTACGTAAACAAAACAGCCCAGACCCAATTCTAAAATAATAATGATAGGGTTCCTACCCTATTACTACCCATCTACTACTCTTTTTGTATTTAATTTTTTTAAATTTTTTTATTTTACTTAATGATTAAGAAAGTGTATATTAGTAAAGTTATATATATTTTTTTAATTTTTTCTTAGTGATTAAGGATGTAAAAAAATACTTAAAAGAAAATGATAAAAAAAAAACTTGAAATGCACTTGTAGTAGATGGGTAGTGACTCACTATCCATTGTAAAATAAGACCATAAATGTAATATTAGTTCAAAGCTCCCCTTTACCAATGACAATACGTTCATTTTCTAAACCAGACTTCACTGAGAAGAGAGGAGCGGTGCACGGATCCTTACCATGAGGCTACGTGTGGTGGCGGTTTGGGTGGATCTAGATGGCGGCACAGCTGGGCTCAACAGTGGTGGGACTTCTTAGAGAGAGAGAGAGAGAGAGAGAGAGAACGGAGAGAGGGAGAGAGCACTCTGAGAGGGGAGGATATCGAGGTGGGTGGTTTGTCTTAGGTGTGCAATTGTGAGGTGGGAGGGGTGGTTTGTGGTCGGTGTCCAATGATGGAGAATATTTTTCCAGCGAGTGGCAGTGGCCAAGCCGCTGATATATTCAAAGGTGGTTAGAAACGTGATATCGAAATAGAGAGAGTGTGTGTGCTGCGGCAATGGCCTACGGTGTTCTTACTTTGCTTGAACTGTGGCAATCGTAGGGTGGAGGCTTGGGCAGTGTTTTTGGTGGAGTTGGATGGCTGAGGAGGCTTGCGGGATTGCCGTGCATAGGAAGAATGGGTGCTCTGTTTCTTGTTATGAAAACAGAGGATGTTTTGGGGGCGTGCGTGGGTGGCCAAACAAGGGTTGAGCGTCGATTGGTGGTTATTTGCTGTGTTGAAAAAGAAAGGGTTCTTGTGCATGGTATTGTTTTGGTTTACGGTGGGTGATGCAACCAACGGGAGAGACTCTGAGAGAGAGAACCGATAGCATGAGAGACATGGATAGAGAGAGTTTGTTGAGAGAGAACTTGAAGGGAGAAACAATTTGACTTAAATATTGATTCAATTGGATTAACTTCTTCTGAATGGGTGCTCCTATATACAAGGAAAAAAAGCAAGATAAATCCTGGAAGTATCCAAAAAAAAAAAAAAAAAAAAACGGAAAACAATCTAAACTGAAGGATAAAATGTTTAAATAGATTTAAAAAATATTTAAAAAGACAAATTACATTATTTGATAAGTCCAAGACTCCAAAAAAATCTATAGAAGTGGATTGGCGCTAAGATTTAAAATATATTTATTCATAAAGAGAACGTCGTACGAGTTTCAAGTATTTGACGTCTGTTGAAATTACTTGTTTTTCGGAGAAGAGTCGTGCTATGGAGGTTGAGAATGGCAAGGAACGTAAACCAATTCTCATGGCTGCTATTACTACTCAATCATTCACCAAAACAAGTATGGGTAGTAACAACAGCCATGAGAATTGGTTTACGTTCCTTGCCATTCTCAACCTCCATAGCACGACTCTTCTCCGAAAAACAAGTAATTTCAGCAGACGTCAAATAACTTGAAATTCGTACGACGTTCTCTCTCTATAAATAAATATATTTTAAATCTTAGTGCTAGTCCATTACTACAGATTTTTTTGGAGTCTTGGACTTATCCAATAGTGTAATTTGTCCTTTTAAATATTTTTTAAATCCATTTAAACATTTTATCCTTCTGTTTGGATTGTTTTCCTTTTTTTTTTTTGGATACTTCTAGGATTTATCCTACTTTTTTTCCTTGTATATAAGAGCACCCATTCAGAAGAAGTAAATCCAATTGAATCAAGATTTAAGTAAACTTGTTTCTCCCTTCAAGTTCTCTCTCAACAAACTCTCTCTATCCATGTCTCTCATGCTATCGGTTCTCTCTCAGAGTCTCTCCCGTTGGTTGCATCACTCACCGTAAACCAAAACAATACCATGCAAAAGAACCCTTTCTTTTTCAACACAACCACTGTAAACAACCACCAATCAACGCTCAACCCATGTTTGGCCACCCATGCACGTCCCCAATTGAATCTTGCTATTGCTGTTGAAAGGCTCATCAACGATATCTGCAAAAAATCGATTATCAGTAGTAGCTGCAATATTATTCATTGTCATTGAACCATCGTTGCTTTCTGGTGTAGTACTGTCGAGGGCTAATTAGGGTTGTTCTCTAGAGTTATTGGCGAATGATTGAGTGGTAACAGCAGCCATGATAATCGGTTTCGTTCCTTGCCAATCTTAACCCTCATAGTAGGATTCTTAGCTGAAGCAGAAGTTTTAGGAGACGTTAAAAAATCTAAACACGTATGACTTATAATGAGGAGTAATCTGTGTGTTTCAGTTGGACTCTACCTTCTTATCTATGTTTGAGTTGGATTTCATTTATAAAATCACGTTTTGGCGCTCATTCCGTTCCCACAATTACGATCTTTTCCTCCAATTCATTGTTAAAAAATATATAATTAAATTTTCTGTTATTCTAATATTGATTAGAATATAAATAATAAGAAGGCTGCAATATTCATAAATTAGAAATTATCTCAATTGAAGATTTTTGTTTACTGAACTTTGTAGAACAAATTATTAACAACTTAGGATAACAGAAATAACAACTTAGGATTTTTTATATTTCTGTTCCAAAAAGAAAATAGTAATTTCAAATTTAAAGAATAATATTTTATTACTTTAGGATATCGTTTCATATTTTTTTCTCAAAATAATGAATCATATTGAATACATTTTTTAAATTAATATTATTTTCATTTAAAAAACATAATACTTTTTAAAATTTCAAATTAATACTTCTATTTTTATGTTTTATCATTCCAATTACAATTATATCCATTTAGTTTTCTGAAACAATTAACAATTATTTTATTTGAAATTATTTTCTTTTATAAGAACAATATTATTATCATTATTATTATTATTGTTATTATTACTATTATTATGATTTACATGTCTAATAGGTCTTATAACGGCTGGAGTAATGCATGTCCTGTCCTGTTATGACTTCAATATGTAACTTAATTCTAAACATTTGATTTGTTATGGATTCAATCATTCTAAATTTTCTGTTTCATTCATTATTTTCAAATATAATTATAATAGTTTGTAAAATTTGTTGCACAGATTTATGATTATGTTTACTTTTATCATACTTGTTGTTTTAATTGAGTTACTTTGTTAAACTCCAATCTTGCCGCTAGGGGATCTGGGTTTGATTCGACGTTAATAGCAGCTCTGAGTCTGGACTACCTAGAGAACGCATATCAGCCCAAATCTAGTGGAAAAAGGTGAAAATATCTCGCTTTGTCTATTTTCACGCCACATGTGCCGAATCACCGGAATCGCCACCATAAAATGTTTTAGATATGATTTTTGTGGTTGAAAAGAGACAAAGCGTGTTGCCTTCATGCACTGTCACATATTTTAAAGTTTATCGGAGTTGGTCCAAAATGTAATCCGTTTTTTTTTTGCGTCTATCTTAGTACTTTACTTTCCTTATTGTTTAGTAAGAACAAAAATAAAAAAAAGAGTTCGCCTTTTGGACTGTTTTCTTTTTTTGTAGAAGTTGATTCTTCTCTTTCTATGAAAGATGAGATTGAGTCCTTTATTGTTGTCTATTGGATGTTTGTCTATAAAGAGTATCAACAGTAGTGAAGACCAGTCCAGTCACAAAAGAAAATAGTGTACCAGTGGAACTCCAAATGCATTAATTGGTTTATGAGATAATGGTTGATAAGGATTAAATAAAATTGTCCAATAAATGACTTTTAAGGATGAAATTTAAATTTCATCCCAAAATATTGATGAAAGTCATTTACCATTCCATTGATCAATAAAACATTTGAACGGGACATCTACAAATAAGAAATTTCTTCCTCAATAGATTTTTTGTTATTATTGGAAATTGTAGGAAAACCCCCCAAAAAGAACCATTTACAACAATTTTAAAATTTCATATGTTTTAGTATTTATTTACTCAACTTTTAACATTATTTAGACATTAATGACTAAATTCATTTAGCCCAAGAATAGAAGACGTGTCTCAATAGGAATAAATATGTTGTTTTGCACCAAAAATATTATCTTGCTTTAAAGATATGTATGCTATGAAGACGATAAGAATAATAGTAATTTATTCTTATTACTATTATTATTATTTCTAATAATAGTAGGTATATTAGAAATAAATAATGTGCATTTCATGTGTGCTCGAGGTTAGTTTTGCCTTTTTATTTAACTTAATTATTATCATATTTATTCTTAAATATTATATATTACATTAGTCCTATCACTACCTACAAAACTATCTAGATAAGAACAAAAAGTAGTCTTGCATATAATTACAATTTTACTTACAGAACTCATTTTGTTACTTTTCTTTTGAGATTCAAATTCTGAATTTCAAATTTTTTGATTTTCAGCATATCTATAATTCACAAGTAGAGAATTAAGTTTTTTGTAAGTTTTTCTTCAGTACATTTAGCTTTTTTCAAGAACAAAATCAACAATTCAGAAATGATAATGATAATATGTGTACAAGTATGATAAGCATCTATCCCTTGATAGTCTTCCTTCGCGATAACAATCAGTCCAACCCCTTAATTTATGTACACCAAGTCAAATTAATGAAGGTAATCATGATTATGATCATAATTCAACAAATCCAATTCGAAGACAATCTTCAGCAATGTTAATCAATATTGCCTGTTGATTATAAGATACCTTTAAATTAGTCTATTTGGGAACAAATGATTAATTATAAGATATAATATGATTTGATTTGTTTCCTTTAGTTATGAAAGACATATATACATATATATATACACACATATACATACATACATATACAATCGTGCGAGATTTTTGAAACTAGAATAAAAGAAAACATACTTTTCCCGCTATTGAAGTTGTCGAAAATTGTTGGCAAAATCAACGAATAGAACCATTTCCAACGATGTTTTCTTGTCACGGCATATCCATTGTTGTCCTCTCCCCCCCCCCCCCCCCCCCCCCCCCCCGCCCCCCTACCAAAAAAAAAAAAATTTCTTGCGACAATGTTTTTTTTTTTTTTTAAGTTGATGCAAATGCTTCGCTTGTTCTGGCAATTTTTCCAAAAACAAAAAGTCCAAAAGGTGGCTGCAAAAAGTCCAAAAAATAATCTTGAGAAATACAATTAGCTTTTTTGGCAGTCGAAAAGAAACACTTGCGACAACACATTGCCACCAGAAATCAATATTATTCTCGGTGAGGTTTGTTGACAGAAATACAGATTTCAAGCGAGCTTTTCTCGCATGAAATAATTTCTACGTTCTCTATTTAGTTTGAAACTAGAACGTTTTCTCTCTAGATAGGAAAAACATCTCGTAACATATTTAACCAGAAAATAGAAATTAATATACTTTTAAATTAGTCTGTCGAGGAAGAAATGGTTAATTATAGGTGACAATATGATTTGATATGTTTCCTTTAGTTCCAAATTAATTGAGTATATATGTGTGTGTGTATATAGATATATATACATATTTCTCATTCAAGTCTTATTTTCTTTCCATCGGATTATATCATGCGGGATTTTTAAAATTTTAGTAGCTGAAAAAAAACATTTGCTGCAATATTTCCGTAGAGGTCTACTGACGTTGGCTCATGTTGCTGCACAATATAACGACATTGAAACTGTCTCCTCTCTTAACCTTCAGAACTCCCGTAAGTTTGTTGGCCTGAAATAATTTGTACATTCTTTATCGAGTTTGAAACTAACTATTAGAAAAAATTATATGAGTCTCATATTTATTCAATTTTTAAAAATGAGTACGTGAGACTAACATATCTTCAGACTACATAATAACATCCAAATTCTTTTCCTATTTCATTTACATATTCTTTCTTCAATCTTTCTTTCTTTTCTTTCTTTTGTATGTTCTTTTTATTATTTTTTTAACCATCCAAATGGTTACTCACTACAACAAATATTACTTTTTATCGGGAGTGACTGTCGTGGGAAAAAGTATATCCTTAGTGGGAAAAACTTTTCTGCCACCAATTTGGTCTGTGGGGGGCTCGTGGCATATAACTAGTGAAGAAAGAGTATTTCTCCACCAAACCACAAGTTCATGAGAAAAACATTCTTTTTCCCTCGACTTTTTTCTTCGTGTTAAATAAGGCCTCATCTAATATTGATGTGGTGGGAAATAATACCGTTTTCCATGAAATTAGGTGGTGGAAAAAAAACTTTTTGCCCATGAAACTTCTTTGTGGAAAATGGAAATTGATAATTGTTTTTTTCATGAATATTATTCATGGCAATAGACATTTTAGCATGATCAATTTCAACAGCTAAACTATTTCTCACCAACCACCAAGTGATACAAATACAATCAAATACTCAAAATTATTGAAGGCTTTCTACTCAATAGACCATCAAGTGATAAAACCAACACCTGAAATTTTATTCCAACTAAAAATTAAGATAACCAATATATATAACATAAATAATACAATAATTTACAACTTTACCCACTGCGTTAACTTGTCAATTAAGGCCATAAAAATACATCAATATGTTTGCAAATAAAACGTTACAAGAAGGAATTAGCCAACATGGTCAGTAATGTTCATAACAAATCCTTGTGCCTAACTACATGTATACATATTTTTGGACATATAGACATGCTATTGCAACAAACACATGCTGCTCTTGTTTGTAAGTGAAGACTCTGTAGAAGGGATAAGGCTGTTTGAAAAGTATGCATGGGGTAAATGTCACATCTACAATAGCCAATTGACAAGGCCAATTGTGTTGTTCTCAGAAGTAATATTTCCACATAATCAAATGAATTAAGCAGCCAAAATTTAGATTGCATTTATTTCTCCATCCATTTGAATAAAGTTAAACCTAAACAACATTTACCGAAACTATCCATGAAGATAACAAATTATCTTGTTAAGTTTGCTTGGTTTCCCTTCTTGCTCTTGTTAAGTTTCTACATGCATGCTTGTGGCCTAACTTCATTACAAAATACAGAGCCATAGGGTAAAGTAAAGGTATTTATGCAAAATTATATCAAATAAATGGAGATTTCTGTGAATAAAATTGTAGATGGTGATTTTTATTACCCTGTTATAAATTTCTGCAAACTTTATGTTAGCAACTCTAGGAGACCCAAAGTTATACATAGTCACAGAGATTGCCCTACACCTGATACACAAAAAAGAAAAAAAGAAGGAAAATAGATGGTTATATTTCGTTGCCATTACTCTCCAAATGCCACACTACATTAAAAAGTACTACAAATACGTTGGTACTAATTTTACTAGGATAAAGTACTCTCTATGAATTCCTAATCATAAAAATATCAAGTTAGCTTTCCACAGTTTCCGAATACATGGACCTGAATTGTGAATGGAATTAATTTTCTGAAGTATGGAAGAATGAAGGACTCTATAAGTAGAAAGATAAACAACGTACTTAGCTAACTGGCTAGAGGAAAGCTCGAGAGCAAGAAGGGTAGCCAATGCTCCACCTAAACTATGCCCGGTGACATACACATGCCATTTGAGCAGTGGCTCAGAAAGATCATCTCTGTCACCAAAACAAAAGTCACAATAGGGCATGTTAATATAGCCAGAATGCATGACAACAGTGTGTCAGCTATTCAACAAAGCCTAATCATTCAACTTAAATATCAATATCTTGTAATGCTACATATCAAGCCAAACCCTAAAGATATGAGCTAGGAGCATGAAATTAAGATATATATATATATATATATATATATATATATATATTAGTTTCGCTTTGAATTGATAAAGTTGAACAAAAGAACAACTTACATATGACCAACTGTAGATTTAACGAGAGAAATTAAGAGAAATTATCCTTGTCTTGACTGAATCATATGCACTTAGAAAACCACTGTGAACTTGAAATAATTGGCGAATGGTTACTTACATTTAACTAGAAAATAGTTTTTGTTAGCATTCTGTGTATCTCAAGAATGCTTTTATAACTGCTATTATATTCAACTATAGTTGTATTTTTTAAATGATCACTTTTTGAATGGATCCTAACTCTCACGTTTTTCAACAGTTATACTCTAGAACGATTGTATTTGTCAATGCAAATCGAAACATTTTCACTCTACATTTGATTAATTTCAAAAATAGCTATGCCTTTGATCTATTCTCTTCTCATGTAGAAAATATTCTTGAACTTGATCATCTTCTATATGACTCTTCCTCCAAAGATGAGTTAGAAATAATTTATGCTTTTCCTATGCACGCAAGAAAAAGGATTGAATAAAAAAAGCAGATCAACATGCATGGACGTGCCACGATTCTGGTTGACTCAGTAATTCTTATATTAGGCATAGTTCTTTGCAAGACCAACAATACCATTAGGCATGCATACTTCTGAGTAGTATTACAATTTACATCATGCACGTACATATATATTTACGCAATAATATTATATATATTGAGTTCTGTCCCTAATTTTTACTTTTTTTTTTTAATTTGAATTTCAAGTAATTTTAAAATCTTCACCATTTCAATAATTGTCACATTAATTTGTACATATATATATACATTGTGTGTAAAATTATAATTACTATAGATTGCATTTTCAAGTCAACATTAATATATCCTCCTGTTTTTCGAAGAACGCTTCGTATGCTTCTTGAACTTTTTCTTTGCATTTATTCCCGCATGTTCATAATCCTTCATGTTTTGTCCAAGCTGCAAGAAATGCAACATAATTATAAGATATCTAAGAACTAATTGTCACATTAATACGTATATATATACATGATTGTGCGCAAAATTATAAGTACTATAGATGGCATTTTCAAACCAACAATATGTCCTCCTGTTTTTGGAAGAAGGCTTCGTATGCTTCATGAACTTTTTCTTTGCATTTGTTCCCGCATGTTAACTCATAATCCTTCACCATGTTTTGTCCAAGCTGCTGCGAGAGATGCTGCATAATTGTAAGATATCTAATAAATAATTTTTGGTAATGTACAAATATATGGCCATCAAGGACGAAATAGCGGATTAGACTCATTTTTATTGAATTTGCTCTAGTTTGTTGTTTTATGTATCATATATGCTGGAGATTATATTTAATTAGTCTGTGACATAATATTAGCCTTCTACAGTTTCACGCCTACCTTACAAATTAATGGATTGAATCCTAGGCGTGTAACTGTAAAATATATTAGGCTAATATTTTACCATTTTCATATGTTATACAGTATGTGAAATATATAATTTTTTCTATTCTTTTTTTTTTGTGTTTTTGAAACAATAAGTTTTTATATTCTAAGTTTCGTATAAACTTCAAAATAGTTTAATTAATTAATTTCTTAACATTCAAGTTATATAAATATTATATAAATGAAACAAGCTAGCAATTACGAGCTGCTATGATCAACAAATAAATATGTGTGTGTGTGTTCAAATTTCTCTAGTATAGGGAAAGAACGAGGCAGACGAAATTAGATATATAAAGAAAAACTCAATATATTTTAGCAAGAATATTTAATTTGCAATTGATATTTTAAAAATCTGAATCTTATAAATTATGATGACATCCAAGGATTATAGGTTTTACTTAAATGGTAAAATTTGTTTTGTAAGATTCAAATTTTAAATTTTATTTCATAAATTAAATTATGCCATGTAGGCACTTTAGTAGTAGTAGGTGTGCTGACCTATACATCGGTTTTTGAAACACATACATATGAATTTGATGAAACATGAAAATAACAAAATCACATAAAATTAACATATATATATATATATATCAATTATTGTCAACCCTGAAAGCTCTATATAGTACTTGGATCGATATTGAAGATCATTCATGTCTGCCACATAGGGTTAATGACAATATTGATCGAAGTTTTATTAGGAATTAATAAAAACCATCTCCATGAATCCGGTAGAAAATGTCAAGCAAATACATAAATTAAGCTGCCAAAACTAGCTAGATCATCATCCTATATAAACTAATACTTAAGTTCCCTCCACAAATTAAAGATCAGTCCTCAGACTCTTCACTGCCATCACTATCATCAAGATTATTATTTGGGACACTATCAGGATTATTATTTGGGACACATTGGGAAGATGCACACACAACTCTTGGTAAAAGCTATAACTACTAGGATCCAATTGAGATGGCAAACTCATCCACAGATCCTCTTGGAATTCACTCGGTTCATTTGGATAGTTAGACCCAAAGACTCTCTGATTTGTGGAATTATACACCCAGTTGGACCACCCAATTGGTGGAACCATCGTGATATGAAGATCAGGAGGACTTGCATAATTGAAGTAGCCATTGAAAGTAGCCCCAATATCGAGAGCATGAGCGTTACTGCATTGAGCAGCAGATTCTGGCTGCTGGAACCCATTTTGGAAGGTATTGGCCGTGGTGATCCGCATATTATCCCAGGCACCTATTATTGGTACTTTAACATCAGCAATAGCGGCAGCTTCGAGATTTCCAAAATCCTTCTCATCATCCCTCCCATCATAATCATCTAGCAGAGAAGTTGAACCAACCATCGCAGGAACGTTATCTTCAATTTGAATTTTGATTGATTTAACAGGTTTTTTATAAATCGTGCATAAGACCTAGTCATCCAACTGCATAGTACAAGATTTAGTGCTGATCATGGTCAGTTTTTGATAATAGATTTAAGAGTCCTAAAACGAACATATATATATATATTAATTAGGGTGAATCCGTGACTCCAAATTCATGCATAATCCAGTCGGTCTTTTTACCCTTTGGAGCCTTTCCTATATAAAAAACCAATGCCTTCCTATACCCAACTATTGTTCCATTGGATTTGATTTTCCTGTCAGCTCCGATGGCTTTCCAATATCCATCACCAACAACTTGATTTTGACGTCTTCCATTTCGATACTTTCGATCTCTTGGGTTGAAAATGTATAACTGATCTTCTTGATAATCCTTGTATTTTGCTTTTAATGGAAGAAATTCAAGTGTTACTTTCATAGTTCAATTTCTGATCTTTAATATGAAATAGTCTTAA